>NC_088375.1:40056666-40359696 GCF_037993035.2 Macaca fascicularis | reverse complement strand
TCTAAAATTGATAAGCATAAGAATTGGCGTGAAATGGAGGTGCAGGTTGTTGTAATTTCACTCATGTAAATAGAACAGAAGGCACTTAAGTACATTAAAGTGAATGAGATCAATTTAGCCCTAACTTTTCGTCTGCTTCTTCACTTGACTAAAAGCTCTTTAAGAGCAGAAACCACCTTCACTGAAATTATGTACTGAGTAAATAAGACTCACTCACACGTGCCTTCTTAAGAAGAAACAGAGAATGTGATAAACTAAGTTCCTTACCAACATCGTTTACAATGGGTTGTTTTATTTAGAGTGGGACTAAGAGGGAAAAAAAGATGGAGACTGGATCAACCAGTAAGAGAAGCCATTGAATGGAAGGGTCAACATTATAGCTGCTTCAGTCTACTCTATCTGTGATTTCCCTGTTCTGCTCAGAACAGGTTAGAATTTTCAGAAATAACTTTTCTAGGAAACTGGGCAGGGTGGCGGGAACCATCAGTGCAAGGAGACGGCAGAGTATGCACAATTCATTCTTCTTACCCTTATCTAAACCAAAGTCTTGTCAATGTTTAGTTGATTTGGCATAGCTTCCTAGATCCCTACCTTGTTCCTGTTCTTAGTTTCAGCTGGTCTGAGGATAGACAAAGGCGAATATTACATATAGTATTTAAACTTTAAGGAAGAAGTAGATTTATGATGGCTCAACTTTGAGGCCTATGGGTAGGGAATAATTAACCACTCTGGATTCTGCTTCTTCATGTTCTCTCTGGGTTGGGGCTGCAGGTCACTCCCTTTAACCCCCAGGATGCTTTGTTCTTCTGATCTGTAATCTCTGAATACCCTGATGGCAGCCTGTCCTGTTCAGAAAGATCCCACAGCCAAGCTTTATTAGGACCAACCACTTGCTTCAGTCACGTCTTTCCATTCTCACTTTTTTTCTTGGGATACACCTCTCAACCACTTATACTATCCTGAAAATCCTCATGCCTCTCAGACCCCAAAAGTCTTGCTCTCATGTCAACCCTACTTTCTGCCACTTCATTCCATTTACACTTTAGAACCATGTGTTAGAACCAGATGTTAGCTGGGCATGGTGGCGCATGCCTGTAGTCCCAGCTACTCAGGAGGCTGAGGTGGGAAGACTGCTTGAGCCCAGGAGGATTCAAGGCTGCAGTGAGCTATGATCACATCACTGAGCTCCAGCCTGGGCAACAGAGCAAAACCCTATCTCTAAATAAAAAAGAACCAGTTGTTGAGACTGTTCCACCCTTCAACTGAGGCTCTTCTTTCCCTGGATGGCTAGGCTGTCCTCCATGGAACATTCACAGCAGCCACTATGTCCTCTGGAGTCTTCCCAGCAACATATCAGCTTCTGCTGGTTTTTTCTTCCTGTTTCAAATCCTGTATCTACTTTGGATCACCCACTAGGCTCTTATTTCTTTCCTGGTGGATGTTTCTAGTTCTCAGCACATTTCCAGGGTGAACAAGACTGACCTGCCCTGACTTTGAATGAAGCCTTCCCCATTTTAGGTTACCATCTTCATAGCTTCCTCATATTCTGTGATAACTCTGGTGTGATGTCCTCAAGGGGACAGCCTGTGGTCATTTTCCCAGAAATCTATGGCCATTATATTATAGTCACAAAAGTACTTTGAAGATAGAGTAAAAATAAGATCCTTTCTAGGAGGAAGAGAGGAGTCATCCCTGTATGGGTCCTGTCCTGATTAGACATGTCGGGAACACAGAAAATGGGGACAGCTTTCTTTGGTTTTAGACAAGAAAAAGTACAAAACAGAAGAAAGGTAAAGAAAGAGGCAGCTGGGCAATTTGAATGAGGGCAGGCATGGTAGAGAGAAGAAAAAGAATCCTCAAGTGGGGAAGAAAAAAGGCTGTGATTTATGGGAAGGGAAGAAAACGTTTACCTGATAGTTCAGGGCTAAAGAGAGGTCCTTTCGTTCAAAAGCCTCCAACATCTGGTTTGTCTTTTTTCCCAGGTAGTTATAGGTACTGGCAAGACAATAACAAATACTGTAGGTTCAATAACTCAACAGGAAAGGTCCAGATCTTCAAATCCCTCTGCTGTTTAAAAGGGAAAAAATACACCTAGTCCTCCTAAAGTCTGTTTTTGGGTCCTAATCTATTAGGGGATCAGACTGTCTTCAGTTCTGAGTTTTCCAGCAATACTAAGCAGTACTGCAGAGAAGGGATTGAGACAAAAGGGGATAAAGGAAGAAAAGTGGAAAGATAAAGGAAAAAAATGGAAGTATATTTGCTAGCAAGCGACTGAGGCCAGCTCTTGCCCTAGGGTACACACAGGTGCAATGCTAGACAAGAACTGTGGATAAAATGTAGCATCTGAGGTGAGTCCTAAAAGCCTTATGCTGAAACACTGGGTGGATGGAGCACCATGAAAACAGGGGCAAATCCTAACAAATTACCCATATTCCTTGCTAATGTGTGTATTACTTAAAAACTAGTTTCTAGATAGTAATATTAATAATAATGATAATAAAATGAGGGATCATTTACTAAATGCCTATTATATTATAGGCTTGACATAAATCATGTCTAATCCTTGTAAAACCCTGCAAGGTAGGCCTGGTTTTTATTTTGATTAAAGAATGGCTTCAGAGTTTCCACGAAAATTTTCCATTGCTTCGTGTTGTCTTCTATAACAATTCAACAAAAATGAAGGTGAGAATAGTTATTTGATCTGACAAAATATTTTTGTGGACTTATAAAACTCTCCAACTCTACCTATAAATATCTTAAATAAATTGCTGAATTCTTAGAGAAACCGGCAAGGTAAAAGGTTATAGAAACTCATAATAAGGACATTTCCCCAAGTTCTTTAAATTCAAATGGCTTCTCCCATAGTAAGTTGGTATCAGGAAATGTATTTATCTTGATGTACCAATAACAGAAATGTTGTTGGACTTATATATATAGAACCGGGGTCAACAGCAAGGAATTCCAGGAATGTGAAGCTCAGGTTATCTTCTGGTAATACAGTAAGGAAGAACAATGTCTGAGGAGCTTCAGAATACTAAAATTTGAATCCCAGTGGTCTTAGGTTTATCCTTGGTTAGACAGAAAGGTGATTATAGCTAGGGAGAAATGAAGTTTAACCAAATGTACTTGCCTTATAGATTATGTTGACAGAATTAAAATGCTTAGTATGGAGGCCAAAAAGCAGGAGCCAAAAAAGTAAGAATTTCCAGGCGGAAAAAGGTTTAATGGTAATATAGTTTGGATCTGTGTCCCTGCCCAAATCTCAGGTTGAAATGTAATCCCCAGTGCTAGAGGTGGGGCCTGGTGGGAGGTGACTGGATCACAGGGGCAGTTTCTCATGGTTTAACATATCCCCCTTTGTGCCATTGTCGCGATAGTGAGTTCTCGTGAGATCCAGTTATTTAAAAGTGTGTGCCACCTCACTTCCTGCTCTGGCCACGTAAGATGTGCCTGCTTAGCCTTCCGCCATGATTGAAAGTTTCCTTCAGAAACCAAGGACACGTTACCATGCTTCCTGCACAGCCTGCAGAACTGTGAGCCAATTAAACCTCTTTTCTTACGCATTTCTCAGTTATTTCTTTATAGCAATGTGAGAATGAATTAACATACGTGGTCAGCAAATACAACATTCAAATTTCCTCAGTAGAAATAGCCCTGTAGTTACAATGGCTGTCATAGGCCATCTTGGCTTGGTGAACAAGCCATTTATATTATTCAACTCAGTCACTCTTCCTCACAGCCAGGCTCACCAAGACATGTTATAAATGTTATTTTGCTCCCCTGGTATCTTTCAGTTAATGCAAACATTTAGTTCAATCTGCTTGGAAGCATATTCTAATGAATTAAGTTAACATGTGCAGTGGACGTGCTAATTGAATTGCCTGTCTTTTGCTAAGTAGGCATTGGGCCACATGATTCTGGTTGGACCTGACATGGACACTTGCCCAGGCAGTGCTATCTAATGATGTCCCAAAATGCCACGCTTGGGCAGCCATGATTGGCTATGTGCATGCTGAAGCAGAGAAAGCCCATTTGGATCAGAGAGAGAGAAGAGAAATAAAGAGATGTGCACAAAGATGTAGCGGTGAGTCTCTCCAAAAAACCACATATGGAAGATAATCTGCCTTGGCGGTTGAGATTCTGTAGTTCTTGGCTTTCATCTTCTCTGAGGCCTGGTTTTACATCCTCCTCTTGGGCTCTATGTGGTTTCCCAGAATTTTATAATAACGTGTCTTCTTGTACATAAGGTAGTTTAAGTGGGTTTCTGTTACTTGCAACCAAATAATTTCTGACAAAGATAGAACTCACAAAGTGTGAGTCCATCCTTGAGATCCTGGTCACCAGGGTCTATAGCACTAAGCGTCAGTTCCCGCTAAGGTCTAGGCCCTGTGCATGTGCTCAATTCATGTGTTCATGTGTCTCACCTCTAACTGCAACAGATGCTTCTAAACAATGACTGAATTTCTTTTTTATCCTTTTTCTTTTTTTTGAGATGGAGTCTTGCTCTGTCACCCAGGCTGGAGTGCAGTGGCTCAATCTCAGCTCACTGCAACCTCTGTCTCCTGGGTTCAAGTGATTCTCATGCCTCAGCTCCCAAGTAGCTGGGATCACAGGTGCCTGCCACCACGTCTGGCTTCTTTTTTTTTTTTTTTTTTTTTTAAGACAGAGTTTCACTCTTGTTGCCCAGGCTAGAGTGCAGTGGTGCGATCTCGGCTCACTGCAACCTCCGCCTTCCAGTTTCAAGCAATTCTCCCGCCTCAGTCTCCCAAGTAGCTGGGATTACAGGCAGCTAATTTTTGTATTTTTACTAGAGACAGGGTTTCACCAGGCTGGTCTCAAACTGATGACCTCGTGATCCACCTGCCTCAGCCTCCCAAAGTGTTGGGATTACAGGCATGAGTCACTGCATCCGGCCCATTTTTTAAAATTTTTAGTAGAGGGGGGGTTTCACCATGTTGGCCAGGCTGGTTTCAAACTCTTGACCTCAAGTGATCCGCCTACCTTGGCCTCCCAAAGTGCTGGGATTACAGGTGTGAGCCACCATGCCCAGCCCAATGACTGAATTTCTAACAAACAACTAAGCACTATTTCATTCCCTTTCACTGGAAGAATGTGGAAAAGAAAGGAAACTTCTATTAGAAAGGATACACATGTAAGAAATACAGCTACTTGGGCCGGGTGCGGTGGCTCATGCCTGTAACCCCAGCACTTTGGGAGGCCGAGGTGGGTGGATCACAAGGTCAGGAGATCGAGACCATCCTGGCTAACGCGGTGAAACCCAGTCTCTACTAAAAAAATACAAAAAATTAGCCGGGCATGGTGGTGGGCGCCTGTAGTCCCAGCAACTGGGGAGGCTGAGGCAGAAGAATGGCATGAACTCGGGAGGTGGAGCTTGCAGTGAGCCGAGATTGCACCACTGCACTCCAGCCTGAGCAGCAGAGCAAGATTCTGTCTCAACAACAACAACAAAAAAAAAAAAAAGAAAAAAAAAAAAGAAAAAAAGAAATACAGCTACTTTGGTGATGAATGCCTTTATGGGGGACTTTATAATCATTGGGAAAAATGAGTCATGCTTACCTGCCCACTGCTCCAGTTGCTCCCATCACCAGAGCACTCAGCAGTTGCTAATCAGAAACAAAGAATATTCACTTTTATAAAAAAGAGAAAGAGATGCTACTATATAAATAGCTACACAAATTGTTTTGGAGGGAACTGACCTGCTGCAACATGCTAGGGGGTGACTTACCTCATCTACCCCAAAAAGGAAAGCAAATTGTTGCTGGCGATTCTGATCAACACACTGCCCGAAGTCTAAGAGATCTGTATCACTGAATTTCAGCCCTTGGAAGGTGGGGATCTTATCCTGAATCCCATCCAACAACTCCTCAGCACGAACTGCTCAAAATAATAAGCACCTCATCAATCTGCACATCTCCAGGAAATAACATCCCATATAGTGCCACGCATCTGCAGTGAGCTGCCACAAGCTGCTGTCAGCCAGAACTGACTGCAGACTAGGCCTAATCACTTCTCCCTGACTAGCAGCTCCTATGTACTTGTCCAATTATAATCCTAAACTTCCCATTCCTTGAAGGCAGTAGATGGATATTTGTGAAGTGTAAATATATATTTGGTCTTAGTCCCTGGTTCCTGAGACAAAGTACCTAAAACCCTTGTAGACAGGGGTGCTAGGAGAGTATTTTATTCTAACACTTGGTCTTTGACCCTTATTCCTGACACAGAGCTCCCAAGACCTTTGTAATTTCCTGAGAGATAGGAACATCTGACACAAATCTCCTAAACCCCTTGGAATCTCCAAAGTGATATGTATATTTCTGTATGCTACAAAGTTTACTGATGACTAGATCTCTTAGATAGCCTCAGGATGAGGGCTGGTTGCCAGGGAAACCAACCATGTACTTAAGAGGGTTGGAACTTTCAGTCATATGCTTGGCCTCTGGGGAGGAGAGAGGGGCTAAAGATTGAGTCAATCACCCATGGCCAATGATGTACTCAATCATGCCTACATAATGAAGCCCCCATAAAAACTCAAAAGGACAGGGACTCTGTGTTGCTGAACACATGAAGGTGCCTGGAGGATGGCTTGTTCAGAGAGGGCATGAAACTCCATGCCCCTTCACACATATCTTACCCTATGCATCTCTTCTTCTGGTTGTTTTATCTGTTTCCTTTGTAATAAATGGGCAATAGTAAGTAAAGTGTTTCTTTGAGTTCTGCGAACTGCTATAGCACATTAATTGAACCCAAGGAGGAGGTAATTGGAACCCTGATTTATAGCCAGCTGGTAGGAAGTACAGGCCACAACCTGGGACTTGAGACTGGCATTGAAGTAGGGGCAGTCCTGTGGGACTAAGCCCTTAACCTGTGGGATTCAATGCTGACTCCAGTAGCCAGTGTCAGAACTGAATCCAATTAGAGGACACCCAGTTCGTCTCTGATGAAGAATTGGTTGTTGGTGGGGAGAAATGCCCACACACATTTTGGTGGCCAGAGGTAAAATGTTTTGTGTTGAGTGCTAAGTATGAGAGTAGAGAATAGGAAAAGCAGTTTTTTTTCTTTTTTTTCCCTTCAGAATGTTTATAAAGTACAGCCTCCATTTTTCCTCTAATGGAATTTAGAAAAGAGTGGGATTTTAAAAATAATCTAAGAAATTTCAGCTAATTGTAAAACTCTTCTTTCTGGAGAAATACAGTAATAACAAAAGAAAAGCTAGAAGAGAAGTCAGAAGAGATCAGAGGACTTTCCTATGTGCTATAGGCACTAAGAATACAATAGGTTCAAGGTAGACACACTCCTCTCCTAGTGAGGCTTACAGACTCACGTCTTCTCAATAAGAAGAAGGAGTGTGTGTGGTAAAGACGAAAGGTATGTGCTACAAGTGCCCAGAGATCAGATTTCCTTTCATACCTAACAACTTCCATTATACAGCAGTGTGAATGATTGATAAGGGCTGGGACTTCAGAGGGACATTTAGAAGCAACTGGTACTGCCCAGTCAGTGGTGGTGTGCTTTTGTGGCATGGGGTAGGGTGGGATGGAGTGGAGTTTCTTAGCATAATAGGGTAAAATGTGAGAGTTGGAAGGAAAGAAATATCAAAAGAAGCAGTACTTACTCTTTACCCCTGTCAAGGCAGGAATGTGATAGTAATAAAATGGCAGGGCAGGGGCGGCAGCAGCCACTTCCTTTAGGAAATTAATCAGGATATCTGAAAGAACAGCAGGAACAGTCATAGTGAGAACAGGTGTAAACAGTGGCTTTCCCTGGTAAAAAAAACAAATCATCTGATGAAACACAACCATGTTTCTCAGAAGCCTCAAATTCTCAACCACTCTTACCATCCCTGCTACTGCTACTGCAATGTTTTTGCAACTCACTTCCTTCAAGTTTTATTTTCCTTCTGTAGAAAGCCCAAAATAAGATGATTATTCTCCTACCATACTAAACTCTATTACAAAATTGATGAAAACCTTCCCATATATTAAGAGATGATGATGACAAACATAAGTCCATCACATGAGACTCTTGTCTTCTTACCCCAAAAAGGCTAAGTGTGGACAGTAAACAACAGAGACTACTATAGGACAATAATAAGATTTTAATTGAGAAAACCCTGTAACAAAAAGATAAACAATATCTGCTTCAAGAGGGAAGTTATAGGAGTAGTGGCACATTTTGCAAGAATAGTGGCATATTTTGCAAGAATTCCAGCAAAATTTGGTATTTTTCCCTTTGGGGAGAAATCCAGATACATCAAAAGAGAGCACACTCTGGTTTGCTGAGGAAGTGGCATTTCCTGCATCATCTCATGTGAGCTTTGCCTGCAACGCTACTGCAGATGGTAAGTCCAGCAGCACTCCTCATGCTTTGGATGCCACTGGGTAACAGGAGAATTTTATATAGGTCATCTGAATACTGTTATGATGTGTATTCAGTCTATGATAATATTTCTGACAAATTATTATGTATACATTATTTTTCCTTTTAGGAAATATATTCATGTAAAAATTTGTAAAGCCATGTGAAAAAATTTTTAAATGTTGGGCTGGACACAGTGGCTCATGCCTAATCCCAGCACTTTGGGAGGCTGAGGCAGGAGGATCAAGGCCAAGAATTCAAGATCATCTTAGGCAACATACCAACATCTCGTCCCTACAAAAATTATTTTTAAAATTAGCTTGGCATGGTGGTATGTGCCTGTAAGTTCCAGCTACTTGGGAGGCCAATGGAGGAGGGTTGCTTGAGCCCAGGAGTTCGAGGCTGCAGTGAGCTATGATCATGCCACTGTACTCCAGCCTGGGCAATAGAGCAAGACCTCATCTCTAAAGAACAATTTAAAAAATTTTAAAAACTTTAAAAATGTTCATTTTAAACTAGCAATTTATAAATATTAAATTGCTTACATGAATTATTTTCTATGTATCAATAATAGGTGATATTTCATGACGATTTAGACCTATTATGCATTTAATTATGGATTTATTTAATCATGTAGGTGAATAGTGTTTTTATCCTTCTAAAATTTATACTTCTTTTTTTGCTAATCAAAAAGGATTAAAAAGACTTGGTATACTTAGACACCATAAATAGTTTCCACAGAGAAGACAGTAGAGAAAGAGAAAGCAATACTTTTGTATTTTGGAAGGCAATGAATATTTCTGTGAAATCTCTTAAAATTCATCATTCACTCAACCTTGAATAGGATGTGTAGTCTCAAAATTCCCATCACTTATATTCTTCTAAGAAAAATGGTCCCATGCTTTGCCATGTGACTGACACCCTATACAACTCACTGGTCCAGGAGCAGACACTTGACCCAAACATAGGCATCTACCCATCAACAGAGGCTCAGCAGATGACCCAATCAGATCAATTACTGGGCAAAAGAACTGAAGTACTTTAATGCAGTCCCTTTTATGGATCCAGGGAGAGCAAATATTTCAGAGAACCACTGTACCTTTGCACCTTTAAGCCTCCAATCTATAGTGCTTTACTCTCACAAACTAAATATAACCATTTTGAATGGAGGTAAGAAGTGGACCATGTGAGGTGCCATGCATTCAGGCCTATCTACTTACCTTTGGTCCATGGCTTGAGGAAGAACGGTGCAATGACAGCGATGCCATCAGCTCCTATTTCTGCTGCATGTTGGGCCTTTAAAGGAAGAAAGAAGACCATATTGGAACAAGTGATTTACTACAGTCATCTATAGCTTAGATACTAAGATCAGTAACAAGCTCTTCAAATTTGCCAACTGATGTACCACTGGAGAGTGGGAAAATTAACCAAATTTAATGAATGTCATTGCCAGGAAAATCCCAGGTCGCAAAGTAGAGCTCCTTGATGACGGTGAGCTGTGCACTTAATCTTATACTTCATATTTTGTCAGCACAAAAAAACCTTGCTAAGGAGACATAAGTAGGTCGTTTTGATAAGTTGTAACTGTTACTCGAGATATCTGCTGATGTAATTTCTCTTCTGTTTAGCCCATTGCTGATACTGTCTTTTCTGTCCAATTTAAAAATGTATATTAGATTGGGAATGCAGTTGAGACATGCTGAAAAGGAAAAGATTATATATATCACAGAAGATACTTTGCCCCATATTTCTGATATTTTCTCAAATTCCTCCAGAAAAAAGTAACATTTCCTCTTGCTGGACCCTTATAACACTATGTATCTATTTCAAGTAAAATACCTAAACCTACCAGGTTGTAAGGCAGTTGTGTATGGTGACTGTCCTCCAACTAGAGTGTAAGTCCCTCAGGGCAGGGCTCAGATCTTGCTTACCCTTGAGTCCAGGTCAATCATGGTGCCTGGCACATAGCAAGGAACCAGCAGACGCTTGTTGATTGTTTCGGAACATGCCCTACTCTCTAAAAAGGGAAAAGGGCTTCCTTCTGAGACTTTGACTTGTAATATCTATATCTAATAGATGTGATTATCTTTCTGCAGAAGTAAACTAGAATAGTTAAAAGGAGAAGACTGGGATATAGCCAAATTAAGGCACTGGGAATAATTTCATTAACACAGGATCAGAATGTGATATATTTAAATCATTTGATTAGTACTCTGTTTAGAAAAAGAGCAGAAGAGTAACCTTAGCTGAAAGCAAGGAAAGAGGAAACACCTAAGAGAGTTGATGGCAGTGTCCATTCAAGCATCATCCAATAAAGAGTTATGGCTAAGAAGATGCCAATGTTACTGTCTCTTTGGCAAGACTACCCCTGTACCAGCAGATTATCCCTATTCCAGAGGATTATTAATTCCAAGATTACTTCTATACTATTTGGGTGTTCAGCCCAATGGATGATACTGTCATTCATATCATTACATGATAGTATTTTAAAATTTGTATTATACATTGGAAAAGAAGCAATTGAAAAGAGAAAAAAAAGGAAAAATATACCCTACACCATACTGCCTTAGTTGAAAAACCTTTTGTAAGAGAAACAAATAAAATGTAAGAGGAATAATTCAAGTCTCTAAATTCTGATTCCACACTTATCATGGCTAATGATAGATCTTCCTTTGCATCTTGCCTAAAGCACTAAATTGAAATTTTTTGCAAATACATTATACATCCCATTTTTAAATCCAAATAGCCAAAACAAGCAAAACCCATTACGAAGAAGCTGGGCCAGAAAAAGTCACATATCTAAGTTCTGGAAACTTGGTCAATTTGTAGCAGTCCAGGTACAGGGCCTTCTGATAAACAATTTTGAACATCTTTGTGCTTTTTTTTTTTTTTTTTTGAGATGGAGTCTCGCTCTGTTGCCCAGACTGGAGTACAGTGGCACGATCTCAGCTCACTGCAACCTCCGCCTCCTGGGTTCAAGCAATTCTCCTGCCTCAGCCTCCTGAGTAGCTGGGATTATAGGTGCCCACCACCATGCCCGGCTACTTTTTGTATTTTTAGTAGAGACAAGGTTTCACCATGTTGGTCAGGCTGGTCTCAAACTCCTGACCTCGTGATCCGCCTGCCTCGGCCTCCCAAAGTGTGTGCCTTCTTTTCTTAACCAATTCACCCAGGCCTCAGAATCACCATACCACCTGCTTTTCTGCCAGGAAATTTAACCCCTTCCTGTCTTGCTTCTGCTCCACCTAACCTGCTAATCCCTAAAGCTGGAGCAATCCAATTGTCTGTGTTCTTGTTCCTATATTCTGGCTAAAGAGTGTACCCAGAAAAAAAAATTCCACAACTGTGCTGAAGGGTGGTATGACAAATTTATAACTTACAACCTAAGTTGGTCTTCAGTACCACCAAGCAATCCTTTTGTGTTTTAGCTCCCTCCCCCTTTCTCCAAGGCAGAATTCACATTTGCCATTCTTCAAGTCTTTATACTTTGTCCATCTGTGCCCTGCAGATGGCACTGCCTTCTACTTCACAGAGAAAATTGAAATTGCCTCAGTTCTGCTCCTTACCTGCAAACTCAGCTACAGCTGCATCCATCCTTACTCTCCTTGGAGGAAGGTGCCTCCATCTCCTATTCTATAGTCATCATCACCTAGAGCTATAATCCTTTCTTCATGGCTCAATGCCTGCTTCTAGGCAGTGAGCCCCTGAGATCCCACACCTTATCTTTTCAGGCACACCATCCACTACATAGCAAATATAGTACTGATTTTAACTGCAGCATAAAAATTGAGGCCCCTTGAGTGGTCTCTCCCAGATGGAGCTGCATACATACCAGTTCCTGTGACTCCTTCAAGCTCAGTGCTCCTACGTGAATTACCACCTGATCCAGCCTGCAAAAGAAAAAAACACTGCTGCATCGCTTAGAGTTTAGAGGCATGCAGAAGGGCTGCACTATCCTGGTTTGTGCTGGTTTTAGCAGTTAACTGACACCTTATTAATCTCACTTATTAAGTTCTATAGCAATATATTTAATCTACCTAAAGGGACTTATGGTGATCTTTTTAACATAGGTCATTGATATCAAAGTCTTGTCATGTTACTGAGAGGTTGGTTGTGATTTGACCGTGTCTAGGATGATTCTGATTTCATAGCAGAGAATATTCAGCCCCAGAGGAGGTATTTAAAGGCAAGGTTAAAAGGCTATTCCATTTCTTCCTTTCTGTAGGAATACAGCCATTTCTGCAATGACTTCATTTCGAGCCAGTGGGAAGGTGGTATGTTCATTCAGTATCATGGAGGTTTCATATCACTAACAGCAGAAATATATGCTGAAAACTGTTAAACGTGTACGTAAATGGGATTCATCTCTCATTAAGTTAGAGGCAGAGGATCACAGAGATAATTTAGTCCATGCCCATTATCTTAAATTGGAGTCTGTAGAAATTAATCTTATATACATGCTTACATAAAACATTTCTAAGTTGTGATAAAAGACACAAAATTTAAAAATCAATTCTAGGTTGGGTGCAGTGTCTCATACTTATAATCCCAGCACTTTGGGAGGCTGAGGTGGGTGGACTACTCGAGCTCAGGAGTTCAAGACCAGCCTGGGCAACATGGCAAAACCCCATCTCTACCCAAAATACAAAAAATTAGCCAAGTGTGGTGGTGTGTGCCTGTAGTCCTGGCTACTTGGGGGCTGAGGTGGGAGAATCACTTGAGCCCAGGAGGTGGAGGCTGCAGTAAGCCAAGATCATGCCACTGCACCCCAGGGTGGGCAACAGAGCAAGACCATGTCTCAAAAAATAATTAAAAATAAAAATAAAATAAATAACAAATAAATTCTAATGGAAGTAAATGATCTAGTTTAATCATGTTTAGAATCACTTTATGTGTTAGATATTACATATGATTTTTATACGTAAATGATATTGCATATATTCATATAAAAGTGCTTTGCATATATCTGGCATTGGCTAATATTTGTTGACTTAGATCAAATGTAAATTTAAAAAAATCAAGATGCCAATGGTGAATCAAGCACTAGGGAAGAAATCTAATTGGGAGGTGGTGCAGCATAGCTGTTAAGAACTTATATCCCAGAGTTAGAGTCTTGAGCTTGAATCCTGACTGTTACGAACCAGCTGTGAACTCCTCAGAAAGGCACTTAACACCTTTACACTTCAATTCCTGTAATAACTCAGATAATAACATTACCTGTCTCACAGGGCTATTGTAAGGATTATGTGAGTTCATGCAAGTAAAACACAGCATGGTACGTGACATAGTAAATGCTTTATAAATATTAGCAGTTATTACTGTTAAGCCTTAAGAATAGAGACTTAAAGAAAAAAAACAAGTTTGGGAGAACAAAAAAGAAAAAAAAAGAATAGAGCCTTTTAATGCTGCAAAAATATAGAAAACAGTAAAGAATCATTAGGGATTTTAAAAAATGTTCAGGGAATAGAATTTAAGGTTCAACCAAACAGAACTTGAAAAGCAATAACTGATTAAACAATACATGAGTACTTATTTTGGTTAAGCATTGTTTTAGATGCTGTATTTGGTGGTATACGTGCATGAAGATAGGTATGATACTGAGATATTTTTGGTTGGAGATAAGAATAAAGAGTTTCCTCAAAGAATACAGCCAGGAACTAGTCCTGTGAGAAGTGAATTCACTATAAAAAGCAATTTCCTACTTTGCAAATCTCCTCAGAATTTGGCCAAAAGGGGATATTTGCTCTGACACCCTGATGTTCATTTTTGGGGGTACTCCATGTTCCCAACTGGGGAGAGGCCACAGTGAGAATGGTCTTCTCAAAGTGGGATTAATAATGTTCAGCTGTGAATGCAGTCATCCCAGTGAGTCTTCTGAAGGACCTTGAATAAACACATGCCCTCATGAGACAGAGACACCACATTCCTGTTTAGGCCCAATCACCGAGTCCTCCAGGAGTTCTTGGCTAGCTATGTCTTAGGTAAAACAGGACCTAGCTGGGAAGTGACATGATCAGCTTTGTATTTTTAAAGGATAACAGAAGACTGCTGAATGGAAAAAGGAGGGCTGACTGACCTGTTGAACTCTCACCAGCAGTTTTATTGTAAGACCCCTTCCTTCACTACCCCTTTCTCTTGGCTTAGGTGAAGCCAATCATCCATTCACTCTTCCTCGTTCTCCTGGGCTGCTAGGCACAGCTACCACTGTTGGAAATTTAAAATACAAATTTCCTAGTAATCTCTCAATCCAGGAGGAGGTTCCAACAAGCCTTCTGGCTGTCATGACTCATTTATCTGGAGTGGCTACTCCAAATCTTGACTATTCCTGTCAAGCTCTAAATTCTACCCAACTCCTTGTTCTGAGCAGATGTCCTAGAGTCCCAGACACCAAAGATGAAGCTTTCACAAACTCCCTTACCCTTCCTCCTCTCCACCTGTGCACGGGGCTATATCACCATTTGCTTTCCTCCTTGCTGCTGCTGCTTTTTTTTTTAGACGTCGGCCCGCTCTGTCGCCCAGGCTAGAGTGCAGTGGTGTGATCTCAGCTCACTGCAACCTCCACCTCCAGGGTACAAGCGATTCTCCTGCCTCAGCCTCCTGATTAGTTGGGATTACAGGTGCCTGCCACCACGCCCAGCTAATTTTTGTATTTTTAGTAGAGATGGGGTTTCGCCATGTTGGCCAGGTTGGTCTCAATCTCCTGACCTCAGATGATCTGCCTACCTCAGCCTCACAAAGTGCTGAGATTACAGATATGAGCCACTGTGCCAGGCCTTCAGCTGTCTTCTAAAGCTACTCTGTCTACTTTGGGTTGTGTGGATGGTCCCCAGCTTATGACGGTTTGACTTTACGATGGTGTGAAAGTATCATTACACTCCCTGACTTATGACAGGGTTATGTCTTTAAAACTCAATGTAAATTGTAAGTTGAATCAATTTCTGATCAATTCATCAGGACGTAATTCTATCACCAGTGAAGGAGCATCTGCATTTCAAATCCCTAGCCAAAACCCCCTATCCAAGACCTTCCATCAAACGTATCAATTCACCACTTTTTTTTTTTTTAAAAAGGGTTTTGCTCTGTCACCCAGGCTGGAGTGCAGTAGTGTGATTTCGGCTCACAGTGACCTCTGTCCCCCGGGGCTCAAGTGATCCTCCTGCCTCAGCCTCCCAAGTGGCTGGGACCACAGGGGCATACCACTATGCCCGGCTAATTATTTTTTTTATTTTTTGTAGAGACAGGGTCTCCATATGTTGCCCAGGCTGGTCCTGATCTCCTGGGCTTAAGCAATCCGTCTGCCTTGGTCTCCCAAAGTGCTGGGATTACAGGCATGAGCCACTGTACCCAGCCAAGGTTTACCAGTCTTTTCCGTATCTTTAATCTCTTCTCCCATGGCAGTGTCCTTTCAGCATAGAAACACGCTCAACATTTTTCCACTTAACAAAACTATGCTTCTTTCAAGCTTGCCTATTCCTTCCTTCCTAATGTACTACTCCATCTCTCCTTCCCTTTGCCAGAAAACTTTTTGTGAGGATCAGCTGCACTCACTGCCCCTACTTGCAGATATCTGTTGCACTCTGTAACTTACTGCAGTCTGGCTTCTCTGCAATAACCTGACTGGCCCTGCCCTTTCAGAGGTCATCAGTGACTTCCTATGATGTGTCAAACCTAGTGGTCTTCTCAGTCTTTCCTGTGCTGACTTTCATGGCGTCTGTTATTATAACAAATGTTATAATGAACATAGCATCTACTGCAAATAGTTACAATGAATTCTTACATTAGTGTGAATGTGTTTAGTGAACTGTGCCTGCCAGGCATTGTTCTAATCCTCACTACAACCTCATAAGTGAGGTACTATTATTACTTCTATCTTAGGGATGAAGCACACAGAAGTTAGGTGATATGCCTGAGTTCCCAGCGCTAATAAAAAGCAGAGCTGGGCCTCAAATTCAGGCAGTTGGGCTCTATGGCCCCTGCTCCACTGACAGTCTCTGAAATCATTCTTCTTCCTGGTTGCAGTGACAGGACTCACTCCTGACTGGCCTCCTACCTTCTGAGGGCTTTCTGTCTCTGCCTACCTTCCCTGTCCCTCATTTTTGGTACTGCTCTTAATATGTGCCCTTAGCCCTCCTGTTTTCATACTCTGCCCATTGTCCTTAATCTTTTTGGACCCTAGATCTGACAAAATTAACTGAAAGCTGATGGCTCACCAGAAAATGGTTCAGTGGATATGCACTCAAATTTGGCACATAATTTTAGGTACTGGAGGTGCCCTGAAGCCATTAAAGATTCCCAGGGACACTATGGGCTTCATACTGACCACCTCTGCTCACTTGGAACTTACCTCTAATCTTTTACTTCCACCTAAGACAACATCAATCACTCCCTTTTTGTTTATACATTCATCAGAAGGGTTGGGGTATTAGTTTTCATGATCTAACATCCCTACCAGATGGTCAGCAACCTGAAGGCAGAGCCCTTACTTTATACTGCTGGTGCCTAGCACAGTACATAACATATAACAACATAACAGAAAATCAATAAAACTTAGTTGGCCAGGCACGGTGGCTCACGCCTGTAATCATAGCACTTTGGGAGGCTGAGAGGGGTAGATCACGAGGTCAGGAGATGGAGACCATCCTGGCTAACACAGTGAAATCCCATTTCTACTAAAAATACAAAAAAATTAGCCAGGCACGGTGGCATGTGCCTATAGTCCCAAGTACTCAGGAGGCTGAGGCAGGAGAATTGCTTGAAGCCAGGAGGTAGAGGTTGCGGTGAGCCAAGATCACACCACTGCACTCCAGCCTGGGTAACAGAGTGAGCTCCATCTCAAAAAAACAAACTTAGTTAACTGGAAGTGCTTTTGGAACTGATACTATCCTGTTTGTTCAACCATGGCATGAATTGGGTGTTACAAAAATATATCACTGCACGGAAGTTTATGGACTACAGAAAGTCCTCCAAGAGCACAAGAGGAAGCACCATAAAAGAGCATGTTGAGTCGGATGCATAGAGACTTGTAAGGAGAAGTGGGCCAATACAAGCATCAGGCACTCATCCCGAGAAGGGAAGGGGTGTGAGTTGCTCAGTGGAAGAGCCAGGTGACCAGCAGAGTCCATTACCACCCTCCCCTCTTATCCTTCACCCCAAGGACAGGTAACTGTGAGGGGATTGGCCCTGTAGACAGGTAAGCAGTTTCCCAACGGAACCTCTGGATGGCAGGTGTGTCTAGCACTCTGGCTGCCCTTCTGCACACAAAGGGAGGGTGCTCTTCTCCAAGAAGCCAGGATCCCTGGGGTCCTGCTCATCTTCCCACCAGCTGACCTCAAGCCCCAGCTCTGACCAGAAAGCAGGGAGGGCGTATCCTCTGGGGAAGAGGCTCACTTAATACAGCTGTGGCCAAAGGGCATTTTTATCCTCATGCAGCCACTTACTTGTCCTTCCCTTTTGTGACCCACTCCTCTGCGACCTGGCGACGCTCTGAGATGCTCAGGGACAGGCCTTCTCCTGTTGTACCATTCACTGTTCAAACAAAGAGTAAGTCAGTGGGACGACGGAGCACCTCTGCTCCTCCAACCCCAAGTCCGAAAGTGCAGGGTCAAAAACCGCTGCACTGAGGATGGTCAGGAGGGGAAAATGCCGTGTTTCCATTTTCACTTCAGGCTCCATCTTTTTTCCACTTTCACCTTGTCAAAGGCAGTGGGAAGGTTAATTGTGACTTGTAATTATAAATCTGACCTTGATATTAGGGACAGTCAGCAAATACTTTAAATAAAGACAGAGATGACTGCCCACATTTTATGTCAATCTCCAAACACACTACCCAGTTTTATATCTGGACTTGAATGGCAGAGAAATCAACACCATCCAGTACCAGAATGTCAAATAAGTGGGAGTTACTCATGCGGGTACTTTTGTATACTACAGATCTCAAACTATCTCCATTTATAGTTTGACATGACAGTAGTGCTCTAGGACAACTCGTTTTTTAAGTATTTTATTAAAAAGCACAAAGGATATTAATATTTCTTATACCAAGTGCTCTTACATATCCACTTACTCTAACAACCCAGCAAAGTAGAAATTATTTTTCTCATTTACAGATGAAAAGATAAAGTCTGAAACAGTAAATAATTTAAGTTTGAATCCAGAGTTGTGTGATTCCAAAACTCATCCTCTTTCCTCTTTTCCTTCTACTACAATCATTTCTTTTTTATTTTATTTTTTTGAGACAGAGTTTTGTTCTTGTCACCCAGGCTGGAGTACAGTGGCGTGATCTTGGCTGACTGCAATCTCTGCCTCCCAGGTTCAAGTGGTTCTCCTGCCTCAGCCTCCTGAGTAGCTGGGATTACAGGCACCCACCACCATGCCCAGCTAGTTTTTTGTATTTTTAGTAGAGATGGGGTTTTGCCATGTTGGGCAGGCTGGTCTTGAACTCCTGACCACAGGTGATCCGCCCGCCTCGGTCTCCCAAAGTGCTGGGACTACTGGCGTGAGCCACTGCACCTAGCCTACTACAGTCATTTCTTAATGGATCACAGAAAGATGCCTATGGCAGTAGGATACATTACTGAGGTCTCATGCACATGGTGGCACTCTGAATCTCTAAGCACTCAGCACTGGGCTGGAAGAGGAGAGGTTCGGGAGGCAGGGGAGGGGAGTCAGAAAGTATTTTTAACCACTCCTTTGGGGTCTTGACTTCAAGTGTGCTCTGGTCATAGGGATGTTCCTGCTTTTTCCTCATACCCAGGGGAGATCTGCTGCCCTTTGTGGAGTAAGAATCTGCCTTCTCCACTATGACTTAGTGCTGTAGAGGGACATTGAGTGGTTTTGTAATCAGGTCTCGGTTTTGACATGTGGCCCAGGACACTTTTTCACACAAGTTTTAATCTGCTCTGATTATTATTACCAGGTACCTCTAGCTCTGGAGGGGCTCCTGTTGGTAGAGCAATAGGTCAGGGCCAACGTGTAGTCTTCTCAGAATAAAAATGCATTCAAGGGTCCAAAAGCCCAGAACACCACGTAAGGGACAGCTCAATTGCAGGTAAATATAGTTGTCAGGCTTAAAATGTTCAAGATCTAATTTTTTTAAACTTTCACTTTCTATGAAATAAAAGGCGATAACTGCTAGTCCTGTGATTTCTTTGTGTACTACCTTTACAGTATTCCTTCCATTCACAATTTGAAAGGCCAGGGGAAGACAGAATAAAGCCCATTCTTAAGAGAGAGAAGAGGCTGGGCGCGGTGGCTCACGCCTATAATCCTAGCACTTTGGGAGGCCAAGGCAGGCGGATCACCTGAGGTCAGGAGTTTGAGACCAGCCTGGCCAACATGGTGAAACCCTGTCTCTACTAAAAATACAAAAATTAGCCAGGTGAGGTGGTGTGCACCTATAGTCCGGCTACTCAGGAGGCTGAGGCAGGAGAATCGCTTGAACCTGGGAGGCGGAAATTGCAGTGAGCTGAGATCGTACCACTGCATTCCAGCCTTGGGGGGAGACAGAGCAAGACTCCATCTCAAAAATAAATAAATAAATAAATAAATAAATAAAAGAGAAAAGAGGGTTTATTTGTTACTTAAGAAGGTTTAGTTATTATTCTACCACTTCTTGGCTGAAAGGCCTGGGGCAACTTAGAGTATATCTGAGTCACATATTTTCATCTCTAAATGGGGATAAAAAGTAATACCTTAAGTGTTGGCACACTATCAAATAGGTAATCTCTTAAGGTGCTTTGTAGGTCTAACATTGGTGGGTCTACAAATTCACAAATTTTAGTTAGCTTAACCAGGCTCCATCATAACTCGTGACACCATGACTCTATGTGAGATATACCTTCTAAAGACTGAGCTGGAGACATGCAGAAACATCCCCAAAGTTGACTTACCAAAAATGTTCTTTACTCCCTGTTCTTTTACAAGATAATCCACGTACTGACCAATTACTGAAAAGTTGATTTCTCTAGAAGACATGCGAAAAATGGAAAAAAATGGCATATTTAGTCTTTTTCAGATTATTATTCAACAAATCCTCAGGTATATAAACTGCTCCCTCTTGCTAATAGTTATTAAAAATCCACTCCATTTGTGAAATTCTTAGCCTGCTGTAAATAATGCCTGGGTTTTTTTCCCCCCTGAATCTGGTGATTTCTCCACTCAGCCATGTATGCCTCACTTCTATGAGCAAAACACTATTAGTTATCAACACAGGCTTTATACTTACACCTCATCACAAGCAGTATTTAAAAAGTAGTTATGGAACTATCTTTTGCCCAGCGCTCTCTCTTTAAAGCCCATATGGCCAGCACTTTTGCCCTTTTGGGGGAAGAATGATGGTTGGAGACCTAGTTAAATAAGAACTTAACATTTGCCATTTGATTCCAAGTGCTGGGATTACAAGTAGGAGCCATCATGCCTGGCCTGTTCCTTCTTGTGTTTTCCCACCCTACTCTTAGGTTACTTAGGTCTATCTTCATCACTGGAGGCCATTATCCATGATCAATTATTAGGAAGTCATTACAGAGGAGGGAAACATTCATTTCTTAGGCTCACAAGATAGGAAAAGTCAACCTTAATATTATAAGAATTTTAGCACTTACTATTTGGGACAACACATGGAGTCTTAAACTCATCTGTATTTGCTGGTTTTATATTGAACAAGGTTAGCAGTTAGAAAGGAACTTTGTCATCACTTTGCCTCTCAAAGGCGGAATAGCAGTATCAGCATCCAGGGGACTTTATTATACACGCAGAATCCTAAGCCCAGTTAGAATCTGAATCTGAATTTTAACAAGATCCCCGTGTGATCTGCATGCACTTGGCAATTTGAGGCACACTAACCTTGTAAGGATCTGATGCTTAAGATTAATGTCTCTTAAAATCATACTGATTTCAAAATCTAGGAACTGACTCACAAATTGTATTAGGCAACCTGTCCTTAATCAAAATGTAGGAGGGGAATGATGGGCAATGAAGAGTGAAATCCAAAGGAAAATGGTGCAGCAAGCCTGGGTTAAATGGTTACACCGTGCCCGTGGTTACCCTGCCAAGAACACAGAGTGCTAGCTGGCTGCCACTGCACTTTTGTCCACAGGACCAGAGAATCCTAATTGAAGTTTGGCCTTATTAACATTCTTTTCACCTTTACCTACTGTAATTCCTTAAACAACAAAAATAAAACAAACAAAATCTGATGCATCTAGGAAACAAAGACATCAAATTGTATATGTCAAAAGGAATAAGAACAAAAAGAGGAAAGCTAGAGAACAACTGACTCTGAGGTTAAAAGGAAAGCTACTAAATGCAAAGAATGCACAGGCAATCATGCCTATAACAAGCTCAGAGTAAAGATAGCAGGCCTGAGCCTGCCGCTTGGGAAAAAGTGTGTTAATGCAATTATAAAGCCTATAAGGGAAGCGAACTCCCTCATTATGGCACATGCCCCATATCCTAACACTGCTCCCTCCTGGCCTCAGTCTGTACCTGGAACAGCCCAGGTGTTCAGCAAAGGCTAGGCAAAGGAGTGGTGATGTGGGAACTTACAATGATAAAATCACCATGAGCTCTGCCTTTATAAGCTTCTTAGCACCACACTTGCATAATATTTTGAAATTTCATTATTACATTAATTGAGTAAAGAAGATAGTATACGTGATTAAAATAGCAAAATATAATGAAGGTTATGACTTAGGCAAAAATTAATTGTACGGGGGCTCAGAAGAGGGACTGATAAATGACAGCTAGGGAGGCTGGAAAGAAGGCATCAAAGAGCTGAATCTGGATAAATAGGACAAAACCCTATGATCCTCCTTCCCTCCTCCAACACCTTTTTTTTTTTGAGACAAGATTTAACTCTGTCACCCAGGCTGGAGTGCAGTGGTATGACTGTGGCTCACTGCAAGCCTTGACCTCCTGGGCTCAAGTGATTCTCTTGCCTCAGCCTCCCAAGTAGCTGGGACCACAGGTGCAGCTAACTTTAAAGTTTTGGGTAGAGATGAGGCCTCACTATGTTGCCCAGACTGGTCTCGAACTCCTGGGGTCAAGCAATCCTCCTGCCTCAGCCTCCCAAAGTGTTGGGATTACAAGTGCGAGCCACCGCGCCCGACCCAACATTCTTGAGAGGTACTGTTTGCTTGGCCCTATTCTAGTATCATCCTCTTTTAAGGAGTTGGCTGCACACTTAGGCAGGTCTAGGCCAGCATGTGAAACTGGAGGCTCTTTTTTCCTCCATGAACTTCACAGTTTGATGGCCTCATTGGATAGTGCTTCCACCTACACTCACCTCTCTCCTTCAGGCCTTGCTGGGAGACAGGCTATTCAGCTGACAATTTCACTCAGGGTTAGAGGTCTAATGGGTTATGCATTATCTGTCCCTTCAAGAAAGGAGAAAGTCATTTGCTGCTGCTTATAAAATGCCCCTAACCTACAAGAATGACACTAATGGCAGAATTTTGGGGGCGGTAGCCATCATCCAGAAAATGTTCTTGGACTTAAGTCCTTTTGGAACTCCCAGACCTCTTCAGAGAGATCTAGGTTGAAAAGGGGCTAACTCTAAATGTGTTTGACTTTGACATTACATTTTTTAACAAATAAGTATTTGAAAAGCCAGAAAAATCTAACAATGTCAGGGCTGCTGGGTATGGTGGCTCATGCCCATAACCCCAGCACTTTGGGAGGCTGAGATGGGTGGGTCACTTGAGGTCAAGAATTTGAGACCAGGCTGATCAACGTGGTGAAACCTCGTCTCTACCAAAAATGCAAAAATGAGTCAGGTGTATTGGTGGGCACTTGTAATCTCAGCCTGTAATACGGATGCTGAGGCAGGACTGCTTGAACCCGGGAGGTGGAGGTTGCAGTGAGCCAAGATGACACCACTGCACTCCAGCCTGGGTGACAGAGTGAGACTCGGTCTCAAAAAACAAAACGAAACAAAAACAAAAAACCCCAGGGCTACACTTCCATACAGTTGGAAATTAGAGCAGCAGCAGGCCCACTTTAGAGGACTGGATGCCCCCAGGTCCCTCAGGCATTTCAGATCCCTGCCTGACTCTGCAGGTGCAAGTTTGCAGCCTTGGGCTGGGATGCTCAGCAGCTCTAGGCACAAGTGGGGGTGAAATCATCCAGGGCTGCTACCCCATTTGTTACACAGGCACCCAAAAGGCAGGGTGAGGGTGAAAATAATTCTCTTTGAGGACTCTGTCCGTTTTTGTTTTTTCTTTTGAGACAGGGTCTTGCTCTGTCACCCAGGCTGCAGTACAGTGGCACGATCACGGCTCACTATAGCCTCAATCTCCCAGGCTCAAGTGATCCTCTGGCCTCCCCAGTAGCTAGGACTACAGGTGCGTGACACAACGCCCAGCTAATTTCTGTATTTTTTATAGAGACAGGGTTTTATCAGGTTGCCCAGGCTGGTCTCGAACTCTTGGGCTCAAGCAATCAGCCCACCTCGGCCTCCCAAAGTGCTGGAATTACAGGTGTGAGCCATCATGCCCAGCCTGTCCCTTCACTTGTTTTCCAACCCTACTCTCATGGTACCTAGGTCTATTTTCATCACCGGAGGCCATTATCCATGATCAGTTACCAGGAAGTCACGAGAGAGACTAGAAACAATGAGATTGGATTATTCTTCTGCCCACCCACTGGGCATTTGGAGCTCAGTGCTCACAGAAGTGAGTTGACAGAAGCCAATTCACTTGAATAGGCTGCACTGCATCCTCTCTTTTTTCACAAGCCCCAAGAACACATCTAACAACTGGGCACATCAGGGGAGAGTGGCCCAGACCCAAATTCCATGCTTGCTGTAGTCATTTTTATATTTAAACCCAGTTTAATATCTTAATTCCTGGGAATTCAGATTCTTTGCATTGGGTTTAGATTCATGTCTTGGGGCTTTTTTTTTTTTTTTTTTTTTTTGAGACAGGGTCTTGCTATGTTGTCTAGGCTGGCCTCAAACTCCTGAATTCAAGTAATCCTCCCACTTCAGCCTCCCAAGTAGCTGGGACTACGGATGTGTGCCACTGTGCCCCATTAATTTTATTTAACTTTTTTTTTTAAATTACAGGAGCTATATAGTTTACTTAAGTACATACAATAAAAAAAGAAAACCCACTCAGGATATCTCTGGAGATGATTCCTCTTAGTTTGATATTCTTCTATTCACAAATACACATTACATTATTTTCTTGTATAAATATGGCCATATTAGACAAGTTTATATTTTTCACG
This sequence comes from Macaca fascicularis, assembly GCF_037993035.2. Classification (NCBI taxonomy): domain Eukaryota; kingdom Metazoa; phylum Chordata; class Mammalia; order Primates; family Cercopithecidae; genus Macaca; species Macaca fascicularis. Next base: position 40,335,096 of record NC_088375.1, on the reverse strand, counting down.
CAGCATTCTAATTTTAACATCTTCCCACATTTTTAGATGGTCCATACTATACCGGCTAAACAACATTCTGTTTTATGGATTAATATAATTCCTTTTTCTAATTGTCTGTTCTTAGACATTTGGTTTGCCCAAACTATATAAGCAGAAGAAAGTCTTGTTCTTTTTGCCACAAATTGAGGTCCAGAGCGGGTGGATTGTGAAACTGCAGGTAGACTCTACAACTCTTCTCTTAGGGTAAAAGCGTAATATAATTTTTCTGAAGTGGCTTTTCAGGGAGAAATCCCTATTGCTTTTTATTTCCTCTCCTGGTGCACGAACCACCATGAAAGACTTTCACTTCATCTGGGAAGACAGAATCCACAGGACAGGCTATTTTCATACCTGACATGATGTGGCATGCATATTAGAAAACCTGACTTTCCATTTTCTTTTGCCTTTTATACGTATCTCTCAGCATTCAATCAGATAGGAGTTATACGTACTCTTGGCAAAATAGCCACCTGGTTATTTTAAAATTCTTTCAGCAGGGAGGCAGGCAGGGACTAACCTGCCCACTCTGTTGGAGGTGGAAAATATTCTGTTCTGGGAGTCTGGGTCCCCGCATCCCAAACACTGTTAAAAAGACAATAATCTATGCCAGTCTGGCTCTAGCAGGCTAGGCCTTTTCTCACTGGGGTTAACAGGTTTGTTTTTACCAGAGGGTGTTGTGAAGATTCCCAGGGTGATGCCAAGAGCATTTGAGGGAAAAAATACAACTTTTGCTCTTGACATTTTAGATCTGAAATGGACTTTCTGTTCTAGTGACTGTGAGCCTGCCCAAAGAAAAAGTGACTTCTTAGAACAAATAAGGAAAGCAAGTCTTGGCTGGTGCGGTGGCTCACGCCTGTAATCCCAGCACCTTGGGAGGCCGAGACGGGTGGATCACTTGAGGTCAGGAGTTTGAGACCAGCCTGGCCAACATGATGAAACCCTGTCTCAACTAAAAACACAAAAATTAGCCGGGCAGGGTGGTGCACACCTCTAATCCCAGCTACCCAGGAGGCTGGGGCAGGATAATCGCCTGAGCTTGGGACGGGGAGGTTGCAGTGAGCTGAGACTGTGCCGCTGCACTCCAGCCTGTGAGACTTTGTCTCAAAAAAAAAAAAAAAAAAAAAAAAAAAAAAAAAAAAAAAAAAAGGCAAGTCTTTCATTAGACTTGCTAATGTACAAAAAGGCAAGGGTTGGATAGGTAGAGAAATCCTCCCTTTCTAGCTGTGTGGCTTGGGGCAGCTGGGCTGGCCTTTAGGATCTGTTTCTTCAACTGCCAGGACAGAGATACCTATGGCTCCCTCACAGGGCTGTTGCCAAGATTAAGTGGGAACATGTAAATGAAATGCCCGCATGATGACTGACATAGCATCAATCAGTGTTCGCTTCCTTCCCTTTTTCTTGACTCTCAGCACTAGTAATTCCCGCAGTATACTAATTCATAAAATAACAAAAGCTACACAACTATGTCACATGCTTAAGATACAAAGATAAATAAGATAGTTTCTCAGTCCTTGTGTACTATCTGGTATTCAATATCTATTGAATAGGGCTAAGCAGCTCAAAGCCTGCTGCAAGACACAGGCAAGTAACAAAAAGTTATTGTAATAATTATAAACATAATTTTGATGCAATGAAAAAAATGTGCTATGGGATCACAGGGGAAGAATATGGACAGGGTGCTATAAAAGGGTCATCTAACTCCTTTTAAGAGAACTGGGGAAGAATTTCTAAGGATGGTTTTGATGGATGAGTAGAAGTGTTCAAGTGGAGCAAGAAAGAAGATGGTGGTAGCAAAAGGCAGAGGAAACAGAATGAGCAAAGGCATGAAGGGCAGAAGAGGTATGGTGACAAAGAAATGAAGCAGGAAAGGTAAACTGTGAAGGACTTCCTATGCTATCCCAAGGAGTCTGGGCTTTAATCTTTAGACCAGCTCATCTCAGACTTTAATGTGCTAAAGAATCATCTGCGACACTGTTAAAATGCAGGACGGATCTGTGGTATGATAGGGCCTGAGATTGTGCATTTCTACCAAGTTCCCATGGTGGTGGAGCAACTGGTCCATGGGCCATATGATGGGTAGCAAGGCTCAGACAAAAGAGAGTCAAAAGATCCCTAAAGAGGAGAGTGACATGATCAGATTTATTTGCTAGGATAAGCTCACTAAGCTACAGTGTGGATAATGGACTGGAATTACAGGTACTTTCTACATTCTTATTTAACAATATCTCCAATGACATAACACAAGAGGACTGCAGACTCTTAAGAGCTGGAAAGGGTCATAGAGATAATGTGGTTGAACTTTCTTTGGAGAATATGAAAGAGAGCCTTTTTTTTTTTTTTTTTTTTTTTTGAGACAGAGTCTCGCTCTGTTGCCCAGGCTGGAATGCAGTGGTGTGATCTTGGCTCATAGCAACCTCCGCCTCCCAGGTTTAAGCAATTCTCCTGCCTCAGCCTCCTGAGTAGCTGGAACTACAGGTGCGCGCCACCACACCCAGCTAACTTTTGTATTTTTAGTAGAGACAGGGTTTCACCATGTTGGCCAGGATGGTCTCGATCTCTTGACCTTGTGATCTGCCCGCCTCGGCCTACCAAAGTACTGGGATCACAGGCGTGAGCCACCGTGCCTGGCCAAGAGAGCTCTTAAAAGATGACAAGATCTCCCCAGGGTCAGAGAGCTACCTGATGGCAAAGCTTGGATCGTTTCACTAAGATCTACTTATCCATGTTCTTTCTGCCAGCTGCCCTACTCCAGGACATCAACTTATATGCAGAAAGCTGAATTGTTACTGAGCATTCATTGGAATTGAGAAGAAATAAAGGATGTAGGGAAATAGTCCTTGTTCAGCCACTCAGAATTATGGAGGATATGTATACTGTACATGCCAGGTTAGGAGAACTCCCACAATGGCAGGTCACCTGGCAGTATTTCCAGGTATTAGATTCCATGTGCCCCTTCCATCTCGTGTCTTAGAAACATGCCAGAAGTGCAGATTCCCTTGTGGGTAAGTACATTAATGCCTACATGTTCTTGGTGGGTGTTCCAAAACTACTTTGTATCTACAGGAATGTTTGATGAAGCAGGTGGTGGGAGAAAAGGGGAACTAACACGGCTCACATGCCTACTCTGCTATACACTGACCTACACTATTTAATTTGTTTCTTAAAGAGCCTACACATAATGCATTCTTTTGATTTCACACCTCAGGAACAGTAAGGTTCCTAGAAGAAAAACACAGAACTGATGAGAAAATAGTAAAATGGAAGCAGCAGGACCACAGGTTTTTGGGAAACGGAAAAAGATCCAGAAAAACAGTCATTTTAGTTATCTCTAATCATAGGATGTGGCCTTCCAGGAAAACAGCAAAACAGGGAGGAAGAACACACTGACGTTCTCCATGGGTCCCTGATGAACAAACAAAACTGTTTTAAGAAGGCACTTCCAGGATAAGAGGGGTCTTATTAAAAGGTTAAAGTAGCATGGACCAGATGCAGTGTTAGGAGGTTACAGGCAGGATCTCACTCTGTAACAGGAAGTAAATCCTGCCGATTCATGCAATCACATGTCTTCTGATCTGCGAACAAGTGACTGATGCATTGAGAAACAGCTGATGCCAGTCTTTCTTAAAACTTGTGGAAAGGGGAAGTAACAGAAAACAGTTATTAACCAGCTGAGTAATCTAAATGCCATACCAGCAAGAATCTTATTTAGACCTAGTAAGGATGTGATTTTTCACGGATCTTAGAAGCCAGAAATCTTGGACTCATTGGAGTCTCTAAGGCAGAACTGCAAAATGGCCAGCTTTAAAGGAGAATACTAAAAGACATAAGAAATTTCATCTCCTTTAAAGGGGTAAGATGAAGGTTTATAAATTCAGCAAGACCAAAAAGAAAGTCCCTTGTAAAAGGTGTATTAAATACATCTTCCTTTTGCCTCTGTCTTATGCCATAAAGGCAGTTCAAACTTTTTGACCTAAGTGCATATTGACCCTGTGCTAAGCACTGTTGTATGAATTATCTCATTTAATGCTTATAATTCATTATGTAGGTATGATTATTATACTACACAGAAAGAAAGGAGAAGATTAAGCCAGCATTCTAACTGTTGTGGCAGCCTGACTCTTCTGACGAGTCAAAAACATACAGATCCAGGAGGTGGATGAACTCTCTTTTGTCGGGGTGATGTTCAAGGAGGAGTTATACACAGTGCATGGCTCCCTAAGTCACAGGGCCTTTTTATTATCTGATTTTTGAGCAGAAGGACTGCCACTATATTCATCTGGAGGTCAAAATACTTGCTTGGGGTAATGATTAGTCAACAATGAACTGTTGTTACTTCCCTTCCCCCGCTGCTCAACATCTAGTCAATGTTGAAATGAGGCTGTAAACATGAGTAAGGAGTCCATCTTGCAGATAACTTCCCACTTTCCTTAGGGTAGGACATTTTTATCAAGTCTATGAACAGCCTGAAGTGGAATCATGCTGATGTCTAGAGATAGGATCCTGAGAGGGGCTAGATCAGTGTTTGATATCCAATTATGCTAAAATGGGATTTTTATCCAATGCTACTGGTGCTGTTTAGAAAGGCCAGAGCTGTCGTGAAATCCAAGGAGAATTTGCTCTGTGGCTCTACAGACACTGAGAGAAAGGCAAGCTGCCATTTCTCACCTTCTCCCTTTCTGCAAGGTGACATAGTGCTTCTTTGACTTTGGGGTCAGAGATATAATGCCTCCTCAGACTTGGGGATCAGAGGTAGTGCAGAGGGATGACAGACAGAAGCTGCCTTTTGGCAACAGTTCCACAGAGATGCAGGGTCTTAAGTGACTGTTGTTACAAAGAACTTTTCTCCTTTTTGGTTGAATGAGAACTGATCCCCTCAAGGCCCCAAATGATAGTTACCCATTCTCAGTCATTGGCGTGATGGTTGCAGCCACAAGACCCTGAAGTTTCTTCTTTGGGAAGGCCATTGAGCTGCTGGTAGGTCTGGAAAACATACAATGTAATTTCTCTCTTTCTTCAAGGAATGTCAATGATAAAACTCCCAGGCAAAGTTCGTTTCTAGTTTAGAACTGTAAAATGTGCTTACAAGTACACAAACACACAGAGCAAGTACAAGATGGTAAAATTTTAGAGCTTAATTCTATTGAGGAGGAAACTTTAAGACAGGAGAGGGTAGACCTGAGAAAATACTATGTGGACAGCCTCCCATTTTATCTACACAGATGATGGAAGCAATCTAAATCCTCAAAGGATAGAGGTAAACAGGAGCAGACCCAAGAAAGAGCTTGAACCTAACTCAGGTAAGTAAAACATACAGTGAATTATAGTCATGCCTCAGTATACACAGAAAATTGGTTCCAGGACCCCCATGTATACCAAAATCCATGCCTACTTAAGTCACGCAGTCAGCCCCAGCCTGGCATATGAGAATTCTGCATCCTGCAAATACTGATTTTCTATCTGCATTTGGTTGAAAAAAATCTGTGTAAATGGACCTGCACACTTCAAACCCATGTAATTCAAGGGTCAACTGTACTATTACTTAAACTGAAATATGGTCATAAAAGGGGACATTTTCTCTTTCCACTGTCTTCATTCTTAGAATCTCACCTAAAACAAACCTGACTGTCTTAAGGTTTCATCTTGATTTACATAACTACCTTCAGATTTACCTAACTTTTCATATCCTAATTTTGCCCAGTTTTGTCCAGTTTTCCTAGTTCTAGTTAACCATGTAGACTGCATATTAACACCTTCCTCTTCCCTACTAGAGCAGGCTCCCAGGACAGGGATGTTTCATTTGCCTTTGCTCTCTGCAGTGAGCCCTCTGCTTGACACCAGGTGTTCAAGAGAGAAGAGTATGTGGGTGACTGAACGAGGTGTTCAGACTGTGGCTGGACGATGGCTTCCGCAGACGGGGAGCTCACTGCTGAATCAACCTCACACCACTCATTTGGGGCCAAAGGATCTCTCACCATCTGGCAGAGAGTGTACCTGCCCATAATCAGTGTAAAAGATTCTGGATGGGCCACAAGAAGCAACAGAGCAGACTGGTTAACAGCCTGGGTTCCATAGGCAGACCACCTGGTTCAACTCACAGCTCTGACATTTGCTAGTTATAGAAGCATTATTGTTTTCTGAGCCGTAAGACATAAAAAGCCACAAATGCAATTCCAAACCACAAATTTAATGTCTAACAATTGAAAATGAAAATAAAATATAATCAGATAGTATTTGATGACAATTCTACAAAAGACAGTGGCCTTGTAGCAAATAAAGAGATGTCTATAGGTGACCAACAAGAAGGGTTATGCTATAGTTCTGACATTACTGGCACATTCAAAAACCCAATGCCCACTATACTTAAATCTAATCCACACAATGTAGTACTTAGTTATGAGCTATCTTATTTTGTTTGCTCTTCTAATTGTTCATCTTATCTTCCCAAATAGGAGAACAAACTTCTGAAGTACAGCGACCATACCTTCTATTTTTCTTCCCCAAGTCTTGGCTCAGGTAAGCCCTTGAGTAACACTGACTACTTTCAGTAGAAAGACAACATGATACTTTCCTTGCAAACAGACATGTTCCCAGCAATAGTTGCTGTTGCTCCTAAAATCAAGTCCTGCATGTAGCTTTGCTCTGTATTTCCTAGTTCAAACATGAGACTAAAATCAGATTGGAAGTTCAGAAAGATAAATCCAATAACCTGGCCCATGGGAAAACACAAGATAAGAAATCATAAGATGTGGCTCTAATCACTCTTTGAGCTTCATGTGACCACCCTCGGTCCAAAAGCATGCCACTTAGCCTCTGAGCCTTAAGGCCCATAACCTAGGCCATCTCCCCGCTGGGAGGGATGTTTAAGCATCAAAGAAGATTGATGCTATGCCTGCTGTCTATCTTCACCTAACACTCCTACAAGCATCTCGACTTAACATGCCAAAAGGGAACCTGCCATCTCCTTTGTTCCTTATTGTAGAGGGGCGAGAGGGCCAGCTCTGGAGTCAGACCTCATGGATCTGCATCCTGGCTCTACCACTTACCAGGTAGGTGACCTTGAGCCCATTAAGTAACCTCTTTCTGCTTCAGTTTCCCCTTCTGTAAATGAGGATAATACTAATTATATTTCATAGGGTTGAGAGAATTAAATGAACTAATTCATGTAAAGTAATTAACAATGCTAGACACATAGTGAGTACATGTTCAGTGCCCTCCATGAAGTCTTGCCTGATGTGTATAGGACAGTAGGAAATACTATCATGCCCTTACCAGCATCATCTTCCCAGTTATCTTTGCTCTGCTGGTGCCTCCTTTCCAACCCTCACTACTCTTGTCTATTTAGGGACTAAGTCATTTCAATTGTTATCTTCTTCCTCTGCTATTCCTCCTTTCCTCCTTATGACTTTATAATTTGCCTCTTTGTTACCGCTTATCTAGACAAATAGGCAAAACCCCAGGTCCATGGAGCCCAAGAAGGTTCAAGTGATAAGAGTCCTGAGAGCTTGAGTCAGCATTAAACATCTCCTAAATCCAACACTACTAGGCTGTTTGGGCTAAATAAAACTCCATAGTCTTGTGCTTTTGCCTGCATTTATTTCACACTAAGGACAGTAACACTGGTGTTCTTAGATTCATGAGAAGCTCAAATTGGCAGTTTTATGTGTGTCTTTGATGGAAAGAAATAAAACTAATTACCACAAATGTAGTTTGATTAGTTCAAAAATTCAAAACACAGGGTCCGTGGGAGTGTAGGATAGGGGTTAGGAATCACTGTCCTAATCCCTCGTCTCTTCAATCCACACCAGCTGTCAGGTTAATCTTCCACTAAAACCAGCATTCCTGGTCTTGTCTTTGTCCTGTTTAGAAAATGCTAGTAGGCTAAAGACCCAGCTCCCTGGGGTCTGGGTCTCTGTTCAAATCTTCATGCCTGCACTGCACTTGCCCAGCGTTCTGTTTGCTGTTCCTCCTACCTACCTTTCACTGTCTGTCTGCTTGCCTTTGTTCCTCACTTCAATCTTTTCAGTCTGACCAGCTTTTAAAGCTCACTTTATCCATTCCAGCAGCTATAGCTTAAAAACAAAAACAAACAAACAAAACAAAACCAAAACAAAAAACCTCATTTTAAAAGCCAGGGGACTCCCTGGTACCCGAGCCGAAAATAATTTCTTAAACCTCAGAATTCCCCCAAACGCTGGCTTTTCATTAAAAACCTTACATCAGAGTTATTAAGCAGGGTGGTTTCGGCTCCTCTCCTAGACTGTCTGCCATCTGGGGGCAATGACAGCTTCGAAAATTTCTTTGCACAGAGCAAATACACTAAACAAGTAAAAGTTTGCTGCCTTTGCAAACTGTGAAATGCCTACAAGAAGAAATGGGACAAAAACGACTTTAGCCGGTGTGAGGGCTCACTCCTGTAATCCCAGCAATTTGGGAGGCCGGGGCAGGCAGACCACCTGAGGTCAGGAGTTCCAGACCAGCCTGGCCAACATGGCCAAACCCCGTCTCCACTAAAAATACAAAATTAGCTGGGCGTGGTGGTGCGCGCCTGTAGTCCCAGTTACTCAGGAGGCTGAGGCAGGAAAATCGCATGAACCCGGGAGGTGGCGGTTGCAGTGAGCCGAGATCGTGCCACTGCACTCCAGCCTGGGCGACAAGAGACTCTGTCTTTAAACAACAAAAGCAAAAACAACAAAAAAAAAGTCTTTACCAGAGAATGGTATTTTTAAGATTCAAGTTTTTAATAAACTTGGGAATGTTATACTTTGAAGCGTAACACAGAATTACCAATATTTTTAAGATTCAAGTTTTAGATAAACTTGGGAATGTTATGCTTTGAAGTTTTCAGAGCTAGTAGCTAAAGAGAATGGTTCAAATGTTCTCCAGCCTAAGGCTTAACGTGAATTTAGAATATTATTATTGAAACATTGGGAGGGGGTATTACTCTTGAAATCTTATACCTCCATCCACAGATAAGAACACTTAGTGCAAAGAATTAAAGCTGCCTAAGTCAAATTATTTTTCAAATGGCAAAGTTGTTTTTTCAAGAGACAGAAAGTGGGGGTAGAATATACCTCCCGGCAGAGAATATCTTAAGCGACAGGTACTCAGAGAAGAGGAAATACAAATAGGGATTTTCTTTTAAAAGCAGAAAACCATTAATTTCTCCTAAAGTGAAGGGGGGATGTATCAGATTTAACTTTAAGCTCCCTTCCGCTCAATTGCTAACTCTATTTTTGAGGAAAGGACCTTCGGATACCCGGCAGATATGCTGTCTGCAAACAATCCGGGGAGGTGGGTCCTTCTGCCCTGGTCTATCCCCACACTTCTCGCATTCACACCTTTCCCAGCTCTGTTTCCTAGCGTATCTGCCTTCCCCCTTTCCTCTGAGTCCGCCACCGTTTCACCCACCCGCGAGTCAGGCCCCGGCGCCCCTCCACCGAAACGCCCAGGTTGTCTGGCCGTCTGCGTCCGTCGGTCCTCGCCCGCGCAGTCGCGGGCCGCGCCCCCCACCAGGCCTCCGCTCCGTCCGTGCCGCCGCTCCGCCCCGCAGGGGCCGCCGCGCTTTATATCCGCTGCCTCCCGTCCCGGGCCCACGTGCCGCCACGCCGGGGAGCCTGGGGGTTGTAGTTCTGCGCCGCCGCCCGCGAGGTGCGCCCGGAACCGCCGGCCCCGAAGCCCCGAAACCCCGAAACGTTTTGCACACCCGGAGTCTGCTCTTCCCCGGTGTCACCTGAACAACGTAGGCTGAAGTGACTCCGGCGCAGCTCCCCGGCTCTCCGAGGATCGCGAGCATCCGAACTGGCAGCCGGGTGCCCGAGAGCACGCCGCTCACCCGCGCCACGCTGAGTGCAAACCTCTCCCTGCCTCGTCTGCAGGCCAGTCCTTCCCGCGTGCGGACACCTCCCGGGCTCCGCTGCGTCTTAATTTTCCTTCTTTTGCGCAGGGCTCTGCAATCCCCGCTATCTCGTGGTTCTGCGTTGTGAGGTTTGGGCTGCTGTTTCCGAGGCGTGCGGAGACACCCCAACTGCCCATCGGCGTTCAGCTCTCTTCCGGCTGACGCCGCTGCACCAGCCCTGCAGACTCTCGTGTTAAGGATTGATGAGCGAATTTTAAAGTGAATTATCTACTCATACAGGAGCTTTTCTGGCTTCTTTTGGAGAATATTTGAAAGAGTTTTGAAAGGGAAAAGTATTTTTAACCCAACCGCCTCTACTTTCAGGAATATCAGGAGTCTGTTATTCTAGGATCATGTACTGTGTTAATAAATCAGGAACAGAGCCAGAGACAAGTCCTCAGTCTTCTCTTGCTGATGTGATTCCACCTCAATTTTCTGTAAAAGGAGATGGCTGATGCTTATTATTACATTTAGAGAAACTAAATTGTTAAAAGGGCTTTCCAGTTTGCAAAATGCTTTTAAATGTATTCTAATAGTTCTTGCATGGCACAGAGCACCAGAGATAATAGCTAATAAGTACTGTGTTCAGTGCTTACTCAGCCTGCACCATTCTAGCCGTTTTAAAATTTAATTCCTAAAATAACCCCATTGGTGGGTCCTGTTTTATAAATGTGTATGTTACAGATGAGCAAGGATCATTCCATGTTACAGATCAGAAACAGGTTTAAAGAGTTGAAGTAATTTGCCAAAGGCCATAGAGCTGATTAAGCTGTGGTTTGATTTCAAGTAGTCCAGAAGCTTGTGCTTTTAACACTATGTTATCCTGCAGGAAAAAAATAAATAAATACAAAAAGGAAAGAAAAAGAAAAACCCTTAGATACATGAAGCAAGTTCTCCTAAGGCTACAGCATGGTTTTTGGTTTTGGTTTTTTTTTTTTTTGTAATGTTAACAAGTCTTATACCATATCCTAATGATACAATGAAAGTTTTTTTTTTGTTTGTTTTTGGAAAGTCACACTTTAATAAGTGCAAAATTAAGTGTGTCAGTACCCAAAAGGTATAGGTCATTAGGCTTAACATTGTCAACCAACAAACCAATATTCTAAATGCATGAACAAACTGCTTTTTTGTATAAATATGGTAGTGCAAGGTAATTCCTTATAATAATTTGTTAGTGTTTGCCAAGAAGCAGATGCTAAGATGGGATTAGATGTGTGAGAGACTTACTGGGGGAGGGAGTTGGAGCAGACAGGAACATCCTGCAGACTGATGTAGGGCTGACATCCGTGAACGAAAGATGGAAGAAAGGAGCATGGAGTAGGGAGAATCTCACTGCATTCTTAGAGTATCCACTCTGTGCCCTTATGAAACTCAGAGCCTATACTGTGAAGTGTCGGGGAGATATCGTTCTCTTAAAATATGGTAAATGCAGTGATAGACCCGTACAGAGATATTACAGGAACTCTGAGCTCTAATCTGGGCTGAAAGGGGTGGGGTGTGTGTGTGTGTGTGTGTGTGTGTGTGTGTGTGTGTGAGATGAGGCAGGAGGGTGTTCCAGAAACGTCTTACTGGGGAAGGTCACAGCCAAGGTAAATATCAGACAATGAGTAGGGCTTAGAAGAGAGGCATCAAAAGGCTCAGTGCTGAGCTGCAGGCCTCTAACCCTCTTCTGATAAGTGGCAGGCTCTGTGAGATTTCTTCTATTATTATATAGTATTATTTAATCATCATTACTTTTCGTGCTTTTATTTCTTGCCCCCAACTCCACTGCAAGGTGTTCGAGGCAGGCATCATGTCCTATTCCTTGTTTTTCCCACAGTGTAGGACATAGTGTCTATCCATGTGCAGGCCAAGAGGGTGAGATTTGGAAATATTACTACCATCAACTCTCCTTTATTTAAAACAAATGTATGTCAGGTTTTGCATCAACTTTTGTTTGCTACAATTCAAATTTGAAATCCACCAGTGCAGGGGAAAGTGTTTGGGAGATACGGTGCAATGAAATTCGTCAGAACAGTCATTTGTTCTATCCTTGGAGCTGGAGGTGATGCCCCCATCACAGGCTCCTGAACTGACTGAGGGTGAGGGGTGGGACCCAGAAAGTTTCCCCTTATCTTCTGGTAAGGATATACTTACCAGAAAAGAGAAAACGGATTTTCAACAGCTGAAACACTGCTAAATTGGGGAACACTTATGAAGGAAGGAGACCTAATTTGGATCTTGAAGTGTTGTTACCTATTGTGGTCCAGTAAAAGGTCTGTCCACAGGTGAGCAAGAGTCTGTTCCATTCACTGTGAAGAACACATAACCAGGTATGAGAGTCACTTCTGGAAATTCTGGCTTGTATGGGTGTGTCAATGGGGCTGATGGAAAAGGTAGGGTTTATTTTTTCATCAGAGTTCAGAGGTCTTCAGAGAAGGGAACAGGCCATGAATAGAAGTTGAACTGATTGCTGGCCCTGGGACAAAAACCCTTGACCTTTAGGGTTTATCTTCTAAGTGTGAGTGCTAACTAGGAGAGGGACATCTCTTGAGAAGGGAAAAGTCCTGTGCATAAGCTTGGTTTTAGAGGACCTTTGGGAACCCAGGAGGGGGCAGCATAGTGAGGCCATGCTCAGCTATCTTTTGGCTTAGCCCTTTAGTGAATGCCTACTGGGTTCTTAAGGAGAAAGAGCTAGAAGGAAAAAAAAATGCGTTATATTTGGTGTTCTTAACCTAAGATCTGTGACTCCAGATTTTTAAGTAACAGCTTTATTGAGATATAGTTCACTATGATACAATTCATCTATTTTAAGTGTATAATAGTTCAGTAGTTTTTAGTATATTCACAGAATTGTGCAACTTGTGTCACAACTTTAGAACATTTTCATCACTCCCTCCAAGAAAACCCTAGCCATTAGTAGTCACTCATTTTTCTATTTCCCCTCCCCACCCCCAGCTGTAAGCAGCCACTAATCTATTTCTTTCCTTCTTTTCACTTTTTTTTTTTTGGTTGCCCAGGCTGGAGTGCAATGGTGCCATCTTGGCTCACTGCAACCTCTGGCTCCCAGGTTCAAGCGATTCTCCTGCCTCAGCCTCCCGAGTAGCTGGGATTACAGGCATGTGCCACCATGCCCAGCTAATTTTGTATTTTTAGTAGAGGTGGGGTTTCTTCATGTTGGTCAGGCTGGTCTCAAACTCCCAACCTCAGGTAATCTGCCCACCTCAGCCTCCCAAAGTGTTGGGATTACAGGCGTTGAGCCACTGCGCCTGGCTGCCACTAATCTGTTTCTATAGATTTGCCTGTCCTGGACATTTCGTACAAATGGAATTATATGGGGTGTGTGTGTGTGTGTGTGTGTGTGTGTGTTTTGAGACAGGCTCTCGCTCTGTTTCCTAGGCTAGAGTGCAGTGGCATGACCACAGCTCACTGTACCTTTGACCTCCCAAGCTCAAGCGATCCTCCCACCTCAACTAAGTAGCTGGGACTACAGGTGTTTGCTGCACCTGGCTAATTTTTTGTTTATTTTTTGTAGATACAAGGTCTCACTATGTTACCCAGGCTGGTCTCAGACCCCTGAGCCCAAGCGATTGCCTGCCTTGACCTCCCAAAGTGTGGGATTACAGGTATGAGCCACCTCACCCAGCCATGCTATGTGGTCTTTTGTGTCTGGCTTCTTTCATTTAGCATACATAACATTTTCAAGATTCATTCATATTGTGGAATGAGTCAGGATTTCATTCCTTTTTATGTCCATTGTATGGCTATACCACATTTTATTTATCTTTTCTATTAAAAAACTATACTACATTTTATTTACCCATCAGTTGATGGACATTTGAATTGTTTCTACTCTTTGGCTGTTATGAATAATGCTGCTATTGTGACTACAGATTTTAAGCCTCCTGGAATTTTGTGGTGTTCTTTATTTCTGTGGAGTTAGTTTATAGCATCTGGCCTCTGTTCAGTTCCTCAGAAGCCCCAAGTCCTTACCAAGATCAGGGCTTTGACATGTGACAAGGATGCTTTTCATCTGACTGACTTCTACTCAGATGCAACCTTCCTAAGAGGGACCTCACTCAGATCTTCCCAATGTAGGTGACAACCTCTCCTCATAACACCCAGTGCTTTCCCTTCTGATCACGACTTCTTGGTGCGGATGTGGTCTGTCTGTTCTGTTTCATGTGACACATACAGTGCCTATACTGCATAAATGGTTGAAATAGTATGGTATACAGAATGGATGTTGATAACTGCGAGCTATGTGCTGGCTCTGTGGCCTGAACATAGACTTTATCACTGATGGGAGCCGGGTGCCTCCCTGTTGACTAGGGTTAAGGCAACAGTGGGAACCCTCTTGGCCAAGAGGTCTGGTGTCACGCAGATAGTAAGGACTGGACAAAGTGGACCGTAATGCCTCTTTGTGACCAAGCAGGATGGATTCCTGGCGTATATTTGGGGAACATTGTCTTGTTTTGTGTCTTGCTGAGTTTGTGACTTCCTTGTCCTGAATCATCTCTAGGCCAATGTGGCCAGTGGGTTACGTACACTCTTTTGTCACCACCTAAAAATGGAGAAAACTTTTGAAAATATGGGCCTAGTTTGGCCATTAGCAAGGAGAACACTGAGGGTGCTATGAGTTGTAAACAGAAGAGAAAGTTACGAATATTAATTTTGCCTACAGGGCTTCTTTGACAATATTCAAATAATTACAGAGGCAAAACTTCCTTTTGAAGGATGTGCAACCTGTTTTAGCTATTGCCTACAAGGACATTAGACCTTTGGGAAGCACAAAAGTGAGTTACATTCTGCTTGTGACAGTATTGTAAAAGGTTCCCTGGAGATCTTAAAGAGTAATGAGCATGTTTTCTAAAAACATTCCAAAGCTCAGCAGCTACTTATATTATGAATAAGGTAAAAACCCACCACTAGGTGACAGTCTATCAGCAGAAATTGCTCCTTTATGACTCTTCATCTAGACTGAAAATTTCTGGGGACGTCAGGGAATAACAAAAGTATTCGATAATAGTTTTCTGCTCCCATTCTGTGTCCTCCTCCTATGCAGTTTACACCCTCAATTTTAAATGTTCTCCTTCAATGTCTGCCTCTCTCTCATTTACATTAAAATAATGAAAATATGTTGTATAGAAACATAGAAATGAGACATGGAAAATTAACACTCCTGCCTCCTGTCCCATACTGGTTTTGTTTTTGTGTTTGTTTTTGACATGGTCTCGCTGTGTCGCCAGGCTGGAGTGCAGTGGCGTGATCTCGGCTCACTGCAACCTCCGCCTCCTGGATTCAAGCTATTCCTCTGCCTCAGCCTCCCAAGTAACTGGGACTACAGGAGTGCACCACCGCCATGCCCGGCTAATTTTTTTTTTTTTTGTATTTTAGTAGAGATGGGATTTCACCATGTTGGTCAAGATGGTCTCGATCTCCTGACCTCGTGATCCATCCACCTCAGCCTCCCAAGGTGCTGGGATTATAGGCGTGAGCCACTGCGCCCGCCTGGTTCTTTGGGTTTTTAAAATAAACATACCTGTAAGAAGAGTACATCTAGTGCTCTTGGCTTTCCAATATGTAGAATACACTTTAAAATCTGGTTCAAGTTTATAAGTATTTTCTCTCTCATGAATAAAACTCTATGTTTCCTTCGGCATTTGAGGTAAAAATGGGACAATTAGGAGAAACAAATTTTAGGTGTTTAGTCTCTTTTGAATGAAGGAAAAACTCCCTAGAAAAAGTTCAGAGTGTAAAATTTGAAATGTAACTTGGTGCCACCCGAGGCTGGTTTGATTCTCGGTAACTGCTGTATTTAGGTACTAAGAGTCAGGGCTCTAGGAAGCTTAGATCCCTCCTGGGCAAATGTGACTGATCTCGGCCCTCCTTTTTCCGTCTGCCTAAGCCTGCAGGGTGCTGTTAGCCTGGACTAGCACACTTAGATTCCATCTTTCAGAGTGGTTTCCGCAGTCGCCTGGGTCACTGGCGCCTAATGAAAAGCTCCCAGAGGTTATTCCAAAGTCTCTTGTGTTACTCCTGTGCTCCATTTCTCAGTTTTAGGCATTCTGTTATCTCTGTAACCTAAATTCTGTTATTTCTGAAAGAAAAATATACAATGTATATTCATGCATTTAAAGATGGACCAAGTAGGCACAAAAAAAGGCAAAATGTGGAATGCTATTTACTCAGTTCTTCCATTTGTATGAAAATGGAAACAGAGGTGTATGTAGGGATATACTTGTATATGTGCACATATTTCTACAAGGATAGCAGTGATGTTCAAAATATTTAACAACTGGTTCAGCACTGACACAGAAGTGGGTGCTGGTTTTAGAGCTCAAGGGATTCTGGAGGTCCCCTAACATCTATGTAATAATGGATCTAGACTCTGGGGGGCAGCACTCCAAGGCCATGCCAGGCAGCCACCAACTGCTTCTCTGGGGAAGGGGGCTGAGGGCAGGAGGGACTTATTTTTCAATATGCCCTTTAGTGCTGTTTGAAAGGTTATTTTTTGTTTGAATCCTATTTATGTGCACGTAGGTAGATTTTCATTTTGTTTAGCTTAGGAGATAAGTCTTACTTTTAGAATTTGTTTGTGGACATTTCTGTCTAGTTATTTGCCTCCAACCTGTCTCTAGCCTCAAGGCCATTTCCTTTAGTTCCATTTTGCTGAATCCTCCACGGAGAGCTCTCCTTAAGCTTCTTAAGCCCCTCTGTTTGAGGGGAAGGGAAGACCTGGCTGAGCTCCCTCTCATAATCTCTCAGTTCTCCCCAACCCCAACACTGGTGTCTGAGTCTCCTTTCATTGCTTATCTTGAGCCTCTTGTCTCTCCACCTACCAGACCTCAATTCCAATTCCATTATTAACCAGTATAGGCATCACGGCATCACACTGCCTAATCTTATGATCAGAAAATAAGGGCTTTTTTTTTTTTTTTTTTTTTTTTTTTTTTTTTTTTGCGTTCCCACAACTTTTGTGCATATGGAGAATTAGGTGTCCTATACACACCAGCCCTAATGAGAATAGTTCTTATATTAGTGGTAACACTTACATGGCTTGAGCCTCCACCTGCCTAATGCAGACACACTGCTCCCTTCCACCTTCCCATTATTACTGGGAGGCAGGATATGGTGATCCCTGCTATGTGCTTCCTCTCTTGCCTGTTCTTCCACTTTGAGCTTCTTGTTGACCCCCTCCTGCCACGAGGCCACTGGGGGGCAGTGTCTCGTCTCAGTCAAAGTTGCTTTCTCCCTGGGCCCCAAAGGCCATCAACCGCACTGTTCCTAAGTTGTGGAACGAAGCCTCTTCTCTTCCACTTTGCCTCACATTTTTTCACTTGGGACCCCAAAGAGCATGACATGTATTCATTGTCTCACTTGAGCCCCTTCCTTCTCTACCTGCAGGTTCTCTCTCTGTAGAGGTCAGGCATGAGTCTATGGAGCAAGTACAGGGAACCAAAGTCACCCCACCCCCATCCCAAGGCTGTCCTTTCCCACTCTCCTTTCTCCACTCTAAGATACCACGAGACCATTTTCCGGCAGTCACCTTCGCTTCAGGCTAATCAGCACCTACAGCCAGGTCAACTGCTCCCTTAGATTTATCAGACCAAGTTGACTGTTTGTGGTGGGCACTACTGGGCTCAAGCTGATAGCCTGGCCATGCGTATTCTGTTAATGCCTATCTTACTGTGTGGCACTTGTCTGCAGACATGTCTGCTTCCCCCGTTAGACTGTGGCTTCCTTGAAAGTGAGCTCCTAACTGTGTGGTGCTCATTTTTGTATCTCCAGCATGCAGTCCCCTGCCTGTTACACAGCTGACCTTGGTAAATATTTTTGAAAGAATAAATGAACACAGCCCAATTAGCGGAGATATGCCAAAAGAAACAGCCCATCTTTGCCAACACATGCAGAGGGAGAGAAGCTCTTCTTGAAGAGGACCCACTTTCTTCTAGAGCAGCCACTCACAGCTCTCTCGACTCCTTGGACCCTCAGGGTTGGAGAAGACCCAGGGTTAGGATAGCACTTTTGGGGGAGGTTTCATTGACCTTGTTTTGAAAGAATAACATGTTGAAGAGCCAGGTGACTAGTTACATTTTATTGTGTACCTGCCAGTTGAAAAAAACAAGGTCAAAAACACAAAAGGATAGAACATGGCAAAACATATTGATTAGACAGGGGAAAGCAGATGACACACAGGGACAGGACATTTTATTTTTATCATTCCAAATTCAGAGAAATATAATTAACTCCATGCTCGGTTCACCTAAGTTTTTGTAGCAGAGGTGAACGTGACAGATTGAGGCACAAATTTGTTAATGCTGAATATTGGGCATTTCTTCTGTTATTATTTACTGGACATAATCTGATGTCATGTGATAGACCATGATATGTAAATGACTTCAATCAGGAAAAAAGATAACTTATGTAACTTTATCTGGCTTTATTCTCTACACATACTGAGAAGCAAACCCATTAATCACAGTCTAGGCAGAAACTCTTCAAGTAGTGTGTGAGACAAACAGAGGTATTAATTATATTTATTATGGTAATAATATACTTAACACTTCCTTCAAGTCATGATAGTTGCAGAAATTGGGAAAAATAAGAATACTCTAGCAGACTTACAGATACTCAGTGGCAGTATCACAAATAATCATAATCACAATAATTTCAGAGATGAGGAAGCAGAGAGAGAGGGAGAGAGGTGTTAAACAATTTGTTAAACATCACACAGCTGGTAAGGAGTCTCTCTAATTCCAAAGCATGGCTTCTTTCCTCTACACAGCAGTGCCTCCCCAATTAGAGAATGTTATAGTGTAAAATCATCAGAGGAATAATGTGATTTCCAGTAATTTTTAAAACGATATTGTCTGGTCACTTGTTCTGGTTTCTCTGTTCTGCATAACAGTAATGCACCCCATAAGGACGTTTTGGTCAATAATGGGCTGCATATATGGTGGTGGTCCTGTAAGATTATAATGGACCTGAAAAATCCCCATTGCCTAATAACATAGCTTTTGTCACATAGCACAGACTCGTGGGTGTGGTGATGCTGGTGTAAACAAACCTACCACACTGCCAGCCTTATGAAAGTATAGCACATGCATTATGTACAGTACATAATACTTTATAATGGTAATAAGTGTTCCTTATGTGTTTACTATACTTTTAATTGTTATTTTAGAGGGTACTGCTTCTACTTATATTTTTAAAACTTAACTGTGAAAGCACCTCAGGCAGGTCCTTTGGCAGGTATTCCAGAAGAAGCATTGTCATCATAGGAGATGACAGCTCCGTGTGTGTTATTGCTGCTGAAGACCTTCCAGTGGGACAAGATGTGGAAGTGGAAGACAGTGATATTGATGATCCTGACCTGTGCAGGTCTAGGCTAAGGTGTGTTTTGGTGACTTTGTTTTTAACAAAAATGTTCAAAAAGTAAAATAAATAAATAAAATACGAAAATGCTTATAGAATAAGGATATAAAGAAAGAAAATATTTTTGTACGACTACACAATGTTTGTGTTTTAAGTGAAGTGTTATTTCAAAAGAGTCAAAAAGTTTTTAAAAATTTAAAAGTTTATAAAGTAAAAAAGTTACAGTTCACTAAGTTTATCATTGAAGAAATATTTTTCTAAAATAATGAAGTACATCCTATGTGTACAATGTTTATAAGGTCTGCAGTGGTGTGCGGTATTGTTGTAGGCCTTCACGTTCACTCACCACTCACTCACTGACTCACCCAGAGCAACCTCCAGTCCTACAAGCTTCAGTCATTGTAAGTGCCATATGCAAGTGTACTATTTTAAGTCTTTTGTATTGTCTTTTTACTCTACCTTTTCTATGTTTAGATAAACAAATACCATTGTGTTATAATCACCCACAGTATTCAGTATAGTAGCATGCTGTACAGGTTTGTAGCCCAGGAGCAACAGGCTATACTCCATAAAGCCCAGATTTGCAGTAGGCTATAGTGTCTACATTTGTGTAGGCACACTCTATGATGGTCACACAACAATGAAACTGCCTAATGACGTGTTTTTCATAATGTATCCCTGTTGTAAGTTATGCATGACTATATACAGAAAAATTTAAGTGGAGAGAACCAAATGACTTACTAGGCAACAAAGCAGGTTGGACAGATGGACAGTAGGTGGAATGACCATGGTGCCTGAATTTTCTATTACTCAGTACCTTATCAATTAATATTTCCTACTCTACCTTCCAGATAACTCAGCCTACTTAAAGCCCACCAGAAAGTCAGCCAACAAATCTCCCAACTCACTCACCCACCATCAACCCATAAACTCGCCAGCGTGTATTGAAGGCCTACCTTGTTGTGCTTGACACAGTGTTTGGTGCCATGTGGAATGACAAAGCAGGACCAGACAGCGTCCCTGCCACCCTGGTGCTTGTAATCTAGTTGGAGAGATACGATAAAAATAAATGACACAATTACAGAATCTGACAGAATGTAATAAAGTGCTAAATTGTGTGGTACAGACAATTAGAGAACAAGACAGTATATAATAAAGTGCTAATTGTGTGGTACAGACAATAAGTATAATAG
This sequence comes from Macaca fascicularis, assembly GCF_037993035.2. Lineage (NCBI taxonomy): Eukaryota > Metazoa > Chordata > Mammalia > Primates > Cercopithecidae > Macaca > Macaca fascicularis. The sequence goes on along the minus strand of NC_088375.1, from coordinate 40,314,621 downwards.
GAGTTCAGTGAAGGGATAGATGAGTGTGGGCTGCAGTCTTCAGGGAAGGCTTCTCATCATGTCAGTGCTGCCGTGTTTATCCAGTGCATGACGGGAAATGGAATATGAAATAGAAGATGGATTATGAACAGAATAATGGTGCTGAACTGTGGTATCTCTTCTCAGGCTGGATGAACACAGCAAGAGAGTCCTTTGAAAGGTAGCATTCTCCATTAAAAAAAATCAAATAGAGAAATACCTTATTTTCTTTATTAGTTGTGTTATAGATAATTTCTACAGAAACTTAAAATCATATTTTAAATTGAATAATGTTTTCAATGTACCAGGAAGCTCACATTTTAAAGGAGCCATGTTGTAAATCCTTTTCATAAATGAAAAATACTTTTGCATTATTGATGATCACTTGTTTATAAAAAATTCCTCAAAGCTAATAGTAAATAGGTACTCTCATACACTACTGGTGGGATTGATGAACCTTTTACAAGGTAACTTGGCAATGTGTACCTAAAATTTTGACAATGTGCATATTGTTCAACCAATCAGTTTCACTTCTGGGAATTTATCCTAAGGACGTAATAATCATAGCTGACTGCAAGAATAACTTTACTACAATGATAATTATCACAGCGTTAGGATAAACTGGGAACAATCTAAATGCCCCCAAGGAGAGGACTGATGAAATAAACACATATTAATAAAATGGAATGTATAGTCACTAAAGTGTTACTGTAAAAATAGGTAATGCTGTGGGAAGTGTTCACAATACATAGATAAGTGAAAAAAGCAAATTTGAAAACTTGAAGAGTATGATTCCATTTTGTTAAAATGTGTTTTATGCATAAAAACATGTTTTATTCACAGAAACACATTTGAGTGGTGAGGTGATACATGATTTCCACTTCTTTATGCTTTTTTGAAATTTCCAAATGTTTTCCAAGTTACATGGTTTATTTTGTAATAAGACATATATTAAAATTCTACAGTTCTCTGATTTAATTTGCTTTGAAAGTTGTGATTGTCATAAATTAGATTGCCATCTCTAGAGCCAAAGGTCTTGTGGGACAAGTAACTTCTGGGACCAGAGACAAACACGAGAAGTATTATTCCTTTTTCTTTTGAATTATAAATGATTTATATTAGCAAAATGTATACCTTCTTTCCTTAAACTCATATTCATGTGGGAGCTGTTTGGGAGGGACACATACTCTTTAAGGCTTATACAACGTGAATTTTTAGCAGCAGAGCCTGCCAGAGTGGGTGGAAAGCCCAGGGCATGGATTAATTTTTAAGACGTCTGGAATACTAAAAATAAAAATAAGAAAAATGTAGAAGTAAGTGTAGATGTGCTGAAACAGAGTTTCAAAAATTGTGATGATTTTAAATGTTTATCTTGAACAAACTGATGCCTTTAACACAGTATACAGGAACAGAAAGTAAAACTTCATGGTGACATTATGTCAAAGGCTGGAATTGGAGATCTTTGGTGCATGCAGGATCAAGGCCAAATTAGGCTCTGCCTGGAAACCATGCAGAGGATGTGGAATTATTGAAAAAAATCAGAAAATATGTAGAGAGGATTTTGGAATTTCTGGTCCAAGGGATTTTCCATGTCTAAAGTGAAAACAAAATAGTTTTCTTCTGTTCCAAGAACTTTATTTAGAACTGTTTTGAAAGGGGCCTTTCTCTGAAACATTTCAATACAAAACCACATTATTTTCTCATCCTATGACTCTGTGTCTTCCATTCCCTAGGTTTTGACTAATTTAAGGTTTTAAAATAGACGTTTCAACCCTTTCTAGTTAATAATTTTCTATTTTAACCTCATCATCTAGCCTTTCATCTATGACTTGGCCCGGTAAAACATAGCAAGTCAGAATTTTACTTCCTTCCTGTGCCCAAAAAATATAAAGAAAATCCTTGAATACCCAGGTTTTTGGGAAGTCCAACCTTAGCCAAAACTGGGAACTGTTTGCCTTTCTTTGGCGAACCCGTCCTGTAGAAAGAATGAGCTGGGCGGCATCCCTGAAGTACAAGTCAGGAGAACTTGTTCCTGGACATTCCCTTGTCTCCAACTAATTTGGATGAATTCACCACTCTGTGCTTCAGTTTTTTTCATGGCATAGTACAGTGCTCACGTGGAGGATGATGGCAGGTGTGAAGTAATTAAAATATTTCTGATAACATGGCAGACTAGCTGACATGGAGAAGCCTTCTCTCCCACTACTGTCACATAGAAAATCTAGATGATATGTGGCAGCAATTTAAAATATACAACCATGGTTTTTGTTGTTGTTGTTGTTGTTTGTTTGTTTTTGATTTGAGATGAGGTCTCACTGTGTCACTCAGGCTGGAGTGCAGTGGTGAAATCTCAGCTCACCACAACCTCCGCCTCCTGGGCTCAAGCAATCTTCCCACCTCAGCCTCCCAAATAGCTGGGGCCACAGGTGCATGCCACCGTGCCTGGCTAATTTTTTGTATTTTTGGTAGAGATTGGGTTTCATCATGTTGCCCAGGCTGGTCTCAAACTCCTGAGCTCAAGAGATCCACCCACCTTGCTTCCCAAATTGCAGGGATTACAGGCATGAGCCACCACACCCGTCCATTACAACCAGTATTGAAAAAAGTAAGGGAAATCTTCTATTTCTCAATGTGAAAAGAAAACTCAGAGCCAGAGTAATAACTGTGGCTGATGTTGCTAGAAAGGCACATAGGTCCCAGGATCCGGAGTCTTGGGTGTGGAGGCCCATCTGGAGATAGGACATGGGGCCTCAGGCGAAGTTTAGGCAGGACACCATGACTAGAATTGTCAGATTTAGCAAATTAAAATACAAGGTGGCTGGTTAAATCAGAATTTCAAATAAATGATGAATCATTTTTTAGGGTAAGTATGTCCTACAAGTTGAAAGGAACATATTTATGGTTAAAAAAAAAAAAAGTTGTTTATCTGGAATTCAAATTTAACTGGACTTCCTGTATTTTATGTGGTAATTCTGTGACACAGGCTTGTCAATAATACCTGGAGCCTAGGAGAAGGGGTGCCTCATCCGTTAGGAAGGGACTATGGAAAATACTGACAATTGTTATGAAGAGGAGGAAGGAAATTTGTAGTTGGTCTATGGCTGTGGGTGGGAAAAATGTGTTTCCCAGGCATTTACCATGAGTAGATGTAGGATCTGGGAGATATAGAAATCTCATTCTAAGAAATTACCATGAAATCTGGTCCAGGACAATGGAATCCTTAGAATTTCACCGGAAACAAAGTGCCATGTTGGGCTGTTTCTACGATTTAGGTACACAGGTGTGTGGTCAGATAACCAGCCCTGCTAAAGATGAACTCTTAATACAAAACTAAGAACTGAATGAATTACCCTGAAGGGAAACCTGAAGATAAAATAAATGGGGAAATCAGCAATCCAAGAACTGGGTTAATTTAAAAACTCTGAATGAGGCTATGAAATAAGTATTGTCTTGGTGTGTTTGGGCTGCTATGACACAATACCATAGACTGGGTGGCTTACAAACAACAGACATTTATTTCTCACAGTTCTGGAGGCTGGAAGTCCAAGATCAAGTGGCCCACTGATTTGGTTTCTGATGAGGGCGCTCTTTCTGGTTCATAGAGGACAGTCTTCTTGCTATGTACTCTCATGACGAAAAGGGTGAGGGAGCTCTCTGGGCTCTTTTATAAAGACGTGAATCTACCAAATGCCATCATGTTGGGGATTAGGATTTCAACATATGAATTTTTTTTTTGTGGTGGGGAAATATAAACATTTGGCCTAATGCAAGTATCTCTTAAATGTCAGAGACATAAAGGAAGGAATAAAACAGAAGAATATTTTGTCATTAAAAAAGACCAGGTTTATTTGTAAAAGAACCAGAAAGAAAGTGTAGAGATTAAGAATATATTTGTTGACATTAACAACTCAAAGGGACATGTTAAATAGCAGATTAGACTTCTGAAGAGAGCAAGTGAACTGGAAGAAAGAACTAAGGCAATCACCCAAACAGAAGCACAGAGAAATAACGGGATAGAAAAATATGACATAAAGAGGAGAAATTGAAGTAAGAGGAGGTCATGTGCATTCATGTATTCACACATTTATTGTTTTGTCTTACCCAACTGGTGACTGGAGTCACCCCAAAAGCAGTACCGGGGAGTTCTCACAAGTGAGTGCCCCAAACCATCCTGAGATGGGGCTGGTTGGGATTCCAAAGAAAGGAGCACTAAATGCCAGGGTGACCAGTCCAAAGCATTTATTGGGAATTTGTGTACAGAGTGGGCTACAGCAATCCTTCCCATGGACAGCGAGAGGAAAGGGGTGTTCTACCTAGGTGTGTCAGCAGTAAGGGGGTCAGGGTGTGGAGTTTATATGAAGGTTTAAGGAATTTGGCTCAGGTTCAGGGCCAGTTTCTCTCTAGTAAGCCTAGATACCTGTATCAGTACCTGGGGATGTTCAAGGCCCTGGTTAGGGTTCAAATACGCTGGGAAAAAAACTGCAGCTGGCCAGGTCACATAGCAGTCAAGGCACTCTGTGGTTTTGGTTAAGACCCAGAAATAAAAGTGAAGGTGGGGGTTGGGAGTGTGTACCAGGGGACCGTACACATCTATATTGAGGAAGGCATAAGGAAAGAAGAGAGCAGAGCAAACAGGCATACAACTGTTAAGACATAGTAGACATTGTTTTTTCTTAAAAAGGACAGACCCCAAAATACAGAGGCTTAAAAGAGATAGAAATTTATTTCTTTCCCAAGTGACAGTCCAGATGTCAAGAGCTGGTAGAGTGGCTCTGTTATTCTCCATTTGTGGCTTCTATTTTAGGATCCCATATGGCTACTTTAGCTCTGTCTCTCATGTCTGTATCGCAGGCAGGCGCGGGGGCAGGAGAGTTTGCAAGGAAGGCAGAAGGGGCATACATGCCCATCTTTTAAAGATACTATCCAGAAAACACACATCATTCAAGAATGAGGCAAAAATAAAGGCATTTTTTTTTCTGATAAATAATTCAAAAATAGACCCTGGCTGAAAGAATTATTAAAAGATATACTTCAGTAAGAGATGGAAATTGAATACAGAGAGGTGTTGGATGCAAGAAATAATGGTAATCTCTTCTCTGTATAATATTCTTGAACACAAATGCACTTAAAAATTAGTCTCAAAATACGTAAAGCAAAATGTGATAGGATTATGATGATGTGAAGCATCACAGAAAGCACTTTTGATTACATAGCAGAAGATTTGGGTTGTGGACTCCACTTGATATTTTATTATGCAGAGCTTTAGGTTAGACTAGATCCTTCTATAATTTATACTAACTTTAAAGCAAAAAACTCAAGCACAACTCATTAGTTTTATGACCTTATGGTATACTCTTTTTGCATCAGAATATGGGCTTGAGATTTTGACAGTCCAGGTACAAATCTTTGCCCTGTCATTGACTGACTTTGTCATCTTGAGCAATTTAACCTTTCAAAACATAAGTTTCCACATCTGAGAGATAGGAAATATAACTGTATTAATCAAAGTTCTTGGCTCCAAACAACAGATGCTGATTCTTGTTGAATCAGTAGAAAAGCGTTTTATTTCAAAATATTGTGTGGATCACAGGACTGTTGAGTGAACTAGAAAACTGGGCTTCAGAATAAGCCTTGAGGAACAATATCCCAAACTAAACAACAAATTTAATGGAAAAATGCTGCTGTTCCACAGTTATTGCTTTTGTGTCCAAAATACCCTATTGTAATCCCTGGGAAAGAGCCACCACAAAAAAACCAGATACCTCTGCCTCCCCTTCACCAGCAAATTTGCAAAGATACAAGGTCCCTTTTCTGCAGAGCCTTTTTCTTCTTATTGCTTCCTTCTGAATCAAAAACATTTTTAAAAATAAATTAGTGTCATTTTATTTTTTATTTATTTTATTTTTTATTTTTATTTTTGAGTCTCACTCTGTTGCCAGTGCTGGAGTGCAGTGGCACAATCTCAGCTCACTGCAACCTCTACCTCCCAGGTTCAAGCAATTCTCTTGCCTCAGCCTAGTAGCTGGGATTACAGGCGCCTGCCACTATCCCTGGTTAACTTTTGCATTTTTAGTGGAAACAGGGTTTCACCATGTTGGCCAGGCTGGCCTCAAACACCTGACCTCAAGTCTTCTGCCTGCCTCGGCCTCCCAAAGTGCTGGGATTACAGGCATGAGCCACTGCAGCTGGCCTTGAATCAAAATCTTATAATGATATGGTGTCCTTGATTCACACCAACTAATTCATGTGCCTGAATCCTAGCTGCAAGGGCAGCTGGAAATTTGCACTGTGACTCCTATATAGCAACTCATAATTTGGATATGTCTTCAAATATAGAGAAAAGACTCAAAAGATGATAGGCTCCCATGGGTAGAATAGATGCTCACTATAATGGTAATAATAAAATCTGCTCTTCTGAATTTAAACTTCCTCCTGTGTTTGGAGAATGTACCATGTTGTGTCTTGTTAGATGAAGGATTTTCATTTCACAGCAGAAGCCCAAAAAAGACAAGGTGCTGGTTCACTTGAAATCTTGCCAGTTAGTGCATGTACATGAGACCTAAGCTCGGTTAAGCAGACGTTCTTGTCTTGAATTTTATGACTGTAAGAATGATGCAAAGAAGTAGAGATAATTTGACCATCATTCTAGTGGCAGCATTATCGATGGCTATAACAGTCAGCATCTAATGTCCAGAAGCAATAATGACAGCAGGGTCCAGATTCCAGTAGCTCTTCTTACCATGTGAGTGTCTTTTTCCTTGTCTAAAAATGGGTATGCCTTGCTTTGGAGGGTGTGTATAAAGATTAAATGAGGATTGCATATAAGAAAGGCCTCTGAGAAACGTCAAGCACCTTACACACACAGGCATTATTCTCTTCCCCTATCACAAGCACCAGCCTTGAAAACCTAGCATAATGTTTAGAGTTCCGGAAGAAAAGGAACAATTCATTTAAGCTATAAAAAGAACAAATAAAACATGCATGAGGAAACAATATGACCATAATGTATTGAAAAGTTATAAATGCAATATTACTTTAGCTCATTGGGATAGAAGACAACCAAGAATGCATTTTTATTCCATCCTGATCACCTATTTGACAAACTAGTTGTTCCACCATTATATTATCCTCAATATGCAATCAAGATATTTGAATTTCTGCTATAATATGACTTTTGAATATATTCATTTGAGACTACAGATAAGGCTGATTCAAAATTCTCTGGCATATTACAGTTATTCTTAGTTTAAAAAACAAACCAAAAAAACCCCCAAAATCCTCAAGACACTTCATTGCCAGATCTCCATGTGGTAGGAATGTGCAGTTGATACACTAAGATTTTTTGGCTTTTGGTTTTTTCTCCCTCCTCATGGTGTATCTCTTCAGTGTTTCCCATCTAGTACTTATGTGTCTGTGTGGTCAAACTTTCATTTTTGTGGCATTTGTAGTGGAGAGTGGTGGCTGGAGGAATCTTGAGTCCTGTGGACCTCAGTCAGAGGTGTGCTCATAAGCAAGCTCCTGGAGACAGAGAAGAAAAGACACCCTGATTTGTAGCATTTGTCAATTACCATGAGGTAAACACTTGTACCAGGGCCAATTTCAAGGAGTTGGGAAGAGATGTGCACAGTCTGTTCTTGCTAGGTGGGGACAGCAGCTCCAGCATCGCACCACAGGCAGTTTGCATCTTTAATGTTTGAGCCTAACATAAGAAAGTTCCTCATAGGCTCTAAGTCACACTGTGTGGGTTTACATAGTGCCTCCCAAAAGCAGGTTCCTAAGCAAATTCCTAGTCAATTTTGTCTCATGAAAGCCTCCAATCCTGTTGTCCCCCCTCATTTCTTAAGAACCTGCTAATTTTAATGAAAAGGAGGCAGAGACATCCCTTTCAGCCCTCCAGTGGAGAAGATGGAAAGACCTCTGTTCAGGGTGGGAACCCTTTCTGTGAATTCCTGTGTGTAGGGGCCTTTCTAACAACACAGGATAAATTCTTACATTCATATTGTGCTTCACAGTTTTCTTTGTTTCAGTCTCCATTTTATTTTATTTTATTTTATTTTTTGAGATGGAGTTTCGCTCCTGTTGCCCATGCTGGAGTGCAATGGCGCAATCTTGGCTCACTGCAACCTCTGCCTCCCGGGTTCAAGTGATTCTCCTGCCTCAGCCTCCCTAGTAGCTGGGATTACAGGCATGCGCCACCATGCCTGGCTAATTTTGTATTTTTAGTAGAGACAGGTTTTCTCTATATTGGTCAGGCTGGTCTTGAACTCCTGACCTCAGGTGATCCACCCAGCTCAGCCTCCCAAAGTGCTGGGATTACAGGCATGAGCCACTGCACCAGGCTGAGTCTCCATTTTAAAGAGGAGAAAGTGCGCTCATCAAATGGAAGAACTGAGACTTGACCATTCGGATTCCAAATCTGGTGGCTTCCCTGCTGCTCCACGCTGCCTTTCCAAGGTGGCTGGAGCCTTCCCTGACTCCCCTGTTGCAATTCAACTCAGACAGGATGTTTTCTTTTCACTGCCAGTAAACTTTTTATTTCATCATCCTTTCTTACTTTCACAAGGGGAAGTTCCCTTGGCCTTCAGTGAACTTGCTATTTTCAGTGTCTCCTTGGATCACTTTCTTGCCAAAACCCTTCTCTGTTTGCAGATTGACTGTGACTAGCCACTGGGAGATCTCTTCTGGGAGCTGTGACATGTCCCATATCCCAGCAATGCTGGAGGGATGCACTGCTGGAGAGCTGCCTGAGGAAACTCTAAGAGTCCACTCTATAGATGACACTTACTGGGCCAAGACACTGCTGTCCCAGCAAGGATATTTATCCACTCTGTTAACAGGGCTAATAATGAATTTTTATGATACCAATGATTATCGTACTGTACAGTCTCTGAGTTAGCTCAAAACCTTTCCTCATTTGGCTTTAGAAGCAGCTACAGAAATAGCCATTACTCAACAGTTTCATACAAGGAGAGGAAAATACTGACTTCATGAGAAGCTTGAAAAGCTTAAATAGCATTTAATTAATGCTTTCATACATTAACTAAATATTTATTGTGCATCTGCCATGTTCACAGGTCTGTTGTAAGACTTGAAGACTCTAAAGGTTAAATGGGCTGGGCATGGTGGCTCATGGTCCCAGCACTGTGGGAGGCCGAGGCGGGCAGATCATCTGAGGTCAGGAGTTTGAGACCAGCCTGACCAACATGGTGAAACCCCATCTCTACTAAAAATATAAAAATTAGCCAGGCATGATGGTGTGCGCCTGTAGTCTCTGCTACTCAGCAGGCTGAGACAGGAGAATTGCTTGAACCTAGGAGGCAGAGATTGCAGTGAGCCGACATCACACAACTACACTCCAGCCTGGGCAACAGAGTGAGACCCTATCTCCAAAAAAAAAAAAAAAAAAAAAAGGTAAAATGACTGCCTTTGTACTCCTTATACTTTGGCATAGTGGCAAAGGAGACGTATACACTAACCTTTGTAATTGAATGTGCTACATATTACAGTAGAGACAAGTACAAGCATGGAGAAGGAGGTGCATAACCCTGCCCAGAGGAATGAACAAACCTTCAGGTTTCTGTGAAACTGGTGCTAGGACTTGAAGGACAATAATGACACAACTTATATAATGCTCACTATGTGCCAGAACTGCCCTATTCTATGCATTTTCCAAATATTAAGCTATTTAATTTTTCCAAAGCCCACAAGGTTGGTGTAATCTTCATCCCTAGAGGAAGCTGATTAACAGGGAAGTTAAATAACTTTGCCCGATGTCATTCAGTCTGGGAATATGGAGCTGGGATTTGAATTCAACTACTAATCTCTGCACTCTACAGCTGTGACTCGCTGGGATTACAGGGCTGGGTGAAATGGGAGGTGTGGAGGACATTCCATGCTCAGGGCACTGTGCAGAGATCTGAGAAAATACGGCATGTTTGTGACTTTTGTTCTGAATTTTAGTGGGAAGGCAACATAGAGGGACTGATGATAAATACATGCTTCATTTTTCTTTCATCATAGGAATTTTTCTAGAGAATATTTGGAAAGTGATTTATCAACACAATTTCTTGAAATTGGAGCATTTTCAAATGGCTGCTGTCCAGCTGGTCATTCTGTTGAGTTGTTGGCTGAGGGTTATTTTAAATACATCCCCAGAAGAAAGACAACACATTTATTGATTTCCCATGATTCCCAGAATTGACTTATTCTAATACTACCTGAGTCCAAAAGTGAAAGATTGAGTGCCACAGAAAACACCATTTCCAGAATAATTTTTTTTTGGTATAACCATAACCTATATTCCTCATCATGGTCAAAGTTTTTGCTAATGTTGACTATTGGTCACCAAGTGGGACAGCAGGCATGACTCCATGTAGCACCTTGCTAATGCCTCAGTGTATGTGAGAAGTACCTGAATGTATGTGTCTTGTTTTTCTTTTTTGAGATGGAGTCTCGCCCTGTTGCCCAGGCTGGAGTGCAGTGGCGCGCGATCTTTGCTCACTGCAACCTCCACTTTCCAGGTTCAAGCGATTCTCCGGCCTCAACTTTCTGAGTAGCTGGAATTACAGATGTGCACCACCATGCCCAGATAATTTTTGTATTTTTTAATAGAGACGGGGTTTTGCCACATTGGCCAGGCTGGTCTCGAACTCTTGACCTCAGGTAGTCTGCCTGCCTTGGCCTCCCAAAGTGTTGGGATTACAGGTGTGAGCCACTGTGCCTGGCCTGAATATATGTGTCTTGATAGCAAAAATAAGGTGTGGCAGAATTTGGTCTGGAACAGCACCTAAGTAGAGAATAATCTGGTCAATTTCTTGTATAATTTTCTGCTCTTGAGGGACCAGAGGGTAAGACATTCATTCATTCATTCATTCGTTCATTCAGCATTTTCTAAGTGCCTACTATAATAAAATCTAGTAGTAACAGTTAACATTTAATAGAAACCCACAATGTGACAGGCACTGTGCTAAGCACCTTAAAATGAACACAATTACTCCTCACCAACCCCCTCAAGTAAGAATGATCCCCAGATAAGAAAACAGGGGGATTAGGAAACTTGCTCCATATCACATAACTGGCAGAACTTAGTTTCCATCCCAGTTTTAGCTAAGAACCTGTGCTCTCAACCACTGTGCCATGTCATTTCCCTATGTCCAAGTTTCTGAAGTAGGCCTGGTTAGGACTGCAAATAACAAACTGTTATTACAAACTGTAGTTAAGTCAGAATGGAACAGACATAGAGAACTGGTTCTTAGGCGTTTGCCCACTGAAATGTGTACTAGCTGATAAGCTTGGATGAGATGCATTCGCTGGGACAACACCGGCACTGTCATTGCTCCACCCTTTGCCCTCCACTTTTTGCCCTAGGAAAGCATACTGGAATGCATGTAATACATATGAGTAAGAGTGACAATATTACAGGAATGACATTGAATCAGTACTCATTTATGAAAGTGGTGTATCCTTTGCATATTTTTGTGTAAGATGATAGTGGGTTTAAGTCTTAAGACACAAAGGAAGGCATTCAAGAAATATAACTTTTTTTGTTTTTATAAATCAACTTCATTTTGGCTCTGGACACCCAGCCTTTTGAGCTGGCAGGAAATTTAGTCTCTGCCATTCTGGGCTGATCTCCCTCATGCCCTGTGAACTTGTGCCAAGATCTGAGTCTTATGCAGGGCCAACATATTGTATTGGACAATTATCTACATTGGTTCCACTGAGACTGCTGTGGTCTTTCACTTTCCCTTTGGCTCTTGGAACCCTGAAACCTATAAAACTGGGAGCCCTGGGCCCAGAATCTAGGTGCCCAGCTTCCCAAGGCTGCACATGGCCTTTCTTCCAAGGCACCTTAGATCTCTCTTCCCCCTAACCTAAGGCCTTTTTTTTCTTCTAGAAGGAAATCCCTTGCTCACCTTCCATCTGAGGCACTTTCCTGTCAGCATGCCCTATTTTCCTCAATGGGTTTTGCTCTTTGAAAAAAAGAAAGCCATGAGGTAAAAAGTATCTTTTTTTGTTCTCTTTCTTGCTACCAACCTTTTGCAAGACAAGTAAGTGAAAATCTGCTTGAATTAGGAGAGGAAAACAGTACAAAAATAATAATAACTGGTCTTTAGAGTAGAGTTTACCTGGAAACAGATGTCCTTCTTTTCTTATTAGCCTTCTCTCCCTCTCCTTCTTTACAAAATGTAAATAATTTTTTCTTAATTATAAAAGTTGCCATTGAACGAGTTAACAGTAAACATAACTGCAGTTTGGTATTCAGTTTTTCAGACGTTTCCCCCTCTGCGTATATATTTAACAATATTCAAGAAACATTTGTAGAATGTTTACTGTGCCTTGTAAGCTTCAATAAGGAGGCTGATTGTATCTGAGGTATCAGCCCATTGGAGAGTTTGCAGACCGATAACCTGATCATCTTTACATGTTTGAAAGATCACAATGGCGGTCCCATGAAGAATGGATTGTAAGGACGGGAGGCTCTTACAGTGTCCAGAGAAAACATGCTGGTGCCGGGGGTAGGGTGAGAGTCATGACGGTGCAGAGATAAGCAGGGATTCTGGATCTGGTTGGGAGGGCAAGCAGGCAGGACTGGCTGGAAACTGGATATGGAGGTAATGGGCAGTGAGGAACTGAAGATGATTTCCAGGTTTGGGGCTTGAGCAACTTTGTGGATCTGGGTGCCATCTACAAGAACGGGGGAAAGGCTAGCGGGAGGGCAATATCTTTTACTCTTAAAATGCTTCCCTAGAAGGGCACTTCTTAATTTCCAGGACCTCCCGGAGTCTAGAGTAGTGAATCTAGGGGGTGAATCCTGACCATGGGAGGCACAGGTGATCCAGTGGGCTGCAGGAAAAACAAAACTTCTATTTAATCTTGTTTTTCTCATCCTTTATAATTTATATTTCTGTATATGCCTTACAATATGCCTATTAGTACACAGTTTTATATATATACACACATACATATGTACACCATTTATGAATAAATAAGAATGACTGAATAAAGGAATGAATAAACTGAGAATGTGGCAGACAAATAGCTGTTCACCAAAATCTGTTCTTCATTTCAGAATATACAGTTTCAGCTGGCAAGCTGCTGCCCAGCCCAAGGCAACTTTTTCCAGATTCCTTGCATGTGGGTATGACCAGTTCTCTAGTTATTCCCAATGGGAGGTGAGTGGAAGTGATAAATGTCAGTTTTGGACCAAGGCTTTTGAGAAGCAGGCATGCTTCTTTTGTACTGTGTCCCCTTCTGCTGGCTTACATGCAGAAAATGAACAGGCCCTGGGAATGTCGGAGGCCTGAGATAGAAGGAGACTTCATCCCTGAAACATTGCTGGGAGGGCGCTGCCAACTTACCAGGAGCGTTCACTTAATGCAATTTTATGAGCAAGAGATAAACTTCTGGGTATTTTAGTCATTATACACATTTGGGTCTCTTCGTTACAATAGCCTAGCATATAGGGAGCATGCTTAACATTTTTCTGTTGACTTGGGGTATGTGCAAAATATATGGAGGCCACTGGTCTAATCACTTGCCAAATGCAAATGAAATAGGATTGTCTTGTTTTGTCAGATCCAGGGGACAGAAGCTCATCATTTCAAAGCCATCCTCTCATGTAATCAAAAGCTATAAGGATCATAGATGGTGTTTAAGACAGCTGAGTTTTATATTTGCAAAACTGAAAAATAGTGAAATTTTTAGGAAGATTCACAAATTTAGATTACCATTAATTAGTAAAAATGACAAGCCTTAGTGGTAACCCAAGGGTTGTCTTAGAAAATGTGGAAATATTTGATGAATGTTATTGAAGAACAGTGAAATCCAGCAATTGTTTGGCACAGAGTTTGCTCAAATTTGCAACTACTTTAATGTCCCCAGACTTTAGCTTAAATTGTCTTTTTTCAAGGCTCAAGGTCTTTTAAGACCCGAGTGTTTTCCAGTTACCTTTGCAAATGAATTAAGAGTTCACTGCATTCCTCTGACCCTCTTCCCTGGGGTTTAGATGGTGAAACTCAAAAAGCCTTCCTTCATGCATTCAGCTTGGAGAAGGAATAGAATGATACATCAAGGCAATATCTCTGAAAGCTGAGATCAACAGACTATGATTAAAGTCAGCTTGCAGTTATATTGGCTGAGACTGTCACGCCAGCTGCTCGTAAACCCCACAAGATGATGGATGTCTTACTGTTATCCTTACTGCTCTCCAGAATTTATTAGCAGAAAAGAAAAATAGGGAAAGGTTATAACTCTCAGAAGTCCAAAATTCTCTTTGCAACAGTGAAGAGTGAAGGCTTGGATGTCAGTTATAAATGAATCACTGGGCATTTGTGGGGCGCAGGGAGGAGTGTCAGAACCTCAGCACTCTAATCAAGAGCGGCAGGAGCACCTGCACAGAGGGTCAAGTGAGTGTTAAGAGGGCTTGTTTTGCAGGTGCATTCATCATTCTATCCTGAGAAATTTAGCTAGTTGCTGTTGAGAAAAAACTCTTCGTTAACATTAGGGAAATGAAATTCCATGGCCCTCACTCACTGTAGGGGAATTAAGGGTTATAGGGAAGGGAAATCCTGCTTGGGTTCAGGAGTGAGGTGCGGGAGTTCTAGCATCATGGAACTGGTGAAGGACTATGTCGCTGGGGATCTGGGAGCAGCTGCTTTGGGAGGCAGAAAGATAGATTTGGATCCCTCATCTTGGGTCTTGATGCTAATTTCCTTCCTTTCTCCTGCCCTCTCCTTTCTCCTAGTGAGCTAAGAATAAAAACTCTGGAACCTGCTGTTTTATTTTTTTCACTCAAGAAACTGATTAATGAAGGCTGCTGGGTTTAATAAATGGCTGTCTATTTCAGCTTAGAAAACACTATTTTGGGGAGTGGAAAAATATTGGCAATCATTCACCTTGTGGAGAGCTGCATTAGTTTGCAAGTTGTTAAAGGAATAGACTTTGATATTAAAGAAGCTTTGATTAGGATACGTGTTCCTCCACCTGGCATAGGATATTTAATAGCCGTGTGACCTTGAGTGGTTACTTCACATTGTATGAGCCTTAGTCCTCTAGCCCAGGAAATGGTGATTAATGGTACATGCCTCTGAAGTTTGCTGTGGAAATTGAGGAAGAGACTTGTAATAGTAAATGTTGGATAAATGTGAACACTCTACATGACCTATTTATTTTCTACTTTCATATTTTCAAAAGGAAGATAGAGAACGTATTTGCTTATGGGTACATTGGTTTTGAGCTCTTGCTCATGGTTAAATTTCCTGCTGAGTATTTTCTGGACTCCAACTCATTATTGAGTCTGGACAGTTAACATCACCCCTATTCATTTCTGTCTGGAGCACTCCCCTCTCTTTCTTGCCTTAGGAAGTTAAAAATGAACTGATGTGGCTAGAAAGATTCCAAAGGGGGAAAAATGAACTGATATTGCAGGGAAGTTTGCTTTAATTTCCTGAAGAGAAGCTGTGGAATAATACTTTGAATACTTATTATTTGTTGAACCTGGTCAATGTTAGCAATCCCATGCAGATTGTCTAAAGGTGCCATCTTTGTCTTAGGACTATGTAATCAAAATGAGCAAGGTAATCCCAGATGCACAAGTCAGCTTTGTGTTCATAGATGAGGTGCACTAATAGCCTAGATATTGTATTCGATTGCATGAGTACCTCATTCAAGCACTGTCCCACTTTAGCCTCTTGCAGCCTGACTACTGTCTGTATCTGGAAAATGGAAAAACCAGCCAGAGTTTAATCCAGAAAACAAACTACTCTAGGTATTTTAGATAGAAGGGAGAATTATCTGGAGATTAGGTTCTCAGGAAATTGTTGGAAGGGTTAAAAGGAGTAGGCTCTAGACTGGCTAGAGCTAAGAATGGCTCCTGGAATATGACAGAACTGAATTACAAGGGAAATGACTAACCAAACCCCAATTAGGGAGGGCAAAGGCTGAAACCATTGACTTTAAGGACACAAAGACATAGCTGTAATCAAGAGATCAGAAAAACAGCATCTGATCTGTTTGGGGGACCAAACCATGTGGACAGTGGAATCTGGAGTCTGGTGATCTTCATAGCCCAACTACCCCTCAACACTCACAAAGGCAGAGACTAAGTACTGATACACAAAAATCTTCCCTGCCAGCAGAAAACAGCAAACAGCGGAAAGACAGCTTCTGCCCACTTCCACCTTTTACATTTCTGATGAGTGCATCTAATTGACAGAACCTAAGTCATATCCAGTCTCCTAACTAGATTCCAGAAAATGTAGTGCGTGTTTGTTTATTTATTTATTTATTTTACTTCCAGCCTCTGCAACATTGGAAAGCACCCTGGAAATGTAACCGTAGGACCAGCTCAAACTGATTAACCATTGCTTAAGTTGTTACAGGTGACAAAGAGCCAAAATTGCCCGGGTTTGCACAATAGGAAGGGCTTTGACCTTCTAATTTAATACCACCAGCCTGGCAGACGAGCTGCATTGGCATCACCTGGGACTAGTTAGAAAGGCCGTAAAAGCTGGAGCTACTCCCAGATTGGAGAGATAGTTATGAGTGTTGCCTCCTATCTCCTTGCCAGTTGACTTGAAATAAAGTGTTTTCTTTTCTCCAAAGCTGGTGCCTTAGTATTGTTTTCTATCTGCATTGGGCAGTGAGCCCATTGCTTGGTAACAATAGGTGAGAATGGATGTTGAGCCACAGTCAACCAATTCCTGCACACTGTCCTGCCTGAGTTCCATCATTGTGTGTTCATCTGTCTCTAATTCAACCACATGAATTCAGCAGAACCAAACCAGTTCACTAAGGTAGACAGAGAGAGAGAGATTTAAATATGGGAGCAATTTTGTTGAACATTTAACTCAAGGAATGAGCATCAGATCTGAAGTGAGTATGAGACGGAAGACATGAACTTCTTGTTTCCTCAGGTGATGTCAGTACTGAGGTACCTCTCACAATATGAGTCTATATACTCTGAATAAGTGAATAGAGTGATTAAAAAGCCATATTTAGGGTCTCCACTCCTGAGGTGGGTAATGAGAGAGGAGAAAGGAAGAAACCAGACAGGCAGGCAGTTAGGGTGGGTCCTTGGTTGAATTATTTCAAACAAAAGAACAGTCTGCAGGCATAGATAAGGGAACTTGCACAGGGGAACTTGCCTAAGACATGCTCCCAGCCACACAGATAAGAAAGGCTACACAGGTGACTTGTCCAGACATGCCCACAATGGAAAATTACATCCCCTAACACATGTACAGTAAGGGGAACAAAGCAATATGGAGTAACTCAAGCTAAGGGCCTGCATATGCACTAGGAGGACAGGGTGGAGCTACCAGAAATTCACACTTTATGCAAATGAGATGCTCAGTCCTCCTCAGTTTCTTATTAAAGCCGTTGCATTCAACTGTAAAAATGGCATCCCTCTTCCTGGTCTTCTCTCTGTAGCAGAGAGCTTTCTTCTTTCACTTACTAAACCTTTGCTCCAACCTCAAAGAATAAAAAGAGAAACAGCCATATCTTAGTCAAAATCTGGCCCCTAACAGAAGGCCAAATCCCTTTGTGTTTATAACATAAAATGATAAATACAAATAATACTCTAGGGAAGTAATTTTTTTAAAAAACCTGTTTATAAATTTTTGCCTTCCTGGCTGAAATTTGAGGCCCTTCCTCCTCACTCTCCCATAAGACCTAGCTTTATTGTATTTCACTGAGAATTCAGTGATAATCAACTCAAATGAGCAGTCATGTGAAAGGATGTTGCCAACTGTAAAGTCCTACATATATCAGGTGTTATTATCACACCTAGTGCTTTACATGTAATGAGTACTTTCAACACTTTGTCAAATTTTCTTTATTATTTTCACCCTCTCTTCAGGCAATATATACATATGTATTTTATATACATATATATGCATACACATATACATATATATATTTTTTTCTTCTGAACTATTTGACAAGTTTTAGAAATCATGTCCCTTTGTCCTTGAATACTTCTGTATAAGGCTGGGCGCGGTGGCTCACGCCTGTAGTCCCAGCACTTTGGGAGGCCGAGGCAGGCGGATTACGAGGTCAGGAGATTGAGACTATTCTGGCTAACACGGTGAAACCCCGTCTTTACTAAAAATACAAAAAATTAGCTGAGCGTGGTGGCGGGCGCCTGTAGTCCCAGCTACTCGGGAGGCTGAGGCAGGAGAATGGTGTAAACCCGGGAGGCGGAGCTTGCAGTGACCTGAGATCGTGCCACTGCACTCCAGCCTGGGCGACAGAGCGAGACTCCGTTTCAAAAAAAAAACTTCTGTATAAATTTTCTAAGAAGACTATTCACTCAGAATATTGACCATTGATATACCACTATTTAATCTACAGACCTTATTCACATTTTGCTAATTTTCTCCATAAGTTTTTTTTTTTTATACCAATGCTTTTTTTCCATCCAGGATTCAATCCAGAATTATGCATATCGTTGGGTTTTCTGCACTTTCTTTGATTTTCAGGACCTTGACATTTTTGAAGAAATCAGGCCAATTCTTTTTTATAGAGTCACTGAAATTGGGTTTTGTCTGATGTTTCCTCATAATTACATAATTAGAGTCAGGTTATGTGATTTTGGCAGGAATAGTAAATAAATAGTTAACATTTCTTGAGCTAAGTAAGCAACTCAAGGTGGATTCACTAAGCAGTAGTTTGAAGGTCACTGGACAGAATCAGTCAATGTGGAAGCTGAAAGACTAGACCAAGTTCTGCCATTAACCAGGCGATACTGAGTAACAATAATAAAAAGGATGGTGATGATCGTCATAATAATAATGACTTTATTTAACAGCATGAAAAGTGCTTTCATATGCATTATCTTATATAATCTTTCAATTGTCTCATGAGGTAGAAATGATTCTTTCTTTATGGATGAGGAAATTGAGGCTGGGGGAGATCGAGTGGCTTGCACAAGATCACATAGGTGGAAAGTGGCAGAGCCAGAGGCCAAATCTAGGTCTCGAAATCAGACTCTGAAGCTTTTCTTTCTAAACCAACATGCTGGAACAGAAGTCACACCACGTTCTTGGGAATTCATTTCTAAAAGGAGAGGAGTGAATAAAACAAACATGTAACGCAGCCCTTCTCAGTATTTTGGACTTCACGAAGCAATAAAAATAATTTTTAAAATTGGAAAACAGACACAGGACTTATAATACTTTATATTTCCAAGTAAGGATATTAAAATACAAAAATAAAATTTTTATCTAGCATCAGGACTGTTTCATAAAAGAAAGGATATTTTAATATAAAAAATAGGAAAGTAATAATCTCTAAAAAAGAACATTCTTTGAAATGGGATGTATTAGTTTTGTAACATACTTGGTACCTTGTCATTAATTTTCCCACTTCACTGGGGCCTCGTGAAAGATCTGACCTGAGCAGCCCTGATCTGTGGCCTGGCATTGGGGGAACACTGTTTTATGGTGTCTTCCTGCTCTAGTGTCCAGTGGCTTTATTCTAAATGACAAAAGTATGTGAGCAGGGAGAGGAGCGGAGACCGGGTTTCACCATGTTGGCTAGGCTGGTCTTGAACTCCTGACCTCAGGTAAATACAACATAATGATTTGGGTAGAGTAGGAATGGAATAGCACCTGTTCGTGGCTGAGAGCCTAGGGTAGAAAGCTCCAGGAAGCAGCTGCTGTCAGTTAAGTTAGGCACCCATTCTGGCACAGTGTTTTGTTTTGTTTTGTCTTTAATTTTTTTTTGGTGACTATTTCTATTTATTTATTTATTTGTTTATTTATTTGAGACAGAGTCTGGTTCTGTGGCCCAAGCTGGAGTGCAGTGGTGCGATCTCAGCTCACTGCAACCTCTGCCTCCTGGGTTCAAGTGATTCTTCTGCCTCAGCCTCCCCAGTAGCTGGGACTACAGGCGCATGCCACCATGCCCAGTTGATTTTTGTACTTTTAGTAGAGATAGGGTTTCACTGTGTTGGCCAGGCTAGTCTCAAACTCCTGACCTCAAGTGATCCACCTGCCTTGGCCTCCCAGACTGCTGGGACTATAGGTGTGAGCGACTGCACCCAGCTGGGTGATTTCTATTAATGCGTTAAATAACCAGGTCTTGAAGTGGTTCTAATTACTCCCATAATTTCAAAGTAATAATAATTATAAACAATATTTTGCAATATTAACTGTATTGTGATGCTAAAATACCTGTGATTATTATAGGTAACAAAGTCGCAGGTACTATTACCACTACTGAAGTGTGAAGCCTACAGTCATAATTGAAGGAAAGGCACATTTTCAGTTAGAGGTCAGTGAAATCAAGATGTGATTTTTTTCCCATCTGAGTTCATAGATTCCCTGACTTCTTTTTGTTTTTTTTTGAGATAGAGTCTCGCTCTGTCACCAGGCTGGAGTTCAGTGGCGTGATCTCGGCTCACTGCAACCTCCGACTCCCTGGTTCAAGCGATTCTCCTGCCTCAGCCTCCTGAGTAGCTGGGATTGCAGGCATGCACCACCACATCTAGCTAATTTTTGTATTTTTAGTAGAGATAAAGTTTCACCATGTTGGCCAGGATGGTCTCGAACTCCTGGCCTTGTGATCTGCCCACCTCGGCCTCCTAAAGTGTTGGGATTACAGGCATGAGCCACCATGCCCGGCCAATTCCCTGACTTCTATCCCTCGGTCCCTTGGAGGGGAATGGAGGGTGGTGTGTAGGAGGAATCTGAGGACCCCAGATCAAAACCCCTATTTAAAAAAATGTATTTTTATAAATAAAGGGTACAAGTGCAGCTTTGTTACATGGTATATTGCATAGTGGTAAAATCTGGCCTTTTAGTGTACCCATACCCTGAATAGTTTACATTGTACACAATATGTAATTTTTTACTTCTCACCCTCCTCCCAGCCTTCTCATCTTTTGGAGTCTCCATGTCTGTTATTCCACTCTGTGTGTCCACATGTACCCCTGTTTAAGTCTATATTCCCTACCTACTTTTTAATCTTCCATTCGTGTCTCCATTTTATGATCCCTCAAATATCTAACTGTGTATAAGGGTAAGCAATCTTTGTAGTATGGTTTTTACCCTCATGACCCAAGGTGACTATTCTCACGAAAGTCACCCATGTTCCCCCAGGTTCGAAGGACCTTTTCCCATCTCTACATTACTCCATCTCTCTGCAGCCTCAGACACCAAACCATTCCCTCCTTGGAACTTTCTCCTTCCTGGGCTTCTGCAATATCCTTCTCCACGCCATGACACAGTGGTTTTAAGCCCTCATAATGGTGGGAGTTTTTTCAAAACACAGTGCTGGGGCTCTGTTCTCTGAGTATTCTGGAGGGAAGGTTTGGGGTGGGGCCCAGGCATCTGTTCAATGCTACCTAAGGAGTTCCAGTTTGTACCAATTAAGAATCACTGCCTTTGTTATTTATGAGTTCTGGATGTATGTTTTCCACTGATAACTATAATAAGAATCATCATAGCCATAGACTTAGGTATGTTTTTCTCTCCTGCCGGGTTTTTTTTTTTTTTTTTTTTTTTTTTTGAGATAAAGTCTCACTTTGTTGCTCAGGCTGGAGTGCTGTGGTGCCATCTCAGCTCACTGCAACCTCTGTCTCCCAGGTTCAAGCAATTCTCCTGCCTCAGCCTCCCGAGTAGCTGGGATTACAGATGTCTGCCACCACGCTCGGCTAATTTTTATATTTTTAGTAGAGACCAGGTTTCACCATGTTGGCCAGGCTGGTCTCGAACTCCTGACCTCAGGTAATCTGCCCACCTCAGCCTCCCAGAGTACTGGGATTACAGGTGTGAGCCACCGTGCCTGGCCTCTCCCACTGAGTTTTAAAGCACAGCTCTCATTTAATCTTTTCTTGGCTTTATTTCCGACCCTAAAAATAAAAATAAAACAAAAATTCCACTTCCTTCAATAAGGAGATGTATATATTAATGAGGAAATGTCTGCAAAATGCTTGCAATATCTGGAATCAAATGTATTTTGTAAGAATAAAAACAATAATTTTCTTTCTTTCTTTCTTTCTTTCTTTCTTTCTTTCTTTCTTTCTTTCTCTCTCTCTCTCTCTCTCTCTCTCTCTCTTCTTTCTTTCTTTCTTTCTTTCTTTCTTTCTTTCTTTCTTTCTTTCTTTCTTTCTTTCTTTTTAAATGAGGCAGAGTCTCACTCTGTCACTCAGGCTGGAGTGCAGTGGTGTGATCACAGTTCACTGTAGCCTTGACCTCCCAGGCTTAAGCGATCCTCCTACCTCAGCCTCCTAGGACTACAGGTGCGTGCAACCACATCTGGCTACTTTTCGTGCTTTTTGTACAAAAATTTTTGCAATGTTGCCCAGGCTGGTCCTGAACTCCTGGACTGAAGCAGTCCACCGTCCTTGGCCTCCCAAAGTGCTGGGACTACAGGCCTGAGCCACTGTGCCCTGCCAATAATAACTTCTCTATTTGGGAAGCAAACAGGGAGAAGGCAGAGGTAGATTATACATTCTAGGGGTGGTTTGTAAACTGCTGATTTATGGCCAGTGATAAGCAATGTTAGTCTATGTATGAGGATGTGAGACAAGCAGAAAGTGAGTGCTTGCAGGTGTGAGTTTATAGTTAGGGGATATAGATAGCAGAGCATTGTCATAGAATCTTAAAGAAACATTGACTCAAAGCTGCAAGGAATCTTAGAGTTTTCCATCTTCATTCTTTATCCCCGTGATCGCATCCAGTTAGGGTCACATTATGACTTTCTTGGACCCCTGGCACTTCTGCTTTTGCTCCATAGGCCGAGATGAGCGGATCACAAGGTCAGGAGATCGAGACCATCCTGGCTAACACAGTGAAACCCGGTCTCTACCACCTGTAATTCCAGCTACTTGGGAGGCTGAGGGCAGGAGAATTGCTTGAACCCGGGAGGCGGAGCTTGCAGTGTACTGAGATTGCGCCACTGCACTCCAACATGGTCTACAGAGTGAGACTCTGTCTCAAAAAAAAAAAAAAAAGTATCTAAAATTATATTTTATGACAGCATTGGCATAAAATCACCTGTAATCCAGGCTGGCTTTATGATTACTTATTCATTATTATATTTGTGTTTCCTTTGGTTTAAAAAAATTAAAAGTAAAACATTTTTATGGGCCCCTAGAAGCATCATGGGCCCCAGACACTTGCCTCCTATGTCTAATGGAGGAGTCAGCCCTGCCTGAGAGAGGGAATGCACTATCTTATGAAACAGCCCATATATTTCCATTTAAAAACCATTTGAATTGATAGAAAATTTGTAATATGCATACACACTTCTGTCATGTTTTTCTAGTTCTTTTCCCTAGAGACAGTCTCTTCCCTCTGTCCCATGTCCTATGTACTAGATCCTGGCTATTCAAAGTGTGGGCCATGGACCAGAAATATTGATATCACTTGGAGGCTGGTTAGACATGCAGAATCTCAGGTCTCATCCTGTACCTACAGAATCAGAATCTGCATTTTAACAAACTCCCTACGTAATTCATATTCACACAAAATTTGGAGAAGCACTGTATTGGAGAGAATAATAATAGCAAACGTTTATTGAACACTACTCTACTGGACATCATTTTAAGTGCTTTTTGTGGATTGTCTAATTAATCCTTTCAATAACTTTATTTTTCCTGTCTTACAGATGAGTAAACTGAAACACAGAGAAGCCAAGTGACTGTCTTTATCCAGTGAAGAAGTGGTGTGCAGGAATTCAGACCAGATGGTGTGACTCCAGGATCTATGCTCTTTATCTCCATGCCAGTCTGCCCATTCTCCTGTGCCCTTCTCATTTGAGAAGTTGCTGCTTGCTGCCCAGCTTACAGTTCAGGTTGCCAGGGTGGGAGCAATATTTTTCATAGCGCTTAGTCCAACCCTCTTGTTACAGCTGATTGATGACAGGTAGATAGATCCCTGATCAATGATAGTCTATGGCTATTCTGCAATCTGTCACTCAGGTGGACTCTCACTCCGTGGTATTTAAATGAAGCAACTTGGAAATAATTTGCTAGTTGTTAAGGAACAGGAAAAAGTGGATGGGTGGCCTGTAGATGAGTCATATTTAAAGTGACTTATCTATAATAAAGGTATTAGTGCTTCTGCTACTTGAGTGTCTACAGCACCTTCAATTCAGATCCAGTCTCCCACTCATTTCTCTGGGATTCCCAAGCCTATTATGGCTCCATCTTTTGAATTTCCCTGGGAGTCCTTTCATTGTGCCACAAGAAGCCCTGCAACAATCTTGCTTTGCTTGAGCTAGCTCAAGTGGGTTTCTATTTGTTATCCTAAAAGCCAAACTACAAGAACACACATTCACACATTTAGAAGCACTTGTGCATCTCCCTGAGCTACCCCTTCTCCGAGGGAAGCACCCCAGGTTCTTTCCATCAATCCTCATGCCATGTGTTCACTCCTTCTCTTGCTCCTTTCCCTCTGGACCGTGCAGTTGTAGCATTTGCAAATGGACTGATACAGAGGCTGGAATTGGAAGCCACTTTTATGGAACCATTTTATGGGTAAAGAGTGAGCCTGCCAGCCTCAAACTTTCTTTCCTAGCACCTGGCAAGACTCTTCCCTGGAGCCTTAAAATTGATTCTGCTTACATGAGGGCACACTGTAACTGGAGTTATGACTAACAGCTGAACGCATGCCCCCTCCCAATCGCCCTCCACCCGCAAATCGGTAAGAATAGGCCCCTTAAAAAAAAACTTTGGAAATTGGGGCGGGGAGTTTTTCCCAAGCCTGTCCTAGCTTGAAGGCATTTCAAAGAAGAAACCCTGGTGGACTGTGTCTCCCCAACTCTGGGGAAGAAAATGCAAACTGGCAGGCAACCAGCTTGCAGCAGCGGAGAGGAACTCCGGCCCATTCCCCCTTGTGGTTGTCGTGTTCAGGTCAGTACTAACTTTAGCCCTGCAGTCCTCAAATGGGGACAGTCCACTAGTGGATTAAATCCTCCTTAAATGACTTAGAAGCTTTTAGTCAGAGATCAGAGGAAAGCAAATTATTTCATTTATTTTCTGCTGATACACGATGACTTCCGGGGAAGCCATTCTCCAGTGTTTTGCAGAATAATAACACTTTCTATTCATATATCATTGATCTCCCAGGAGCTCAAAGTTCTTCACAAGCATCTTATCAGCTAATTTCACCTGGGGTGCTTGGGAAGGAGGGAGGAGGCAAGGACAATGTTTGCTTTCTGTTTTTTGTTTTTTTTTTTTAACTTTGAAGTGCAGGGGTACTTGTGCAGGTTTGTTACATAGGTAAACTTGTGTCATGGGGGTGTAGATTATTTCATCTTCATCATTGTAGATTATTTCATCACCCAGGTATTAAGCCTAGTACCCATTAGTTATTTTTCCTGATCCTGTCCTTCCTCCCACCCTCCACCCTCTGGTAGGCCCCAGTGTATGTTGTTTCCCTCTATGTTTCCATGCGTTCTCATCATTTAGCTTCCACTTACAGGTGAGAACATGAACCCAAAGGAATATAAGTCATTCTATTATAAAGACACATGCACACAAATGTTCATTGTAGTGCCATTCACAATAGCAAAGACACAGAATCAACCTCAATGTTCATCAACAACAGACTAAATAAAGAAAATATGGTACATATATACTATGGAATATATGCAGCCATAAAAAGAATGAGATCAGGTTCTTTGCAGGGACTTGGATGGAGCTGGAGGCCATTATCTTTAGCAAAATAACACAGGAACAGAAAACCAAATACTGCATGTTCTCACTTCTAAGTGGTTGCTTTATTTTCTTCCTTGTGGTCATTCTTTTAGCTGAGACCTCTGTCCCTCAGAAAGAGAGGTGGGGGTAAGCAATGCTGAAGACTTTTTCATTATATAAATTGGCTTCCGGTGTTGTCCCTCTACCGGCTTCTGCTAGGTGTCCAACTACCCACCATTACCCTCTTTTTGTAATTTACTTGCTTCGTTTCAATGTGGGGTAAATATCCTCATGTTGGGTTGGAGAAACTGGGGGCTCAGAGAAGCTGTGCAGGATGATTGAGTTCTCATGCCAGGCTATGGGTGAGTCTGAAGCCACTGTTATCACATGTTCAGCTACTGACATGTCCCTCCAAATTCTTCCTGCCTGCAGTGCGCAGGGAGTGGTTATAGAGCTGAGGTTGGCCATAACTCTCTGAATCTGAAAAGATGTGTCCAGAAGCACATTTGAGGATAAAAGAGGGACGCACACTTGAGCCTGAAGGCCTGACCCCAAATTGGCTGGCCAGCTCTCTGAAGCGGCTCTTTTCAGACCCACATCCTGTGCAGTGCTCTGCAGATCAGGCTGCCTCTCTGGGACTTGAATGTTTCAAAAAGGATCTAAAGGGCCTTTCAAATGGTGCCGGGACATAAATAGCTTTCACAGAGGAATGTTGCCTCAGTGATGCGATGACTGAATCAGCACCACATTGAATTTGCAGCAATCTGGTGCTCTGGGTAATGGAGTGATGGTAAATGAACATTATTACGTTTTTACCCCATGAATGAATCCTTAATAAAAAAGACAAATGGCTTCCAGGTGTCTTGCCACAAAATTTCAACAACTGAGTCACTCAAGCTGGAGGGAAGAACAAAAGGCAGTATAGAATCTCCTCGTGATTCAGTGGCCGCCAACTTGGATTGTCCCCAGTTCCAACTTTAGCATCTTTCTTTAGTCATCCTACTGCACAGTCAGTTCCCCTTGTGTAAATGCACAACAGGAGGAAATTCTAATGAAAGGACAAAGCTGCCACTGTCCCATCTGACCAAGCGTCCCCAGAGAGAACAGGCTCCCCATACAAGGAAATACTGTTCCTGAGAGGAACCACCTGTGGCTCGTCTGTGGCCGGGTCTTGAATTACTGGCCATTCCGGAGCAGGACCGATTGATGTGCCGACTCCTGTGGTTGCTAGGATGTAAGGTAATCCCTCAGGAATGTTCTGTCAGCTGGCTCAGCCCAGCCTCTGCTGTCCTGTCAGGAGGTGGGATGGTTTGGAAGTCTTGTCTCTCTCATAAACTAACACTGTGACATGAGGAGGCTTGGGATCTCTCCGGCTCTTAGTTTTCTCAACTGTGGGATTCATGGCCAAGAAAGGAGTTGGGAAAGAATCTGGTGACAAACACAAATGCCTCTGGGGGTCAGATAGGTGATAGGAGTGAATGGATTGTCTGGTGTCAGACAATAGGAATGTTGGCGCCTATGAGGAACTGGAGAATAAATGCCTTGCCTGAAGATGTTCAAATTCAAATAAAACAAAAACAACCAGAACCCAATATTGTAGGCCAAATAAAATGCCAAGGGGCTAAGTTAATCTGATGACTAGAGTTTCCAATCTGTTCTGGAAGGTTGCTTCTAGTTTTAATGATCCAGCCTTTATCTGGAAGTATGTATTCTTACATATCAGAATTCCTAATTCAATATGTATACGGTATATCTTTTTGAATGTGAGAAAGTATATGTACCTAATTCTGGGAATAAAATTCAGAGGAAGTTCAGACCAATCTCGGCTTTTATAGGCTAAATCATAGCAAAAATCATTGATCTTAAGTTGTTGGTTAGAAAAAAATATTAAATGTATGTGATAGGATGTGACTCAGAGCTCATTTAAGCTCCTCTGAGCCACGGCTCTGGGAAGACAGGGAAAATGAACCCCTTTTTAATCACACACTCCTCCTGTTCAGAGCCTAATTATTTTTCATCTGATTTGTACGTAGGCACGTGTGCAGGGACTGTGTCTGCCTTATTAAACACTGTACGTGACCCTGCTACCTGACACCTAATAGGGCCTCAATACATGTATGATAAATAAATGAATGAGTTAATGAAAATAGTAGTATGCCTAGGTTTTAGTCTTTTCTCTTTTAAACTATCAAATAAGCTATTGATTGCATAATTTATTTTAAAAGCGTAGATGCAATCTTGCCAATTCTTGGCTCAAAGCCTTCTAAACATGCCACATTGCCTACACAACAAATCTCAAACTTCTTGGCATGATCTTTATTTCCATGCTCTGATTTCTTCTTTCTGTTTCATTCTATCTTCAAATGATGTTGCTTCCCCCGCCCCCATATCATACCCCAGCTTAACTGCTTGTTCCTCAAACAAGTTCTTTTCATTTTCACGACATTCCCTGTGTAATGCCCAGCTCTCCTTTTTCTCCATCAAAATGTTATCCATCCTTCAAGATGCAAATGTCCTCTCTCCAGGAAACTTTGCTTTATTTAAAAGCCAAATCAGAAATAATTTCTTTCTTCTCTGCTGTTTCTGCATATCTCATATAAAGTGAGTAATACATTCTGCCTTAAGTTGTAGCTATTTATATACCCACATCCTCTAGAATCTAGAGTCTAGATAGTATCTACTCTAGTATCTAGAGTCTAGATAGTAAACTTCTTAAAAGCATAGACTATAAATTGTTCTTCTGTGCCTACTTCATAAACATGAAGGTATTCAATGCATTTATGTTGAATGATAAAACTGAAAAGTCTACATTTGTTGGTTGTTTTTAATTGATGGAGAAATTTTGGTGGCTATCAGTTTGCAGTTAGAGGAACCCTCAACAAACAAGTTTACTGAGAGAACAAGATAATCCAAGAATCCAAGGAAAAAGTGTCACCTTTTGTGACAGAACTGTATAAAAATATATAGAAAAATGTCAGAAGCAATTCAACCTAAGACATAGGGTATGGTTTGCCAATGGGTTTAAGCATCTTCCTGTTGATTATAAGAAAGAAAAATCATCTGTAAAGTCAAGGATCTGAACTATTGTTGATGTAAAGATGGGTAGTACTACAAAGATAAGTTCCAAAAAAGGATATTGGTCTGCACAGAACCTGGAAATAAAAAATTCGGACATGGGAACTATCACCATATCTTTATTGTTGTTCAGAAAAGAGGGTAGGCCATTTTCACTGTCCAGTTCCAGTTTTGTAGAGTAAAAAGAAGAAATTTATTAGGCTTCCATAGCCCAAAAGAAAGAGCCGTTAAACATATCTCATACTATGTGTTCTAATTCTGCATTCACTAAGTAATGTGCTTGGTCCTGTTGAGAAGTTTTATGTATAGTATCTTACTTAACTTTCATAACAACCTTCTGAGGTAGGTATTAAAAGCCCCATTTTTAGATGAAGAAACAGACTAAGAGAGGTTAAGAACAATGAGAACACATGGACACAGGGAGGGGAACAACACACACTAGGGCCCCTTGGGGGATCAGGGGAGGGAGAGAGTCAGGACAAATAACTAATGCATATATAGGGCTTAATACCTAGGTGATGGGGTAATAGGTGCAGCAAACCACCATGGCACACATTTATCTGTGTAAAGAACCTGCATGTTCTGCACATGTATCCTGGAACTTAAAGTAAAATAAAATTTAGAAAAAGAGAGAAGTTAAGTAATTTCCTCAGTCACCCATCAGAATATGGTAGAGCTGAAGATTTAATGCAATCTCTTTGAAAATAGCGATGAAATGCTTAACAGAAATAGAAAAAAAATTCTAAAATTCATATGGAATCACAAAAGACCCCAAATAGCGAAAATAATCTTGAGTAAAAAGAGCAAAGCTGGAGGTGTCACACTACCTGATTTCAAAGTATACTGCAAAACCATAGTAACCAAAACAGCATGGTAGTGGTATAAAAACAGACACATAGACCAAAGGAACAGAAAAGAGAGCCCAGAACTAAATCCATGCATTTAAAGCCAACTCATTATTGAAATGCCAAGTACATAATTGGGAAAGGAAACCTCTTCAATAAATGGTATTGGGAAGACTGGATATCCACATGGAGAATAAAAAAAAAATTAGACCTTCCTCTCTTACCATATACAAAATTAACTCAAAATATATGAAAGACTTAAACATAAGACCTGAAGCTATGAAGACAACATAGGAGAAACATTTCATGACATTGGTCTGGGAAAGGATTTTTTGGATAAGACCTCAAAAGTACAGATAACAAATGTGAAAGTAGACAAATGGGATTACATCAAACTAAAAAGCTTCTGCATAGCAAAAGAAACAATAGATAAAAGAGACAACCTACAGAGTGGGATAAAATATTTGCAAACTATACATTTCATAAAGAGTTAGCATTCAAAATATATAAGGAGTGCAAACAACAGCAAAAGACCAAATAACCTGATTAAAAAATAGGCAAAAGACCTGAATAAACATTTCCCAAAAGAAGACATACAATGGCCAGCAGGTATATGAAAATATGCTCAACATCACTAATTGTCAAGGAAATGCAAAATAAAATCCCAATGAGATACCATTTCACCCAGTTAGAATGAACAGTATAGAAAAGACAAAACAGAACAAGTGCTGGGGAGAACATGGAGAAAAGGGAACTCTTATATACTATTGGCGGGAATGTAAATTAGTGCAGCCCTTATGAAAAACAGTATGGAGGTTCCTCAAAAAATTTTAAATAGCACTACCATATGATCCAGTAACTCCACTACTGGATATATATCCAAAGGAATTGAAATCAATATGTCAGAGATATCTGCACTCTTGTGTTAATTGCAGCACTGTTCACAATAGCCAAGATGTGGAATCAACCTAAGTGTCCATCAACGGATGAATGGATAAGAAAACGTGGTGTATATACACAATGGGATACTATTCAGTCATAAAAAGAATGAAATCCTGCCATTTGCAACAATGAACCAGAAGGATATTATCTTAAGTGAAATAAGCTGGGCACAGAAAGACAAATACTGCATGTTCTCACTTACATGTGAAATATTTACAGAGTTGATCACACAGAAGTAGGGAAGAGAATGGTGGTTGCCATAGACAGGGATGATTAGGAGTGGGGGAAATGGGAAGATGTTGGTCAAAGGATACATAATTATGGTTAGATAAGAGGAATAAATTTCAAGAGATCTATTGTACAGCAAGACAACTACAGTTGGTGAAATATTGTATTCTTGGTAAATGTAAAGAGAGTGGATGCTATTTGCTGTCATCACAAAAATGATGACTAGGTGAGGTAATGTATTTGTTAATTACCTAAATTTAACCATTCTATAATGTGTATGTACTTCAAAACAGCATGTTGGACACAATGCTACCTGCCAATTTTAAAAAAGTAAACTTTTAAAAATAAAAAAAGCATAAACCATACTAAAAAATCAAGAGCCAGGAAAAGATGCAAGACACAAACAGACAAAACAAAAAAGAAAATGATGGAGCTGTGATTTAAACACTGCCTGGACCTTTTTTTTTTTTTTTTTTTTTTAATTGTTTTTAGTAGAGACAGGGTTCCGCTATATTAGTCAGGCAGGTCTTAAACTTAGGTCATCCTCCCACCTCAGCCTCCCAAAGTTCTGGGATTACAAGCATGAGCCAATGCGCCTGGCCAAGCCTGGACTAACTTTCAATGTTGCTTTCTGTTCTGCATGGTGTTGCCTATTCTAAGAGAACTGCGTGATGCCTCTTGCTTGTTCCACTCTTGGGTCAGAGATATCTCCCTGGCTGGAAATGAAGTAGTGGCCACAGTTGGTAGGGTCCAATCCCCCACAGCTGGCTCATTTCTCAGTGAAGTGGTTATTGTGTTTGCAAGCACAGATCAGACCTTGAATAGCAATATACCCATTAAGATAGTGTCTCTGACAGAAATAGGCTGTCAGTTCTACCCCTTATATTACAGCACTCCTTAACCACTGGAAAGACTTGTGAAAACACAAAACATTCTCTGCATGGTGTCTTTAAATGGGAAGCACACAGAAATTTACTTTTTCTCCTTGAAAAAGCTCCAAATTAAATGGGTAAAAGAAGCTTAGTATTACTGCTTTTGTTTTCACAGCTGCCAAAATAACTCTGGATCTCCTGGTTCAACTGATAATAACCTTAGCTGAAATTACATGTGTCTAAAGATAGAAGATGCAGGGCCAGGCATGGTGGCTCAGGCCTGTAATCCCAGTGCTTTGTGAAGGAGGAAGATTGCTTGAGCCCAGGAGTTTGAACTAGCCTGGGCAATATAACGAGATCTCCATCTCTACAAAAAAAAAAAAAAAAAAAAAAAAAAAAAGACCAGTAGTGTTGATATGTGCCTGTAGTCCCAGCTACTTGGGAGGTTGAAACAGGAGGATCCAGTGAACTGTGATCATGCCGTTGTACTCCAGCCTGGGTAACACAGCAAGAATCTGTCTCAAAAACAATAACAAAAGCAAAAGATAGGAGATGCGGGTCAGAGCATCTGATGCATTTCCTATCTTTAATGAACACATTGTCTTTTGTTTAAATGGGATCTGTTCATTTTAACTCGAAGCAGTCCTTGATGATAAATGAATGTGAAAAGCCTATAGATGTCCTAAGTTGGGAAATTTCCTTCCTTCCTTCCTCTATCTCCCTCCCTCCCTCCCATTTTCTCTCTCTCTCTCCCCTTCCTTCCTTCCTTCCTTCCTTCCTTCCTTCCTTCCTTCCTTCCTCCCTCCCTCCCTCCCTCCCTCCCTCCCTCCCTCCCTCCCTCTCTCTCTCTCTCTCTCTCTCTCTCTCTTTCTTTCTTCCTTCCTTCCTTCCTTCCTTCCTTCCTTCCTTCCTTCCTTCCTTCCTTCCTTCCTTCCTTCCTTCCTTCCTTCCTTTCTTTCTTCAGAGTCTCACTCTGTTGCCCAGGCTGGGGTGCAGTGGTGCGATCTTGACTCACTGCAACCTCTGCCTCCCGAGTTCAAGTGGTTCTTATGTAGTTGGGATTACAGGCATGTAATTTTTGTATTTTTAGTAGAGACAGCGTTTCATCATGTTGGCCAGGGTGGTCTTGAACTCCTGGACTTAAGTGATCTGTCCGCTTTGGCCTCCCAAAGTGTTGGGATTACAGGCGTGAGCCACTGCACCCACCTGGAAGTTTTCATTTATATACTCTCAACATCATTATATATATTGTGTTTGCATCTAAGAAGTTATTTTAACAATTAATTTTAGCCATATATGGTCTCTTTTTTATTGGAAACACATTAGAAAAGTTCTTAGTTAAATGCCCATTTTGCAGATTTGTACTAAAGGATAGCAGCGGATTGGTGGATGATCAGAAAGGTGGTACCTGGGGTGGCAGTATTTTGGAGATGGAGTCTGAAAACCAAGTTGTAAGATGGCCTGGGGCTGTTTAGCCCAGGGAAGAATTTCTAGGCAAGCAAGGGGTCTTCAGATATTTGAGGGACTCACTTGCCCCGAACAGGAATAAACAGGTATCCTGTATCCTCTTCTTTACCCAAGAGGGCAGAAGTTGGACTAAAAGAAGGTCAGGATAGGGAGAAAGTGATGTACATGTGGAAAAAATCTTTAGGATACTTGAGGAGTTTATTAGAAGGATGAATATTTGAACATCAAAGTTGAGAATGATGGTGGAGGCTGTCTCAAGTAATGATGTTCTTCCTGTCACTGGGATATTTCAAGCTAAGGAAGCTATGGCAGGGATTTCAGCTTTGGGTAAAAGATCATGCTCAATGCCCTAAAGTTCCATTCCAATTCTAAGAACTTAGTTCGTGGTTTAACTTATACACTTAATATCATTTGCCTTTATGTGAATCAAATATGACAAATGGTTTAACAATGATTGTTGGAGAAGAGGGTATTTATGTGGTAGAATCTCACTGATTTAAAATAATTGAAAGGGAGAGTCAGTCTCGTTGGTGAAGTCAATTATGAAATTATTGTAAATAATAAAAGGCCATTTTATTACTTTCAAGTCCTTGGATGCGTGGAATTACATCTACCAAAGTTGCCCAATCAAGGTTCTGCTTTAAAGAATAGAGAATGATTTGTAATCAACATATTAGAGTACCAGGCTTGCTGGCCTTTGCTTAGATTAGAATTAAATCATTTCCAATGCAGAATGTTTGAAAACAGTTGGTTCTCATAAGTAAATAAATAGCCCCTTCAGAATTTCATTTTATGTGTTTATTCTGTCAATTCTTTCTTTTTTTTTCTGTTTCTAGGGCAAAGGAAAGCTGATGTTCAACGTCTGTCAAAATGTCACAATTAAAAAATAAACAAAAGCACACCATAAATAAGTGAGATTTTTGTTGTAATTTGGTCAGACCAATTCTCTGTCTTGCAGATTGAATGTTAGATTGCTCAAAACTCATGAAAGGAAACTTTCTGAAGAACTATTTATATCTAGAGGGTGTGGCAAAGAACTGGATTTAGTAATTTGTTCATTCATCAAAATTTAATTTCAAAAAGACCATATATTGTGTAATTTCATGTATATGAAGTGTCCAGAATAGACAAATCTATAGAGACAGAAAGTGGACTCATAATTGCCTAAGCCAAGGGTCGGGGGTGGTAGGGTGGCTTAAGGGGAAATAGAGAGTGGCACTGACAGGTATGGGTTTCTTTCTGGGGTGATGAAAATGTTCTAAAATTGTGATGATGTTTGGACAACTCTGTAAATACAGACATGCATAGTTTAATGACAGCAGTATATTCTGAGAAATGCATCAGTAGGTGATTTTGTTCTTGTGTGAAACAACAAAAAGTTGTGTACTTATCCAAATTTAGTGTAGCCAACTACATACCTAGGCAACAAACCTGCATAGCACGTTACTATACTGAATAATGAAGGCAATTATAACACAGTGGTATTTTTGTCTCTACACACATCTAAACATAGAAAAGGTAATACGTTACTACAACGTTACAATGGCTATGTCCCTAGGCAATAGGGATTTTTCTGCTCCATTATAAACTTACGGGACCACCGTCTTATATGCAGTCTAATGTTGGCTGAAACTTTATTATGTGGCACATGACTGTGTGTCAAAAAACAATGAATTGGGCTGGGTATGGTGGCTTGCACCTGTAATCCCAACACTTTGGGAGGTGGAGGCACTGGGAGGATTGCTTGAGCCCAGGAGTTCAAGACCAGCCTGGGCAACATAGTGGGACCCCATCTCCACAATTTTTTTTTTAACTAGCCAGGTGTGGTGACGTGCACTTGCTGTCCCAGCTACTCTCTAGCCCAGTAAGTTAAAGCTGCAGTGACTGCAGTGATGTCAGCCTGGATGAGAGAGGAAGACCCTGTCTCAAAAAACAAACAACCAACATTGGATTTTACACTTTAAATAGGTGAATTGTGTGGTATATGAATTATATCTCAATAATTATTGAGTATACATTATGAGTCAGGAGCTGTTCTGGGACTGGAAATATAATGTTGAACAAGCCAAAGTCTCTGCCCTCACAGAGCTTACAGTGGGGAGTCAGATAACATACATGTGAACAAGCATATAAAAACATAGTTTCAGGAAGAGGTAGTACTCTGAAGAAATACAAAGCAGGATAAGGAACTAGAGAGTGTGTGCATACATACGTGCACATGTGTCTTGTGTGTATATGTATGTATACATATGTGGGTATATGTATGTAGCATGTCTATATGCATGTATGTTGTGTGCATGTATGTATGGATGTGTGTGCATTGTGTGTGTATACACATGTTTCTATTTTAGATATGCTGAGCAGAGAGGCTCTCCATGGGGAATATAACTTTTGAGTAAAAGTGTGAATAAAATGAAAGAATTAACTGTGCAGATAACTGGGGTAAATACATTTCAGGCAATGCAAAGACCCTGAGACAGGAATATTTTGGTCTGTTCAACCAAGAAGGACAGAGAGCTAGTGGGAAATGACACTGGAGAGGTTGGTAGGGATCATATCATGTAGGTGATGACCATGATAATATCTATGAGTTATTATGAGTTCAGTCTTAGCATTAATAATTACCACTAACTTTGTGTGACATATTATACAGTCTCTGAGTCCTTTTCACAACCTCTATCTTGTTTGATGCTCACAACCCTAAGAAGTTGCTGTTAGTTTGCTCAGTCTATATATAAGGAAAAAGTGAGGAAATTGTTTATAATTCTCTGTGCTCCATGAGTCAATGACCCACTTCAGGACATGTCCCAAGTCTGGTCATCTTATTTCCTTAAATCCTAAATCAGTACTTGCTGCAAGACATAGGCTCAATACATGTTCATTCGACTTCTTTGAGGTCACAAAGTGAGTGGACAGTCAAGTCAAGACTGAAGTTCAGGTCTTCTCATTCCAAATCCCATGCTGTTTGTACTGACTCACATGGCCATATTGCTTTTCCCTTTGAATCACAGAATGATGGGGATTACAGGGTCTTCAGGGGTCATCTTCCCAGTAAATTGACACTAACATCCTCCAAGGCCTGTGGGTGTTTACGCAGTTTTCCAGGATTCTGCTGAAAGAGGTTGATCAGTCTCTCTTATTGCACAATGCCAGTTTAATTGAGGAATAAGTTTTCCTTAGCATATTCCATTAAGTGACTTTATGTAATTAATTTGTATCCCCTGATTCTTACAGTTTGATAATTTTCATCTCTGCCTTACCATCCAGGTTTCTTCTTAGCCAATCCTACCATATTTCACCTTTCAACTACATAAAAAACGTAGTTAAGAACATGAGTTCAAATCCTGAAATGAGTTCAAAGTCTGGCCCTGCTCTTAATAGACGTACAACCTTTGATGCCTCAGTTTTGCTCATCGGTAAAATGGAGATAGTAACGTTATTTATCTTATATGGCTGTTTTGAAAGTTAGATATGTCTGATAGTGCTCAGCACAGAGCCTAGAACAGAGTAAGTATCAGTAAATATTAGCTATTACTAACCGGTATGCTTATGCCCCACTCTCTGGTAGCACTTACTGTAGAATTGTGATCAGGGAAGCAAGAAGTAAGATAATAGCTTGTCCATGTTTCTGAGTACACAGCACTTGGTACTCTACTACAGCAGGCCAGTTGGGTGGTCAAGTACATCCTTGGACTGCAACACAACATGTGCACAGATGGAAACCAGGATTGATTAACTCCCGAGCATTCTACATTGGAATTAAGGGGGATGATTGTTGGGTCTCCCCAAGTACACAATTCCACATGAATCTCTGTGGCTGTCATTAAACTCTCGATTAGAGGCTAGTTTCACCCAGGTGATGATAGAAATTGGCAGTTGGGCGCTGGAACATAGAATGTGTGATACAGGAAAACAGTGTGGGTGGGGACGAAAAGCCGTTGATAAAAAGAGCCATTTCTCCCCCTTCCCTTTCCTGCTTAGATTCTGGTAGAGTCAGAGCTCTCTGGTCTCTGCTGCTGCATTGTTGCCTGTTAGCGTGATTGTCGCTGTTGCCAGGTAACTGCTGGCGCAAGAGCTTCTGGGTGGGCTGTGTGCTCGCTGGGTGAGTGGGAGGAGGTGTGAAGAGGCAGAGGTCAAGGGCAAAAGGAATAGAAACAGCAGTGTCTACACACACAAATCAGGGCCATGGAGATTCCCCCTAGGTTATGGGATGGGGGAGGCCTGAAAACATGAAGATAACAAGGCAATCCTTTATTGTATATTATAAATATACAATATTTATAATATTGTATATACTCAATATTATTGAATATACTTTTCTAAAGTATATTCAATACTTTAGAAAAGGAATGAACAGTTTGGTTTATTCTTTATTTCCTCTTAGAAAAAACACCCCAATTCTTCATAAATGCCAGATGTATGTCTGTGTGTATGTCTGTGACTGCTGGTGTGCCTTTAAAAACCCCATTGAAAGAACGGGGCCCCAGTGACACTGTCAGCGTTGTGGAGAAAAGACATTGTCTTATAAGGCTGTGAGAAGCCCCTCAGAAAGCCATCCTTTGGGTTCTTTTTCTCTCACACATTAAGCACCAATTCTCTTCCTAAATGAGGAGTAAGTACGGACACTAGAGAAAGAGCAGAAGGTGAAGCCGAGTAGCAGCTGACTGTACCCAGCATATTTCATTGTTCATCTGAAAGCTGAGACTCTCCCAGCACACTTGTGGGGGAATATTCCACTTTTAAATGGAAAGAAGCCATAAATGACAGCTAGAAGATACCTGGGAGAGGATACAATAAGATTCTTTATTTCAGGGGTGAGGAGAGACCAGAAGTTAAGTGCTTATCAAGTTCAGAGATACAACTGCAGATCTAACCTTCTATGAAAGAGAGATTGTCTCCTTAGTTCTCTAGCTTCCACATCTTTCAATGTCCTTACCATCAACCTTCATCCTCTTGCCCTGCAAGATGTTTCTCAACTGCCTGCCCAGCTCTCCACATGATTCAGCCACTTCACCCTGCCCTAAACCCTAAATGAACCTGCAGTCAATCTCTGGACTGCTTCCCAGACGCATACTTGGTTTCAAGTTCCTCTATTGGTTTACTCGTGTTCAGTGATTGTATCCCCTCTCTCTGTCAATAGATGTTTCACTGACTATAGACAAAATAATTTTGTTTTGCCTTTTTTATTCCCTCATGTTCTGACTCCATACTTCATATTAATTACAGGATTGGCCATAAAGGGTACCCAGAGTATACCTGGCATGGCCCATAAAGATGAGAGAGTCCATTGTTAGATCATTTTCATTTGTTTAAAATAACACCAAATAATTGACCTCTCTAAGGTCAACTATAATTTCATTTAAAAATCTAAAATGATAAGCCTAAAATATATTTAATGCTATTTTAAAATATATATTTTCTTGAGGTACATGAAAATTATATAGGCTACTATTTATTGGTCATTTGATGCCAGATATTGAACTAGATGCTTCACATATGTCATAAAGTATTATCAGTAATACACCTGGAAAGGTATCATTATCTTTGTCTAACACAAATGGAAACAAAGGCTCAGAGAAGTTAAACAACTGTTCAAGGTTGCTTTTTCTAAATCAATAGCTTGTGCTCTTGTTATAATATCAAGTGGCCTCCATCCATTAATGCAATAGTTTTGGCTCTAATTGTTATCTTAGATATGAATACAACATAATGAATATATAATGAATTAGCATTTTATGAGTCTTGAGCAAAGCAACTGTTAGTTATCTAAATTATCACAACATTTAGTTGCTTTAAAAAGCATTTTTAAAAATAGTTTCTGTGAACCAATAATCTGGGCATGGCTTAACTGGATTCTCTGGCTCAAGGTTTCTCACAAGGCTGCAATCAGGGCTTCAGTTGGGCTGCAGTCATCTCAACCCTGCTTCCAAGTTCAGCTGCTTCCAAGTTCATGCACGTGGTTGTTTGTAGGCCTCAGTTTCTCACATGCTGGTGAACTGAGGTCCTCAGATCCTCCCTAGTTGTTGGCTAGGAGCTGCCTGCAGGGAGTTGGATGGTCGCCCCCAAAGATAAGAGGGCATATTCTCTGGATCTGTGAATGTTATATGATTTATTACTCTGTTCTCATGCTGCTAATAAAGACATACCTGAGACCACGTAATTTATAAAGAAAAGAGAGGTTTGATGGACTCACAGTTCTGCATGTCCGGGGAGGACTCACAATCATGGTGGAAGGTAAAGGAGGAGCAAAAGCATGTCTTACATGGCAGCAGACAAGAGAGTGTGTGGAGGGGAACTGCCCTTTATAAAACCATCAGATCTCGTGAGACTTATTTGCTGTCATGAGAACAGCATGGGAAAAATCTGCCCCTACGATTCAACTACCTCCCATTTGGTCCCTCCCATGACATGTGGGGTTGTGGGAGCTACAATTCAAGATGAGATTTGGGTTGGGACACAGCCAAATCACATCATATGGCAAAGTTAAAAAGATTTATTTCATTATGGTCAAATACATGTAAAATTTACCATATAGTATTTTTTTTTCCTATGAGATTAAATTAAGACTTTGGAGATGAGATTATTGTGGATTATCTGGGTGGTCCCTTTAATGCCATCAGAAGTCTTCTTTTAAGAGAGAGGCAAAGGGAGATTAGACACCAAAGAGAAATGCAATGCCACCACAGAGGCAGAGCCTGGAGTGATGCAGCCACAAGCCAAAGGATGCTGGTAGCCACCTGAAGCTGGAAGAGGCAAGAATAGATTCTTGCTAGAGCTCCCAAGGGAAGCAAGGCCCTGCCAATGCCTTGATTTTGGGCCCAGTGAAATTGATTTCTGACTTGTGGCCTCCAGGACTGAGAAAACAAATTTCTCTTGTTTTAAGCCACCAACTTTGTGGTAATTTGTGATAGCAGCTGCAGGAAATAATATACTGCCCTTAGTCCCTTGCCACATGGGCTTCTCTATGTGGGCATGTCACAGCATGGCAGCTGGCTCATCCAAGTGAGCAAGCAAGAAGAGCAGAGTGGGAGAGAGTGAGCAAGGTGGAGGTCAGTTTTAGAGCCTATTCTCTGATGCAACATCCCTTCTGAATTCTGTACGTTTGAAGCAAGTTGGTAGGTCCAGCACACACTGCAGAGGAGGGGATTACTCAAGGGCATGGCCTTCCCTCTCCTGTATGTTGGACTCCTACTGCCATCCCAGGGCTAATATCCATGACATAGGTTTCCATATCTCATACTGGCTTGTGGTGTTGTGTCCCAGGGTTTCTTGAAGTGGGCTTTGCTAACCCAATAAATCCTAATCACCCAAAAAGCTTGACAAAAATGCAGATATCCAGGCCTATCCTAATTCTACTAAATCTAGTGTGGGACCCAGAAACCTATATTTTAAATAAGCTTCCCACATGATTCCTATGCACAATAAAGATTAAAAAAAAAAACAAAAAAACTGACCTAAACACTATTGCCTACTCAAGAAAAGTTCATAGCTAACTAGTATTTGTGAATGCTACACATCTGCTCTCTGACAGTCATGTTTTAGCAGTTGCTTTTTGGGGACAGTTCCTTAATCCAGTGTATCCTAATTAGTGGTAATTGTACCACTGGTGGGAGGCAAAATGGTTTAAGGTGAGCATGACCATTTAATATTTTAATAGTGGTGTTATCTTCAGGGTAACTTTCTATTTATGGCAAGTCACATTGGTTTTACTGCCTGGTGATAATATAGAGTTTCTTTAATAAATATGTTGTTGTAAAAAAGAAAAAGGAGTTGATTTGAAAAAATATATTAAGTAAGCAATGGTATAGGTGGTACACAGACATGGCAAAAACAATGACAGACATAATCAAACAGTTGAAGTTTGAGAAGCACTGTCCTAACCCAAAGGAAGGCACTCCGTGGCCTTAAGGTGTCATGGTAGAAAGTGGAGGAGATATTTGGGGGCAGAAAGGCCCTGCCCAGGTTAGTGAGGTTATTGCCTGCGTCTCTGTGAGGGGAAGACCCTGCTGATCAGGATCAATCATGAAGCTGGTCAGACTGAGCAAATGAGGCATGCCTTCAGATACATCTCTTGTGAATACAGAAAAGAAAGGGCCAGAGCAAAATATAATCACAAACTGGTGCAATCAGGTTGTGTAGAGGCACAGACTTATTCAATAACAGGACTGGTTCTCGGCAAAAATGAAATAAAGGTGAAGCCTTGTGTTGCCTCTGCTTCCACTGGGGCCCTCTCTTTGTTACTGCCATAGCGCCCTGCTCTTCTCCCTCCAACTCTTTCCTGCTTCCTTCTGTCCCACCCTGACCCCATCAGATGTAGCTCTCAGGGCTTTCATTTTTTTCGGAGCTGTAAATGACCTATGTTGTTCAAAGCATTGGTCTTCAAATTCTGTTGGACAGAGCATTCTACCACAAAAGTAACCTAATGGATATCTTTAATCCCTTTTTTCTTTATTTTTAGTTTTCAGTTTTCCTAATGTTAAATTTTCTTTAAAAAAATATGGCAGTGACTTTTTAGTTATAGTTGATTATAATATCCTATAACCACTTTAATAAGATATATTAAAATGTTTTGATGTTCTTGAAAATTTGATTCAACATACAATACATTAAATGAGTGCTTTTAAAAAAAAATTCACTATTCATTTGAGCTCTTAGGACTGCACTGCCCCGTATAGTAGCCATTCGCCTCAAGGCACTACTGAGCACTTAAAATGGGGTTAGCCTGAAGAGAGACGTGTTGTCGGTGTAAAATACACATTGAATTTCAAAAATGTACTATTAAAAAGAGAGAACGTAAAATATATTATTAATACTTTCAAGTACTGGTTGTATGTTGGAATAATAGTATCTTGGTCATATTGTGTTAAAATATACAATAAAAATTAATTTCACTGTTTCTTTTTACCCATTTTAATGTGGATACTAGAAAATTAAAATTAGGTATGTGGTCCACACTATATTTCTATGATCAGCATTGCCTTAGAAAATACTGAGTTCAACTTGCAGTAATTGCTGACACTAAGTGATTACAGGCTCTGAACCTCCCGACATCCTCCCAGTGCTAAAACACAAAATTATAACTCCTTGGTTCCTAACTTGGGTATTTAGGTCAATTCCCTCACCTCCTTTGTTAATATTAGTAGATTCTATTACAGGAAGATTGTCTTGGTCAAGCCTTATTTTTACAAAACCATACCTTATAATGAGACAACATAAAAAATGCATGAAAAAGTATTGGGATCAACTACAAAGTCAAAGAAGGACATAGAAGTATCAAGATATTGAAAAAATGTTTACAACAGTCTTGATTCTTTCAGTTATTTTTTCTGTAGCTTATTGATGCGAATCTTCTAATCTTTTTAACTTGGCAAGTATGACCATCTTTTCTGGTGATATGTTTTCTTGTGAAGCTACTTTCTGCTGCTACTATGCACTATGCATTCAAAATCGTAACTATCATCATTATGATTCAGTTCTTTAGTTTCCAGTCAATTAAAACCCACATGAACATAGAGAATCAGATCACATTGTGACTGGCCTGCTTTTTGTTTATCCAAATCTGAAATCAAAATAAATAACTTGGGGCCAGGCACGGTGGCTCATACCTGTAATCCCAGCACTTTGGGAGGCTGAGACGGGTGGATTGCCTGAGGTCAGGAGTTTGAGACTAGCCTGGTCGACATGGTGAAACCCTGTCTCTACTAAAAATACAAAAATTAGCCGGGCATG
The DNA here is from genome assembly GCF_037993035.2 of Macaca fascicularis. Classification (NCBI taxonomy): domain Eukaryota; kingdom Metazoa; phylum Chordata; class Mammalia; order Primates; family Cercopithecidae; genus Macaca; species Macaca fascicularis. Next base: position 40,271,794 of record NC_088375.1, on the reverse strand, counting down.
GTGGCAGGTGCCTGTAATCCCAGCTACTGGGGAGGCTGAGGCAAGAGAATTGTTTGACTCTGGGAGGCGGAGGTTGCAGTGAGCCGAGATCGTGCCACTGCACTCCAGCCTGAGCGACTAAGCGAGACTCCGTCTCAAAAAATTATAATCATAATAAAAATAAATAAATAAATGAATAAATAACTTGGCATCTAGGGCTGTGTGTTTTCTTTTGACTATGCCATTAAACAGAATAGTATTAGCTTCAGGAACCTCTGTTGTCTCTCAGTGTTGTGCCTGCTTCTATTCCTAATTTTATTGGACAGTGTAGATGAACACTGGATGGAGGTGGATCTGCCTGTGTCTCCTTTCATTACTCTCCTCCTTTCCTTGGACCTTGGCTGGTCCTTGACATCATTTTCAGCTCTATCTGCTTTGCTTCCTTAATCCTCAGCCTGTCCCCAACCCCTGGTTGAGATATGAGTGAGAGTCACTCCAAGGCATTGTTCCAGCCCTATCCTGGCCCAAGCTTGTGACTGGTCCCAAACTCCAGCCCTAGCTTAGCTCCTACCTGCAGGCTTTATTCTTCCTACACTGTCAAAATTTCTTAAGTCACTTGATACCTGATGCTCCTTGTCAGCTGTGTTCTAGCAGTCAACAAAACCAGTAAACATATAGCAAATGGACACTTAAAATGTAGCATCATAATCTCTACAATCCTTCAAGAATTCTCCCAGATAATTAACTTCCTGGGATATTGAGCATGGCATATCATTTCTTATTTAACACACTTGAATATTAAAAACACAGGACAAATAATCTTGCTGCAAAATTGGGTTAAGATTTAATTAACAGAAAAAACTATAACACATGTACCAGACACTATGAGTTACTGCCTGTGAACACAGCATTTGAATATCTGAGTATCCTCTGCTGTGAAATCCATTCGCTTCACTCACAGCCTTTGCCATTTAAATGGTCTTTCAGAGCAGACTGCGAAACCATGAGGTGCACTTGCTTCTGTATTCAGGTTTCCTATATGTTCCTTACATTAGGAACAATATACGGTCTTTTAAGTTCCTACAGTGACCATTTAACTTGGTTGCATTAAGCTGTAATGGCTTTGCTTTGTGATTTCTGTAAAGCCATAATACCATTTGGCTGTTTAGCCTGGACTCTACCTGAGGCATGTGCCACAATAAATCATCTTCAAAGTTGCCAGGGTGAAGGACTCTTGATTCTTTTTCACTGTGGCTGTCATCTTGCTTTTATCTTCAAAGAATCCTCCAGGAGCTTCTACTCAATTAGCTTTTCTTTGTCCTTCTATAGCATGCCCTTATTTGTCAATCAGTACCAACATAATATATAACATTCAGTTTCTGATAATAAAATTATTTCTAGCTCAGATGCTTCATAATGATCACTATTACTCTTAAGTTTTCTGCCCCTCAAATTAGTCTGAGAACCCCTTTGTTGAAGCCATATCCTCTCCTGAGACATTGTGGCCAAAGGATTTAAATTCTATTGATGAAATGTTAACATTGGCCAGCAGGAGAAAGAATTTGGAATGAATGGTATGAGTCTTTTTCAAGCTCTTAAAATTCTACCATCTACTTGTTTCCTTATTTGCTCCTTGCTCATTTATTCATTCAACAAATATTTATTTAGTACTTACTGTTGGACAAGCTCTGTTTCAGGAACTGGAAGTGTAGCAGCCTGGAAAAGGATTCAGAGCATTAAGGGCAACCTAGTACTGCTACCGTGGGGTGTGTGTTTGTGTGAGAGAGAGAGAATGAGAGAGAGAGAGAAAGAGAGAGAGAGCTTACTCTGCTGACATTATAGCAAAATTCCCCAAATTTTTTTGAAGACGAAATTAATAGTTTTCACAGAACGCCAGTTAACATCCTGGAAGAGTAGTCTGGGAAAGCACCCAGTCAGTCACTAATGCTGGTTCTTTCTAAAGTCGTCATTATCTATCCCTTTTTACTCCCACTGCTAATAACCTAGTCCTAGTCCCAATACTTCCTGGCTCATACCCAGGTCATTGCAGTAATTTTCCCACTGGTCTTCCAGTCTCAGTCTCTCTCACTGTGATCTATCCTTCATACTGTACAAATACTGGCAGTCTTTTGTTGAGCAATCTGCTTTAGTTGGAACCAAGGCTTGGAGAGATTAGCTGCCACTAACAAGGTCACCTAAGTAATAAGTGGCAGTGATGAGAATTCTATTATACTGGTGTTTTTCAAACTGTGATCTGTAGAACCCTGAAGTCCAAGCACATTCTCAAGTACTCTGAGGATTTCTAAATTTTGTGTTTTCATTTAAATCATAGTCCATTAACGGAGAGAATATTCTAAACCATCTAAATGACCTCTCATTGTTGAGAATTGGGATGCAATTTCTGTGTGTGTGTTTGTGCTTATTGTAATGTAGATGGGCTTCTGAGAATAAAAGTAGATTGAGGATTTTTTCAGCAGTGATTTCAAGAATCTTGATCTAGGAGAAGACTTTTTCATCTCTTCTAGTTCAAAGGAAATTTTTCATTATAATTGGTGGTTTTACTCTATTTCTTTGGGGTAGGATGAGGATAGATGGGTGATAAAAGTCTTGGGAACAGGTAAAGGAGAATCATTTTACTGTATCAGGTAAGCAAGAAATAGGACATAATCCATCTGCCAATTGCAGTCAACCAACAAGCAGCGCACTGGAAAAATCAGAAGTAAGAGTGTGAAGCCAAGTCACTTTTCATAGCTAAGTTTGTGAGGGCTAAAGGTGCAGGATTATTGGGCTAAATTTCTATCTAGATTCTCCAGTGACTGCAGACGCTTTTCTGAGCATTGGAAAGAGTTGCCAGGTGGGGATCCAATTAGTGCCTATGCTTGGGAATAAAACGGCTATTAAAGATCCTGAGAGTTTTTAGGGACAGGTTATGGATGAGAACAGGAGGATAGAATGCAGGTCAGATAAACTCTTTTCTTTAGAAATCTGCCATTGGTGGATCTCTCTGCAGCAGGGAGAAGTGAAGAGTTCTCTAACCCTTTAGTCTTTCAGTGCCAAGCAGTGATTTTCAAATGTGGGCCAGGAGATGGGTTATATCAGAATTGTTAACAGTGCTGGTTAAAAATACAGTTTTCTGGAGCTGGATTAGATTCTCAGAATTTCTGGGAATGAGACTGGTCAGCTGTAATGTTCCATAAAATTCTTAAGCATGTAAAAAATTGAGATCTACTGGTCTAGGGACTTTTTCTGCAAGGTAGGGTGCAAATTGCTGGAAGGACTCTAAATTTTTTTTTTTTTTTTTTTTTTGAGATGCAGTCTTGCGCTTGTCATGCAGGTTGGAGTGCAGTGGCGGGATCTTGGCTCACTGCAACCTCCACCTCCCGGGTTCAAGCAATTCTCCCGCCTCGGCTTCCCAAGTAGTTGGGATTACAGGCACCTGCCACCATGCCCGGCTATTTTTTGTATTTTTAGTAGAGATGTGGTTTTGCCATGTTAGCCAGGCTGATCTTGAACTCCTGACCTCAGGTTATCTGCCTGCCTCGGCCTCCCAAAGTGCTGGGATTATAGGCGTGAGCCACTGCCCCCAGCCAATTTTTTTTTTCTTAAACCCAGCCAAACTCTGCCAGAAAAGGTGATTGCCTATTAGTGTGATAGGGTGTGCATGTTTTAAAATTTACTGCTGCATTGCATGGGCTAAAGTGTGGTTTTACTCAACTGATACTTCTTGGAAGTATAAATCTCCCTAGGAGAGATAATGGACTAAGTCCCTGCAAGTTAGAGTGAATGAGTTTCTTATGGAGAGCAGAAGGGAGTCAGGGCTCCTTGGTAGAGTCAGGGTTGAAGATATTGGAAGAATGCTCAAATTAAGAAAAAGATATTAAAAGGAAGGTTAGGGAAGTGAATTTCAAACTTCTTGGACTTGCCATTTGCTCCTACCTCTAAGGCCCTTTGCTTATTATCCCCATCATCTTTTCTAAACCTGACCCTTACATGCCTGAAGTTAGGGAAACTTTTTTCTTCACCAGCCCTTTTTAGATGTGTTTGGAATTTTGCCTAAACATGGTCTGCCAAGCGTGGCCTATGTTATTTTTAGTATCTCCTTTGCATATGTGCCCTGAGGAAGTGGGATCCTCCGTTCGTTCTTTCTTCTGATGAATATTTGATTGGCAACCTTAAAATTTTTCTTTGTGTTTAAATTATAAACTCACTGCAAGCACAAGGCACCTTTCAGAGTCTTTTAAACTACATGTCAATATGTGTTCTTGTAGAGCTATAATTACCTATTATTTCGTAGCTTTCTGAATTAAATATTCATTAAACAAAAGCTGAAAATGGTATTAAATCTATACAAGATTTTTAATGTGCAAAAATTACTAATCAGTATATTAATATGCCTTCATCAGGGTTCACTTAGGTAGCAAGGAAGGACCCTATATTTTTTAATAATGCTTTGTTTTTTAAAAGTCATTCACATTTACAGAACAATGCACATTTTCACAGAATTCTGACTTATTATGTGACTAAGGGAGTTACTAAATGTAAATGAGAAATAATTTCACTGTACTGTCTTTGAAGAAAGGATGATTTTTAAATAAAAATGGAAGTTTCCCACTTTTGCCAATAATCAGAGTTGACATCACTAGTGAAAGGGATATCTACATTGCATAGATATGGGCAGAAGAGCTGCCCTCTGATTCTAGGAGCATGGAAGATGCCCGTCAGAATTCACCAGTGCAGACCATTCCCATTCATCCTGAGGTATTCTGGGGTGAAGAGAGTTGAAGTTACTCACAAGCCAGCACTTTTACCATCCATTCAGACCTACATATCCTAAGAAAAGAATATCTCTAATACAATCAACCATTTCATTAAAATCTTTTTATCCAGCTAATACATGAAACTTGAATTTTAAAAAGGATTATGGAGAAAGCCTTGTAAAAGAAGCAGGTTGTCTTATCTTACTCCATTTCCACTTGGCAGAGGCAACTACCTTTTTATTTTATTGTACTGTTTAAGTTCTGGGGTACATGTACAGGACGTGCAGGTTTGTGACACAGGTAAATGTGTGTCATGGTGGTTTGCTGCACCTGTCAACCCATTACCTAGGTATTAAGCCCAGCATGCATTAGCAGAGACAACCATCTTTAAGTGACAATGTTTTTAGGGTTTTGATAGTTACCTTTCTATTTCTAAATAGTACACTTGTCCTGCTAATTTTTGACTGATAACTTTAGGATATTATCTGTTGATTCTCTCCTGTCAAATATGAGTATTGCACTATTCTTGCCCACTTCTCCTTCTAAGTTTTAATGCAATTATTGTTAGTTCTGTTGATTTCCTTTGTTGAACCTTTAAAGAATATTATTAAATTTTCTTTTTTTTTTTTGGTTCCATCAAATTTGGACCTTGCCTCTTAATACCCATCATTTAGGTGAGGATTTTAGCACACTTACTCTTCCTCTATTTTTTCTTCCTCCTTTTCACTCTATGAAGTTTCTGCTCTTGGATTCCATTAACATTATCCATATTGCTCAATGTTTGTCATTATGCTAAACTTCTGTTTACTTGTACTAGCTAGAGTGGGTCTCTGTTCTTTAGAACCTAAAGGTTCATATTGAAATGATTTGAATCGTATTTATATAATTAAATATCTTTGTCTTCTTAGGTACCCTGATGCTATCATGAGCATTTTTCAGTATCTTTATTTTTAGACCACATCCTTCATGGTTGCATATTGTTCTACTTTCTTAGGAATGCACTGAAGCTTAGCTTTGCTTTTATGTTTAGCCAGAATATGCTATTCAGCTTTGGTTCGGGTTTAGTCTTTGGAAGCTCAGATAGATTAATGCCTGCTTCAGTGTCATTTCTGACATTTTGAATGTTGGTGTGAGCAGCGATTTTAAAATTATTTAGTTTACCACCACCAAATATCAGTGTAAAAATTTCTGTTAAATGAATGTATTGTGCTATTTGGATTTGTTGTAGATATTGGCGTATCAGAATATTAGGCTATTCAAATATAGGTAAGTTTTATTCTAGATGTAACTTGGAATTTAAAAATCCTTTTGTGTGTTTTATTCAGTTAAATGTCTTAGTCAAATGAAGTGTAAATGTGCATTTGTTATTGTAAGAGTAAAATCCTGCAATAATTAACATGATTGTGAAACTATTCATTTTATATATAAAATTACTATGAACTTTTGAATAATAAATAGGAAAAGAATGCAGATTAATAAGCATAATGAGAGAATACATTGAGTAGATTACTTTAGAAAAAACCCTATACTTTAGAGCCTAAAATATTTATAACATTAAATTAATTATAACAAAAAGAAAAAAACAGAATAGATGACATAATTATAATCTTTATAGAATTATTTGGTGTTCTAAAATGCACAACATTAAGCAAAGTAACCTTTAGGAACTGCTTTTAGTTATCTAATTCCATTTAGGTTATGAGTTGTTCAAGAAAAGGTTCTATTTTTCCAAATTCTTCACATTTTATGCAAATGATTAAAGAGCAGAATGTCAATTTTACTCCCTTGAAATGTCACGAAGAGAAAAACTCCAAATCATAAAAAACAAAAGTCATCATAAATTGTCTTCATTCCAGACATATTATTAGCCAACACTTAAATTACACTTATTATGAGCCAGGCACTGTTCTACGTGTTCTTTCAATGTTAACCCATTTACTTCTCCCAACAGTCCCATGAGGTCTGGCCACTATCCGCTCATTCTACAGATGAAGAGCTAAGGTACAGAAAGGTTAAGTTATTTGTCCAAGGTCACATGGCTAGTAAGTGGTAGTGCAGGATTTGAAGCCAGGTGGTCTGACTTGAGTCCATGATCTTAACCATGGTATGATTTCTTATATGAGATATGTCTAGAAAATGCTTAGGTGGAGTTCCTGACTTGTGGGAAGGAACCATTAAAAGTTCTTATCATCGGTTGCTGGAATGGGATGGGGAATGTTGGAATGAGAGAGGGAGGAGCCGGTAAGTTATTCATCTCTCACTGTCCCAACCTCTGGAGGGTGTACATGACCCCAGGAGGTGAAGAAGCCTGCTGCAGCCAGGAGGGTCCATGATAAAAAAAAAGTCTATATCAAACACCTCATGCCTGTAATGGCTACAGGGCCCTTTGAGGCAAGGGACCTGCTGCAATGCACAGGCTGCTATGGCTGGCTTCCATCATGGGTTTTCCTTCTCACTTCGTAAGACTATCCATGAAGATGGCTGCAACATTTTAGTTTTATTAAGTAGTACATTACTTTCTAGCTTTGCTTGGGAGAACTGTGGTGGCACAGAAATGACAGTGGAGTGGCATCTTTTTTTTTTTTTTTTTTTTTTTCAGACAGAATCTCACTTTTGTTACCTAGGCTGGAGTGCAGTGGCGTGATCTCAGCTCACCACAACCTCCGCCTCTCGGGTTCAAGCGATTCTCCTGCCTCAGACTTCTGAGTAGCTGGGATTATAAACATTCATCACTACACCTGGCTAATTTTAGTAAAGATAGAGTTTTCTTTCAGTAAAGATAGAGTTTCTCCATGTTGGTCAGGCTGGTCTCGAGGCCTCCCAAAGTATTGGGATTACAGGCGTGAGCCACCGCTGCTGGCCGTGGCATGGCATCTTATCAGAGCATGGAGATTGAGACTAGGGAGTCACTGCATGGACCTATCTTTACTCCTACAGGAAAGAGGGTTAACCAGGGCCACTTAGAGGATACTTGAAAACATTCTACAGAGAAAAGCTTAGTAAATATCAAAGGAGTTTTCTTTTAAACATGGAAGTTTTGGAAACCTGAGGTTTTTTTTTTTGTTTTTTTTTTTTTGAGATTAGCATCACATAGGCACAAATGAAATTCTTTCCCAAAAGCAATCAGTGCTAGTTTACTGCAATTAACTAAGAACTGCAAACTTGCTGCTGAGAAGCCACTGAGTAGGAGTCCTGGGCCCAGATGTTAAAGATCCAGAGGAAATTTAAGCAGTGCTAATAGTAGTTGTGGAAGCTGAGACAGCTGCTTTACTTGTGCCTAAGTGTTCATCATTTATTAACTATCTTCTCTATACTGCACCCTTTAAAATGTGTGCAAATGTTATCCATGAATTGTTTAACATTAACATTTTGTGATTTTAATGGGGTGATGCTTGGTTTATTTAGGCCCAATTAATATATCTTTCTTTTGCCTGTAACTAGGGGAAGCCTGGCTGGTTCAATCACACGCCGTGACTTCAGACACTGCTGTGTGGCTGAGCCCACCAGAATTCCAGACAGAATCTAGTAGGAAACACACCACTTCTTGAATACCAAAAATACCAGCCTTACAAACGCAGACTTATGAAATGGTGGCAGGTAGCACCAAGTTTCATTTTTAAGTCCTTCTCCCCACTCCTACAGCTCAGGGAATACCCAGCACCTCTTACAGCTCCTCATAGGAAGTGACTCTTGGATTTCTGGCCCATCACTCATCCTCATTCCTGTCTCCATGTCCCCCTCTCGTGTATTGTTTCTCAGGATCCTGCTGGATGGCCAGCTGGCTTTGCTAATTTTGAAAGTGTGGGAAAGGTTCAGATGCTCTTGATGGTCTAAGAAGTGTACGCAGAAACACGAAGACACGCCCAGTCTGAGTCCACAGGAAATGGGCAGCAGTCCCGCAGGGAGCATTGTGAGCATCTGCTGTATTTAGGGGTCTGTTTTAACAAGTAACTTCATGGCACACTTCTATAATGTTAAACAAAATTATTGGGGTTGGGGGGGCATTGTTTTGTACTAAACTTGTGTACTAGGCTCTAACAGATCAGAAAAACCAAAACAGAGTCCCTCATGCTACATGGCATGTGGTAATCAAACTGAAACTTTAAGGAAGCCAATAGATCCCAAAACAGACCATTTTTTTCCTCCTCAAAACAGGAGATTCCAGCATAGTAAGGAAGTCCCCTCGGCTCTAACCTTTACAAAAAGGTAACCTGAAGTAACCTGCTGTTAACCCGTCAGACTTTTCTCTATTGTTCATTTTCCTTATTCCCACCTTATAAAACTCACTGTTAGGCTATTTCCCAGTGGGATTTGAGACCAGATACGTCCACTTACAACAGTGACAGAATGATATCAATGCCTAAAGCTTTGGTCAACCTCTCCAAATCGTTAAATTAAGTTTAGCCTAGGACGGGCGCGGTGGCTCATGCCTATAATCCCAGCACTTTGGGAGGCCGAGGCTGGTTGATCACCTGAGGTCAGGAGTTCAAGACCAGCCTGACCAACATGGTAAAACCCTGTCTCTTCTAAAAATACAAAAATTAGCCGGGCGTGGTGGCAGGTGCCTGTAATTCCAGCTACTCAGGAGGCTGAGGCAGGAGAATCTCTTGAACCCAGGAGGCAGAGGTTGCAGTGAGCCGAGATGGCACTACTGCACTCCAGCCTGGGTGACAGAGCAACACTCCGTCTCAAAAAATATAAATAAAATAAATAAAAAATAAAAATTTAGCCTAAAGCCTCCTCCTTACATATTTTTAAGTTTGGCCTAAAGGCTCTTCTGTGCATAGTGAACTGTAACCTAACTGGCTGTAACCTACTCTTATAACAAGTAGCTGAGTCAGCCAATCACAGCAGCCAAGTTTTGGCCAATCACAGATGGCCAACTATCCAACCCACGTTCAAATAAGGCAAAGGCCCAGTTGTTTCTATACCTTACTGTGTCTTCTGTATGTTGTTTTCCTTTTTCTGTCCATGAATTTTATCTGTATTAGTCAGGGTTCTCTAGAGGGACAGAACTAATAGGAGATATATGTGTGTGTGTGTATATATATATATGGATATAGATATAGATATCTATATATATAGGATATATATAGGATATAGATATAGATATAGATATATATCCTTATATATATATATATATCTCCAGTCTAGCCTTTTCATGTTTTTCTGCTTGCTTTATATTTATATTCTGGCCCTGATGGCAGCTGATTCTGTGGTGCCCACCCAGATTGAAGGTGGGTCTGCTTTTCCCAGCCCACTGACTCAAATGTTAATCTCCTTTGCCAACACCCTCACAGACACACTCAGGATCAGTACTTTGCATCCTTCAATCCAATCAAGTTGACACTCAGTGTTAACCATCACATTATCCAACCACGTGGCAGTCCTGGAGCTGCTCTGAACCTATTCCAGTTTTGGGGGCTGCCCAATTTTTGAATTGTTCCTTGCTCAATTAAACTCTGTTAACTTATTTAAAGTGTTTCTTTTAACAATACTTTTAAAATTAGAGTAATCACTGATTCTAAGTAAAATACAGTTTAATCTGGAATTAAGGCATACAAAGGAACAATTTAGATGCACTTAAAAAATTGCTGCCATGATGTATTGAGCTGCATTATTTTTGTGTAGGCAGCCTCCAAGATGACCCCGAAGGACGTGGGCTTCCTGGTTTTAGACCCTTGCATAGTCTCCTCCTATGTTGTTCTTGAGTTGGTCTGTGGGACCAACAGCAGCATACAGCACAAGTAACACATCATTTTTCAGATTAGATTTAATACGATGGCAGTTTCTGTCTTGAGCACACTCTTCCATTTTTGCTAGTTTGTTCTCTCTTTCTTTTTGTGTCTCTCTCTTAAATCACGGCTGTGGGAGAAGCCAGCTTCTGTGTCATAGAGAAACTCAGCAGCCTGTGGAGCCAGGCCCATGTAGTGAGGAGCTGAGGTCTCGCGCCAACAGCCAGAGAGGATCCCAGGCAGCCAGCAACTTCATGAGTGAGTTTGAAAGCCGATTCTCCAACCCTAGTTGAGCCTTGACGTGACTGCAGTCCTTACTGACAGCTGGACTGTGATTTGGGGAGACTCTGAGCCAGAACCATCCTGCTAAGCCATTCCTGGACTCCTCAGAAATTGTGATGTGAAATAACACTTTTTAATTTTAAGATGCCAAGTTTGAGATATATAATTGGTTGATTAGTGTCCCCCCAAGCCCAGACCATCAAAGTGTGACCTTATTTGGAAATAGTGTCTTTGAAGATGTAATTAGTTAAGATGAGGCCATACTGGAGTAGGCTGAGCTCTTAATCCATCTTTATAAACAGAGAGGACACATAGAGATGCAGGCAAGAAGGCCACATGATGACAGAGGCAGAGATGGGAGGGATATGCAGCTGCAAGCCAAGTAACCCCAAGGACTGCTGGGAGCCACCATATGCATAGAAAGAGCCAAGAGGTACATAGAAAGAGCCACCAGGCACAGGGAAAGAGCCAAGGAGAGATTTTTCTCCAGAGTCCTCAGGAGGGAGCTTGGCGGGCTGACACCTTGGTTGCAGGCTTCTGGTCTCCAGAATTGAGGGATAATACATTTCTGTTGTTCTGAGTCGCCCCTTTTTTTTTTTTTTTTTTTTTTTTGGTAATTTGCTATGGCAGCCCCGAGAAACTCATACAGAGCAATCTGTGAGGCAGCAATGGATAACAAATACAATTAGGTGACCAAATTACTCTTTTACAATATTCATTGACTTCTCAATGACTACACATGTGGAAAAAAAAAAAAAAAACTTGTTTCTTCAGAACACTTTTTCTTTTTCCTCTTTTTTTTTTGGCAATTTTGCAAAATTTCCTCTGGAACTACCTTCTTCATCAGGACAAGAGGAATCAGATATGGTAAGATATAGTATGTCCCAAGTTGTGTAAAGCACACAGCTTCATACACAGAACCTGCGGTACTACAGCTCTATGTCCTGAAACACAGTAATTCTGATATGTTTGATTTTGCCGATCTCCATCATAGAAGGGGAAAGAAGTACTGTGGTACTTTTATAATTGTGTGCACTGTGATAGGGAGTGTACATTTTGACTAGACATCAACGATAACAAATTATCTGCTAGGAATTGTACATATATGTGATTGGAAGAATTTTCCAAAGACTAGCTTCTGACTCTGTAGGCTTCAAACCTCATTTCTCCTCTGCTACACACACGCTTCCAGTGCTGCTCATTTTCATGTCATGATATGAACTCTGACCTTTCATCTTTGTGTTGTAAAGCTGAATGAGTCAGCACAGTGGGCGACAGTAGTGTTCCTGGAAGCCATCCCTACACCAGGATGGCTAAAAATGACTTAATATACGTAAAAGTGACCAATAGATACATAGAAAAGCTCAAAGTCAATATCCCTGGCTCCACGTACCCTTAGCAGATCCCTGAGATGCCCTTTCCCTGGGAAAGCAGCACTCTCTTTTCTTTGGCATTATTGGCTCTAGGATGATGGAAGCACACTGCTGCCAGTGGCCATTTCTGTCACACTGTGAAGAAATTTTGCCGAGAACAAAGCATACCCAAGAAAAGCAGAATTAAGATAAATATTTTGAGAGAGGGAGATTAATTTCTAATGACATCCTTAGATTGTTGTGACTGGCCAAATTTAGTTTTCCAGTGACATGAGCCAATACATTTCCCCTCTCCTGTTTTTGCTTAATTCACCTTGAATGGTCTGTCTGTTCTGCGTTTTTCACTGTGGCATCCCAATTCCTAGAACCTGGGACATGATAGGCACTAAATAAATATTTATCGAGTGAATGAATATATTGGGGGTCCTGTCATGTTAAAGCAAAGGAGACCTTTATCAGACTAAAAAAGACTAAATCAGGGAGATTAAAATCATATATATATATAAAATATACACACACATATGTATAATTATACACACACACACACGCACACATACACACACACATATATGTATAATTATAATCAAGAATTGAAGTGCTGCAGACCAAGTGCTGGAGGAAGGATATTGATGAGCACACATGGGTAAACAGAGAGGCGGGCATGCTGCGCACATTATAAGCAAAGCCCTAGAGGAAGGAATGCACTGGGCGTGCTCAGAACATGCACCTGCAGTGAATGGTGGGAGTGCATTTCTGAAGGAGGTTAATGGGATGATGCTGAGAAGGCAGAGTTGGCACATCTCTGAGAGCTTTGAATGACAAATTGAAGAACTTGGAATTTATTTGGTAGCCAGTGGGGAATGAATGGATTATTTTGAGCAGAGAAGTGAGATATTATCCCTTCCATAGATGGTTTCATTTTAACAGAAAATCCAAAGCTTCTACTTAAAAGGTTATACTCGTGCATAGTAGGCATCTGGGGTCATAAAACAGGGTTGGTGAAGATTTTTATGAGAGAACTTTTAAATGACACCATGTAGTCCACTGCTATCTTATGACTAGTCATTTTCTTATGAAAATCTGCAGTTAAATTCAATCATTTCTCAAAAACCTATTTGCAACTTTTGCTACTCAAAAATAGAACTGTAAGCTCTGAGGGAGGTAGAAGAAAGAAAAACAAAACAAAACAAACAAACAAACAAGAAAAGACTTTAAAATCTTCAGGCCAATTTTATCTTTTGGAAAAATTCAAAATAATGAATAAAATACTTAAGTTTTCAGCAATTACGAAGTGATCGGATGATTTAGAAGAGAATCATCTAAACATATTTCTGAAGAAGCAGAAATTATGTGAATAACTCAGAAACGAAGGCCAATTAGGTAAACTGGTTGGAGGTTAGTGTAAGTAAAACTGATTAGATTAGAAGAAATAGGGTATGGACAAATCAGAGAGATTGGAGGAAAAAAATGATAATTTCATAAGGAATCTGAGTTACAGTGTGTAACATATTTCGCCTTTAACTAACAAAAGTGACTATAAATGGTATAAACATACCACGTTTATTTTGGTTGCTCTGCAACAGTGTTTTTCTTTTCCTTTCTCCTCAGTCTATTTAAATGAAAAATAGTCAGGTGTGGTGGCTCATGCCTATAATCAAAGCACTTTGGGAGGCCAAGGCAGGAGGTCATTGAGTCCAGGAGTTGGAGAACAGCCTGGGCAATATAGTGAGACCTCATCTCTATAGGAAGATAGGGGGAAGTGGGGTGCAGTGGTATGTGCCTGTAGTCTCAGCTACTCAGGAGGCTGAGGTATGAGGATCGCATGAACCTGGTAAGTCAAGATTGCACCACTGGGTGACAGAGAGAGACTCTGTCTTGAAAAAAAAAAAAAAAGAAAGAAAGAAAAAGAAAAAGAAAAATAGAGTTTTCCTTTTGATTCTGAAAATTTTCAAACAAAATTCATGTTTCTACTCTTTACGCATCCTATTTTTCCTACATTTATATGAATTTTCTTCTTTTCTTTTGGTATCATTTGTAAAGGATACTTATACATTTTTGGAAAGAGTCTAATGTTTTTTCTCCTCTCACTTAAGACTGCTTTTCTGATTTTGTTTTCTGTGATAGAGGAAGAATGAGTGTGAGCATTAACACTCCCTTCCCAGAAGGAAGGCTGCTCTGTGCTGCGCAGCTCCTGGCCTTTGTGCATAGAGAAGACATGAGACTAGGCCTAATAGTGGGATACCTGGGACAGAACGGGAATGAGCTGTTGGGACAAGAAAGAAACCGGGGAAATATGGGAAGATTTCAGTCACTTGTGGGGGTAGTTGGGGGGTAAGCATGCCCTTCAAAAGCAATTTTTATAAACTGTTTATTTGGGAAAAAGGTGTCACATCAACCTCTGAATCCCTTCGACATTTCCATTAAAATGTCCCATTTCCATCTGATGCTATTACAGTGAGATTTGTGAATGTACATATGTTTGCCTAACTTGTCAATGTGTTGAGATTGGATTCAAGGTGAGAGGAGAAGCTCTTAAGATGACCCAGTTTTTTGGTTTTTTTTTTTTTTCTGTAAAGCATGCCATATCGCAGCAATTAAAACTGTAAAAAGAAGAGGGTTAAGACAACAGTCAGAAAACAGTGTTCTGTTCTCTGGTCCCTCTTCCATTTTCCTCATACTGTTCTAGGGCTCTAGATTCCATGTTGCTTAACGTGTGCTTATTAACCTGTCCTCTCAGCTGTCATGTAGAGTCTGCCGATTTTCTGTTTTCGAGTCAGCTTAGATGATGTCACTGAGGTCACTGCAGTATCATGGCCCCCATCATGCCGGAGATGTCCACTCGAGGCTCCACTGCTGGCATCTGCCTGGCTGCTTCAGGAAGTGTGATGCCAGGTGTGGGTCTTGCTGCCACTGCCTTGTGTTTCTAATGCCTCTGAAAATACCATGGTGCCGTCCACATTTGACATCTTGGGGATTTCCCCTTCCAGATGTAGATGTAGGTTGTCTACTGCTCCAACTACTGAATCAATTCTGTTTCTTTTTGGGTTCTGCTTTAGTTCTGTCTCTCCAGGACTCAGATGTAAGTCTGTGGTTGCAGGATCTGCTGGAAGGCAGAGCCTGGCTTGCCTCAAAATATTCCTTCACACTGGCTTGTCTGGGACCCTTCCTAGATATTCCAGCTCTCTCTTACCTTTGGATATGCTCTGTCCCAGGACAGAGGTGCTTTGGCCCCACCATGTGAGGTCATCACACCCTTGGTCATGCTTCAACTTGTCTACATCTCAGCACAGACTTAGGTCCTCAAGGTAAGAGTCCGGCTACATGGACAATAGTTTTCATAGTCCTTTCATTTGGATTCTCTCCTTTGATGCAATATTAATGAGTATACCATTAAGATAATTGGGTCACTGTCTTATACTCAGTAAAAATTTCAGCTTGGAAAAAGAGATGAGCTTGTCTCTGTTATTTAAATATCCATTTATTTATTTCTTCATTCATTCAACATATTTAATTAGTAACTACTGTATGCCAAAGATGGTTCTAGGGATTGAGGACATACCAGTGACCAAGACAGACAAACTTCCTCTCTTCTTGGAGTTTACTTCTTATGGGAGAGGCAGACCATTAGCAAGTAAACTGACATTGTAATTTTAGAAGGTGTTAGGTTCCCTGAAGAAAACACAACAGGGGAGGGAACCAAGGTTGACAGTGGGCACAGGATGGGGGCACTCTTTCAGATAGGGACAACCACTAGGGCAGGCCTTGCTGAGACTCTGAAACACCAGAATTTTAGTTATTTTAATTGCAGGTAAGTCCTTTCCAGAGTTTCATTGACGAAATGAGCTGAAATGATGACATAATGAAATCATCTGTGTGCTGCAGTTAGCTGTGTCATCGTATCTCAACAATTTCAGGTGAAAATCATTGGCATGTAAAAGGAAGGAGATACTCTGTTAGTTTCAGGAAGAAAAATGAGTCTGACTCTTTTCTGTTGGAAAGTGATTGATGGTTCCAGGAGCCTCTTTTTTCCCTCTTGTTCCTCCAGCCTCAGCCTCAGTTTTCTCCTTCTGTTGAGGTTGCAGATGAGGATGGTTTTCACTTTCTTATAACAGGAGGTAGTGTGGTTTTCATTTAACTGCATACACTTACAATGCAGCAGGTTATTTGCATAAAAATGTACCAGGCATTTCTCAGAGCTTGTTTAGACTTCCTAAGTATTCTGTAAAGCTCTAGTTTTACAGATGAGTGTCCAAGATCACAGAGCTGGTAATAGTAATGAGAGCCACTCATATTGACTGGCTACCATGTGCCAGGGATAGGGTAAAGTATTTTACCACATACTTCCCCCAAATTTCCTGTGATACAAGAATTAGTATGTTCATTATACCTTGGGGGAAGTTAAGATTGGACAGATGAAAAGACTTAGCCAAGTCATACAGCAGGAAGCCTGATTTTCTGCCTGATCCCAAAGTGCACTCACTTGCCATCAAATTGTGATCATTGTCAAGGTGAATCTAGGTGGTGGCATTTGTATTTGACCTTGGATGATGATCCGAGGCACAGAAAAGCGGCAGGGCCAGAATTCAACTCAGGTCCCCAAATTGCATCAGAGCTAAGAGTTTGGACTGTGAGAGTTACACAGATCGTGGTTTCAACCCAGGCTACAGAACTTACCAGCAGTATGACTATGGGCAATTTCTGTAGCTTTCTGATTCTCGATTTTCTGATCTGTAAATGGGCATAATAGATACCTACCTCAAAGAATCTAATTATCCATTAAATAAATGGATATTTAAATAACAGAGACAAGCTCATCTCTTTTTCCAAGCTGAAATTTTTACTGAGTATAAGACAGTGACCCAACTATCCTAATGGTATACTCATTAATATTTCATCAAAGGAGAGAATCCAAATGAAAGGACTATGAAAACTGTTGTCCATGTGGCTAGAATCTTACATTGAGGACATAAGTCCTCAAAGAATCATTTGAGTGATTTAAAAATGTATACACTTGGCCTTCCATGTCTGGGGGTTCCCATATTTGCAGATTCAACCAAGTGTGGATGAAAAATATTCAGAAACAAACAATAAAAAATAGCAATACAACAACAAAAATAATATAAATAAAAATACAGGCCAGGTGTGGTGGCTCACACCTGTAATTCTAGCACTTTGGGAGGCTGAGGTGGGCAGACTGGCTGAGCTTAGAAGTTTAAGACCAGCCTGGGCAACACAGTGAAACACTGTCTCTACTAAAATACAAAATATTAGCTGGGCGTGACAGCATGCACCTGTAGTCCCAGCTAATTGGGAGGCTGAGGCAGGAGAATCACTTAAACCCGGGAAGTGGAAGTTGCAGTGGAGCTGCGATCGAGCCACTGCACTCCAGCCTGGGCAACAAAGCGAGACTCTGTCTCTGAAAACGAAACAAAACAAAACAAAACAGTATAACTACTATTTTCATTCCATTTACATTATATTAGGTATTATAAGCAATCTAGAGATGATTTAAAGTACAGGGGAGGATGTGTGTAGGTTATATGCAAATACAATGCCATTTTATACAAGGGACTTGAGTATCCATGGATTTTGGTACGGTGGGAACCTATCCCCCTTGGATATGAAAGAACCTATCCTCCTTGGATATCAAGGATGACTATATTGTGTTTTTAGAGCAATTTTTGGTGCATACAAAGCTCTCAATACATTCCAGGTGTTATTATTCTGTTTCACTGTGACAGACCCTAATATACTAGCCACACTGCTGTTCTTTGCTGAGTAAAACCACAATTCTGTATAGCTCTCGGGCATCCAAGACACCTGGCAGGCTTGGCCCCCTCCCCATTGCTGGCAGGTGGGTCATGATTGGTCTAAGTCAGATGTTCCAAAAATGTGTTCTCAAGACGAGCAGCATCAATATTATCTGGGAACTTATTCTAAATGCAAAATTTCAGGCCCCACTTGATTAAAGACTCTGGGGATAGAGCCCCACAATGTGGGTGATGCTGGGTCACTTCTAGGTGACTCTGACATGGGCTAAAGTTAGGAAACTGCTAATCTAAACCAGTACTGATCATCTCATTCCCCTTTCCAATAACTGGGTGAAGCTTAGACACAGGGCCCAATCATGGCCTAGAGGACCTAAGAAGAAGCCAGATGGGGAGTATGGAGCATGCTCAGGTTTTTTGTGCCAATTTAAAGGGGTATGTGAGAGTAACTGCCTTCTTTGCAGGATGCTATTTGTTGTGTATGTGACACCTGGACTACTTCCGTCACTTTGAAACTGAGAGAAAGATGTTTTCTAAGAAAGACAGGGTCTAAAGTTAGAAAATACCCAGGTCTTTGTTGATGCTGCTGAGCTGCTGAATAAGCCAACCTCCAGACTTCCTCTTACATGTTATAATAAATATTATTGATGGGTAAGCCACTTTCAGTGGGTTTTCTTCTTTGTAGCTGAAAGCAAACTCACTGATGTTCCCATACAACAGTTGTCTCTTATGTAAATCAGTGCTCTTTGGAATGTATTATAGAAAGATTATGGCGCATTGAAAATGTGGACTTTAATCACACTAATTATTTATTTTCATTTTCTCTCTGTATTGATGGTGGAGGGGTAACGCATCCATTTCTTTCTTCCTTTGGACTGTGAATGAGCCAAGAAAATGCCAAACATTTGGATGAAGAGAGGCTCAGTTTTTCATATGGGTCCAAATGATCTGGATGTTTGGCTTCTGAAAATGAAACATCTGGAGCACAAAGCAATGTTTTTACTTTTCAGTTATATTTTGGTGTTATATAGAAACTGTTATTAAAACCAGGAAGAAAAGATTTATGTAAGAAATGGGATCACTTGAGCGCATCACTGGCAAGCTGCCCCGCCCATATAGCAATTCATTCATTCAATTTTTCTCATTCCAAAGAATTGAATATCTACCATGTGCAGGACATTGTGTGATGGAGATGTAATTATGATTTCACATATAAATATGACTTTATAGACTTAAAGACAGTCTTTGTCTTCCAGGACCATATGGTTTAATGGTGAGCAATTGTTATAATAAAATAAGTTGACATGGTAGAGAGTGGTAAGGTGTTCGTGGAAGCTTGAAGAACAGTGTTTTCATTCATTTAGTTATTCAATGTATATTCATCATGTGTTTAAAGAACCAGATTCTATTTCAGGCTTTGGGTCTACAGTGATAAGCACGGCCAGCAATCATCTCTACTCTCATGGATCTTACAGCCTAATGGGAAAGAAAGACATGAATGCATAAATACACAAATAAATATATTTATAATGATAAATTCAGATAGTTTTATGAAAGAAAGAACGGTGTGCTATCCAAGAGAGTAACTGGGGTGATGTCATTTACTATGGGGGTCAGGAAAAAACTGTCTGAGGATATGACATTTAAGCTGAAACCTGTAGGGTGAGTGGGAGTGAGTGAGATTAAGTTTGGGGGCATGAGTAGGAGGAAAGGTTAGAAAAGTCTTCTTATAGGAAGTGGCATTTGAGATGAGTCTCAAAAGTCAAATTGGCATGGTAGAAAATGTCTATATATGTGCACATGAAGAGGATTGTGAGGAATATATCAAAATGCAAACAATTTTATCTTTGGTATCATGAAAATGTGTACTTCTACTTTTCTTGTTTCTGTTTGATGTGCTGTATTTTCTGTGTACTTCTTTTGCAATAAAAAATTACTTTAAAAAGTAACCATAAAAGAAAAGAGAGATAAATTGGTGTTTTTCAAACAAGAAACGATGGGGTCAGGAACGGGGTGTATGTGTATCTGTGGGAGACATAGTATTTCCAGGCAAAGTAAATGGTTTTGGCAACAGCTTGAGCATTTAAATAACTACTAGTTACTAATAGCATCTCACAACTACAGCATGGCAGTGGAGACAGGGGAGAGAGGTGAAACAGGAAAGTGGTCCAGAGGTCAATTAAGGCCCTTGTGTCATCAGGAAGGACCTCAGGTTCATCCTGTGGTCAGTGGGGGTAAGGTGATTGGATTTGTATTTTAGAGGCATCCCCCGGTGCCAGTGCAGTCTATGGGACAACTGCAGTCATTTAAGAGAGGCCGGGCGCAGTGGCTCACGCCTATAATCCCAGCACTTTGGGAGGCTGAGGCAGGCAGATCACTCGAGGTCAGGAGATCTAGAACAGCCTGGCTAACATGGCGAAACCCCGTCTCCACTAAAAATACAAAAATTAGCTAGGTGTGGTGGCACATGCCTGTAACCCAGCTACTTGGGAGGCTGAGGCAGGAGAATCGCTTGAACCTGGGGGAGCCAGAGGTTGCAGTAAGCCCAGATTGCGCCACTGCGCTCCAGCCTGGGTGACAGAGTGAGACTCTGTCTCAAAGAAAAAGAAAAAATAAAATAAAATAAACAGAGCATGTTGTTAACAGCAGGGAAATATTTCTTTTTTAAAACTGTAAGTATCTTCAAGTGAGCGACCCAAGACTTTTTCTTATTTGGTCGCCGTGGCTCAATTTGGGACAATGGCAACTTGGCCAGTTCTTATCTGTGTAGACCACTTTGGCTGACTTGATCGATTTAATTATTAAATTCAAATGATTAATTTGACCAGTCTGATGCCAAACAACTGAGTGGGTGAAATTCTTTTGTTTCAGCCATGTGTTTCAGTGTG
Source organism: Macaca fascicularis (assembly GCF_037993035.2). Taxonomy (NCBI): domain Eukaryota; kingdom Metazoa; phylum Chordata; class Mammalia; order Primates; family Cercopithecidae; genus Macaca; species Macaca fascicularis. The sequence goes on along the minus strand of NC_088375.1, from coordinate 40,251,012 downwards.
CTGCAGCCCCAGTCTCCCCTTTACCTGGTCGTCACCATGAGTCCTTTATGGATCTTAAGAGGAAGGCAGCACTATCCTTTTCCCACCTGAGAGATCAGAATGAGGTCATGTCTGCAGAATGATTGATTTCCTCAGACAAAAATACCACTGAAATATAAACTGTCAATATTGTTTGCTCTGATACCAACTTTTTGTGCAGGTTTTAATTTTGTCTGTTTATTTCAACCAAATCTGAGGTCTCCATGACTACAATAGAAGAACAGAAGGAATAGAAGACTTCTGTGTTAGAACATCCTGAATGATATTGTTTATAATAAAACGTGGGTATTTTGAAGGATGCCCATATTTTTAAAAGGTGTAAATACTGTTCATATGGTGTTCCAAGCCAGAGACATTTTTATGTTCTGGCCGTGGGTGACATGTGAGCACATTGGAAGGATATATCAATAAGGACTCTAGAAACAGACTAAAAAGATATCTGGATTTTATGGTCAAATTCAGATGGAACGAGATGTGTTTATTAGCCTCTAGGGCAGGGTCTGGGCTCCGTATGACCTGAGTCATCAGGTCAAATGTGGCCATGGATGACATCCAAGTAGTTGTATGAGTTTACATTCTGAATGCCTGAGAAGCTTTACTTCAGGAAAAACTCACATTTTCATGGGTTCTTCATGGATGTGTGGCTAACCTGTTTGGCAGGATTGACACATGATGGTAAGTCCAGCATCCTTTCCCAAGAGGAAGTGAGTGTGTTTGAGGCTTTAGAGTTAGAGCTGAAGTCCAGCTCTTCTCCCTACTATCTGTGTGACTTAGAGTTCTTCATTTGTTAAATGGGGGTAACAAAGTTCACTTTGCAGGGTTATTGTAGGGGAATAAATAAGATATTTATAAGGTTCCTGGCATTTAATAAGCTCTGAAAAATTGTTGCCCCTACTGTTGTTATCATTCATACTCTGAAACACGACAGAGCTATGCAAGCAACTGCTCAAGAATTTTGATTTCTAAATTCTGCAAATTAGAAGCTCTAGGATGGTGGAAAGCAAAGGAGGAAAACAGAGATTAAAACGGTGGGAAGATCAGGTTAGGGTTTCCTGGTGTTCAAAGTGGTGACATCTCAGGCCCTGTGTAGCATCTGGAGATTTTTTGAACTTAGCCTGTATGTAAGGCCAACATATTCCTGGCTGTCAATGCAGATGCCAAGGCCTTGAGTTCCCGGTAGAAAAAGGTTAGGGTGATGCCAGGGTGCAGCCATATCACTTAGCTGAATGGTTCCACGGTTCAAATCAGGGGTAATGCTGGCTGACCCCAGCCCGCTGAGTATCTGTCTCAATATTTGTTGCTGGTATGTGTTCCCAGCCACTTATCAGTCCTCCTTTCCTTCCTCCTGGGTCTTGTCCTAGTCAGGTGCTCTGCTTCCAGTCAGGTACCCAGCTTGTGTCCTATTTTGCTTCCCAGCTTAAGGAGAGCAAATGTTGCAGGTAAAGTATTTGCTGACAAGGTGGAACCTGTGTCAATTTGAAAAGGACTCTTGGAAATCATAAGAATGACATTTTCATGGCAGAATGATAGACAATGGATCAGTATTTGGAGTCAGGAGGCTCTGTCTGGCACTTGTGATTGGGATACATCATGGTGCAGTGGCCACACTGTCTACTCTGAAGGCCACCCTTGCAAGAAATAGTGTTTTCAAGTGTTCCCTGAAAAAGGCAAATGATTAGGGGGGTGGTTCAATACAGAGTTACTGGCTCATCACCTGTTCACTTCCGGCCTGATGCATTTTTGGCTGACAGTGACTTCATTTGCAAAGCAAGGTCCTTGTGTGATCCACTCCTTGGGCCTCATTCACCTGCCCATCTCAGGAATCCCATGCAAAGGGGTATCCTCTGCCGGCATCTTTGTGCTTCTTGCATTGGGACTTACACCTGTGGTTGCCTTAAAAATGCCTTGGGTTTCTTAATGCTTGTTGCCCTGCACTGTTGTGTAGGTGCTGAGGAAAGGTTGCAGGGGGCAGGGACAAAAAGTACTCCATGAACATGAAAAATGCTGCAGTGACAGGTTTCTTTTTGGAGAGTCTTTTGAATTCCATAATAATATGAAACTAATATGACTACTACCTACATTTTCAGGTCCTTTTCTGTTTCTCAGGTACTGTGTTAAGCACTTTTCATGGTGTTTGAATGCCTGTTGTTTTGCTTGTCCTGCATCCCTCCTCCTCTTGTGGTAACAGCAGATTTAAACCAGAAAATCAACTCTTGATTTTCCTTTTGGAGCCCACCTATTCCCCATTACATGTAATCTTTGGGGGCCTCTTGTTTTGTTTGCCTTCTTTTCTCCCCATTTGTTAGGGAGGGATCTTTGCTGTAGGTTTATGCGGATGGCTGAATACACAGGACACCTGACCCTGGACAGATGAGGTTGCCAGCATTTTATTAGTTGCTTATACTCACAGTCTTGGGGAGGAGGACACCACAGGCCACACAGAGCCACAGGGGGTTGTGCTCAGTAATAGAGTGAACAAGCAGAGGCTGTGGGAGACAGACTTTGTAGTATCAAGAGGGTAGGGGTGTCCCCTGCTACCTTATAAAGATGTGATTGGGTCATTTAAATAATTCCACAGGCCAACAGGGAACTGAAACCCACTACTCAGGGATAGGCAGGAATTGCACTTTGTTCATTTGATAAGGAGAGATGTTTGGCTAGGGGACCTTATTTGTAGGAGCAGAAGAAGAGGGAAGTTGGCAGTTAGGTCATTTGAGGCCTCCCTCATTTTCCCCAGATGTCAAGGCCCACATAGTATTGGGCCATAACTTTAGGTCTCATACCATACCTGTGAGTCAAAGTCCTGTGTCCTTCACTGATAAAGAGGATGGGCATGTGGCCTGTGCTAGACCAATCAGGCTCTGTCTCTTGGAAATATGAAACCTTAGTGAAACAAGGATGGAAAAATGATTGGAGTTGACTAATTCTGACAGGGCTGTCCCAAATAAATTATTCACTCCTATAACCCAGAATCTAGAGTTGAATTCTGTTGCTTGCAGCCAAGAACAATAACTGTTTCACATTTATTTGATATAATGACCCTAAGGGATAGGTAATTTTTATTATCCCCATTTTACAGATGAAGAAACTGATGCAAAGAGATGCTAAGATTGTTCACATTCATAAAACAAGTAAGTGACAGCAGGGGGGGTTGAAAAAAGAAGATTAGATTGGCAGTAGTTTGCAACTCTGCACCTTTTCCTTAAAGACAGGGAATAGAAATAGTGTGTCAGAACATCAAATGCCACCCAGGCAAGGGAGTGCTGATGAGATATGGTATCACCCAGTGGCAATACCTGGTACACTCCTTGGTATGTGCAGTCTTTGGCCTTATGGGGTCACTTACATTTCACAAGAGCTAAGTAAACTCAGTCCCTGAGTTCTAAAGATGGTTGGATATGAGGTGTCACATTGATGTGCAGACCATAACCAGAGAAAGATCATTATCTTCAACTGGCTCTGATGAGGTTGAGCCAAGAGTATTCTGGTTTGAGTGGGTATGGAAAGGATGTGTGTGTGTGTGTTAGAGAGAGAGAGAGAATACGTGTGTGCATGCACTTCATAGTTCAGATTCTTGAATCTTTTCTGTCAGTAAGCACGTATGCCTGGACTTTGGTGAGCAAAGACAGGAGGGCTGAAAAGTGTAAAACTTTTCACTAAGAGTAGAAACTATGAGACCCAGTGTTTTCCCACTAAGAACCCACAACATTGGGAAAGTGAGAAAAAGGTGGACAATGCTCTAATGGGGATAAAACAAAAACAAAAACCCACACTTACTTAAAAGTACATCTACAGAAGTAGAAAGAAAGTCAGGAAAAGGAAGGAAGAACCACTAAAACCAAAGAGAGAAACGGAGAGAAGAAGGTGTGCAGGAAATGGGAAAAGGCGCTTTGGTAAGGCTGCTGTTCCTAGATGGAAGGACATTCACCATCTCTGCAGGCCGCACAGGCCATCCTCTCCCTGCCCCTAGCTTCCGCCTGTCCAGAGCTGCTCGGGGAGCCACGCATCAGCGACCAGATGTTAGGAGCACCAGTGCCTCCTTGGACGTTCAGAGGTCTCGCCACCTCACAGCCATATTCAAAGAGAAAGTGGCTTCCTGCTGACACAACATTTCCCGAGCATGGGGCATGAGCCTTGAGCTCTGATCCCCCCATGAGGCCCAAACTTACTCCACAAACTTTGAAGTCTGTGGTTCTTGGCTGGGTCTGAGGGCCTCAGTGCAGAAAGACACAAGTGGTCTCTGTCTGGGAGCCAGCCTGGTGGCAGGAGAGATGGAGCCGTGCTAAGGTACACAGAGCTAAAATTATCCTGCCCTTATTTTTTCTGCTTAAAGACACATTCTGTGAAAGTGATGGGTATTATGCTGTCAGTCCATTGATGGCTTCAAACCCCTCATCTGAGCCATGATATCATCTCCGGGGTGTGGGCTGCCCAGGTGCGCCTCTGTAGAGACGCTGCTTCCCAGCGCAGGGACCTGCAGCGGCTGTGAGCCAGGTCTGCCTCACCTTCATCCATCTCCTTCAAGGACACTGCAGGCGCCAGGCCAGGGCTTCCTTTCCACCGCTTCCTGGGAGGCAGTGTGGGGGGAAATTCTTTCCAGGTCACACTGTGAAGGAATGAGGCTTGAGTTGAAGACACACAGAGGGAAGCAGACCTTTTCTGGTGGACTCCTTGAGTGACTAGTACTTCTTCCCAAGGGGTGCTGCTGCTTAGCCTATTGATTAAGAGTTTGGGGTCAGACTGCCTTGGCTGAATTCCATCTGCACTACTGACAAGCCCTGTGACTGTGGCCTATTACTTAACCTTTCTAAGCTTTAGTTATATCATCTATACAATGACAGACTTATCTCATGGAGTTTTGTGATGATTGAAAGAAATAATCCCCATAAAAAGCTTAGCACCTCACGCCTGTAATCCCAGCACTTTGGGAGGCTGAGGCGGGCAGATCACAGGGTCAGGAGATTGAGACCATCCTGGCTAACATGGTGAAACCCCGTCTCTACTAAAAGTACAAAAAATTAGCCAGGCGTGGTGGTGGGCGCCTGTAGTCCCAGCTACTCAGGAGGCTGAGGCAGAAGAATGGTGTGAACCTGGGAGGCTGAGCTTCCCGTGAGCCGAGATCGCGCCACTACACTCCAGACTGGGCGACAGAGTGAGACTCTGTCTCAAAACAAACAAACACTTAGCACCTTGCTGGCATGCAGAAAATACCTAATGTTATTTATTGGTTATGATGATGACTACATAGTTGTCTTAGGTGCCTCTGCCCTTGGACTTTTCTTGACCAAACCATAGAGATCATCTGGCCCCAAGTTAGGGGGTTGTTGGAATGATTCTTCTAGTGGTGGTGATAGTAGAGGTGGGGGCAGGAAAAGGAGCAGAACGGTTTGACAAATATTAAAATAAAATCTTGATACCTTTGCCACACCTTCCCCTGCATCACACTTGAATTTGGACTTCTAGGTTCAAAGTCAAACTCAAATGGCCGATGTTCTTAGAAAGCTGGCTCAAACCACTGTTGGCTGCAGTGTTCTCAGTGGGCAGAAGGCCATGTTCCTCAGCTGGACCAGCTCTGAGCACAGCAACATACAAAAGGTTGTCTTTGCCTCTCCAGCCTCCTTCCTTCAGGCTACTATTACAGTAGTAGTGTCTTCTCAGGCACAATCTTGTTTTTGTTCCTGTCGATACCTAGTTTTTTGTTGTTGGTTTTTTTGTTGTTGTTGTTGTGAGATGGAATCCCACTCTTGTTGCCCGGGCTGGAGTGCAGTGGTGGTGATCTCGGCTCACTGCAACCTCCACCTCCCAGTTCAAGTTATTCTCCTGCCTCAGCCTCCCGAGTAGCTGGGATTATAGGGACCTGCCACCACGCCCAGCTAATTTTTTGTATTTTTAGTAGAGACAGGATTTCACCATGTTGGGCAGGCTGGTCTTGAACTCCTGACTTCAGGTGATCTGCCTGCCTCGGCCTCCCAAGATACTTAGTTTTAGAAAAAATCTGAAATGAATTCATGCTGAGATATAAATGACTGACAGCCTGAAGTGTTACCACGCCAGGGGAATTTAGAGTTTGATATGAAATAATGTGCTCCCACGTTGATTTTAAGAGTCAGCCCATGGATGGCTGGACACAGTGGCTCACACCTGTAATCTCAGCACCTTGAGGGGCTGAGGCGGGTGGATATCTGAGGTCAGGAGTTTGAGACCAGCCTTGCCAAAATGGTGAAACCCTGTCTCTAATAAAAATACAAAAATTAGCCAGGCGTGGGGGCACGTGCCTGTAGTTCCAGCTACTTGGGAGGCTAAGGCACGAGAATCACTTGAACCCAGGAGGTGGAGGTTGCAGTGAGCCGAGACTGCACCACTGCACTCCAGCCTGGACAGCAAGAGTGAGACTCTGTCTCAAAAAAGAAAAAAACAAAACGAGTTAGCCCATGGATGCGGAAGGCATTCTGGGAGCATCAGGTCTTCCTACTTAGGTGGTTAATTACCTGCTCTATCCTGGTATTCAAATCTCTTTTTAGCTCAGTTCTAGCAGGCGGCATGATCAGCAGCACCAGTTGAACAGGGGAGCCAAATTGTTGTCCTGACATATAAGACGTATCTCCAGGCCAGGTGTGGTGGTGCACAAGCACTGTGGGAGGCTGAAGTGAGCAGACAGATCACTTGAGCCCAGGAGTTTGAGACCAGCCTGGACAACATGGTAAAAACCCATCTCTACAAAAAATTACAAAAGTTAGCTGGGCGCAGTAGTGCATACCTGTAGTCCCAGCCACTTGGGAGGCTGAGGTGGGAGGATTACTTGAGCCCAGGAGGCAGAGGTTGCAGGGTGCCGAGATGGTGACAGTGCACTTCAGCCTGAGTGACAGAGTGAGACCCTGTCTCAAAAAAAAAAAAAACAAAAACAGTTGCATCTCCAAAACATTTCTCAGGGATACTGGGGGACAGAATCTGGCACTGAGGAGAGGCCCTGTTGCTCCAATGTCCTCCGCCCCACACCCACTTGCTCCTAAAATTCTTCATTTATAGAAGACGCTGTTGAACAGAGCTGCTGCTGATTCCCTTGCTGAGTCTGGGGCATGAATGCCATTTCTGGAAATATAAAATCCATGATAAGAATTGGAAGGAACTGGCAACTCTCTATACACAGTCTTGTTTAAAATGGAACTTCACCCTACACATTCCTTGTCTTTTTATTTATGTTGTCACTTGCTTGTAGATGATGCAGATATTTACTATTATCTTAGTGAGTATTACTTAGTAATACTTAGTGAGTATTATTACTATTATCTTAGTGAGTATTATTCAGTGAGTATTATGGAATCATTCCTAAGGCCTTCTTCATGCTCACCCACATCAATGCTGCATGTTCTAGATAAAGTAGCTATAAAAAAAATCTTGGAATTATTTTTATGCTTCAACTTGACTGGACTAAGGGATGCCCAGATAGCTGGTAAAGCATTACTTCTAGGTGTGACTGTGAGGGGTGTTCTGGACGAGATTAGCATGAATCTGTAGATGGAATAAAGAGTTCTCTCACCCATGTTGGTGGACAGCATCCGCTGCATTGAGGGCCTGAAGAGAGTAAAAAGGCAGAGGAAGGGTAAATTTGCTTTCTCTGCTTGAGCTGAGGCATCTGTCTTCTCCTGCTGTCAGGCATGGATGCTCTTGGGTCTCAGGCCTTCATACTTGAACTGGGGTTTATACCACTGGTCGTGGGCCTGTTCCCACCTCCTGCTTCCAGACAGCAGACTGTGGGACATCTCAGCCTTCATAATCACATGAGCCAATCTCTCATAATACATTTATTTGTATGTATCTGTATGTATGGTGTTGCTTCGGTTTCTCTGGAGAATCCTAATAAAACTGTGATACAGAGTAAGAATATACATAATGATATGTTGTTTTGCATAACAATACTTACCCTTACTATATATCAAATACATTGTTTGACCTCTGAAAATGATTTCATAGGTCACAACCTGCAGTAGGAGGCCAGGACCCATGTTCACACCTGACTTGCCTGTGCATAGATGGGCATGTGCAGTGTGAGTGCCTCTGATGATGGTGCTGATAGTGACAATGTTGGCCCTGAGTAACCCTGGCTGGAGGTGTCTTGTGTGAATTCTTCACTCATCCCTAGCATAAGGCCACCTCCCTGCAATATATCAAGGACAACTTGGGTCCAACGTGGTCTTGCCAGGAGTGGGGGCAGTGAGGGTGAGTCTGCGGTTCACACCCAGCAAGTGACACACACATAATCTGCATCACCGATTCCTCTTTCCACAGTGGAAATGGCCTCAGGGGAGTGGAAAGGAACCAGTTTTAGAGGGAGAGGCTGGGGGGAGGGTTAGTACTGTGGAGTCACACCTTTGTCCCATTCTGCATATGGGTCCAAGATGGCCCCACTTACCTGCTTTTTTCCAACCTGGCACACTTTTCTTCTGTGGAGGACTGAATTTGGGAGGGCTCCTGGCCTGTTGGGGGTAGCATAATGCAGATTCCAGGAATAGAGATAAACCAAAAGAAGGGCTCATGACAGGGCTTGCCAGAGAATGGTTTAACTGAGGACAGTGAGAGACACTGAGTATTGGCTTCTTCAGTGATGAACTCCTCAACACCTGCAGATGTGCAGTTTCAAGGAGAAACCTCTCCAACCCATTGTCCTGAGAGCTCTAGTACCCAGGGAGGTGATTCTGTGGCTATTTCATGCAAGCTGAGAGACTTGTATTTTGTACAAGTGGAGAAACACAGAAAATTACAGTTGTGGTTATTGGAGGAATCACTATTTGTCTGAATTCCATTCAATCAAAAGCCACCTGGGCCCTGCAGATATCTGGAGTAAAAACAGTCCTATTTAGGCTTATAGTTAGAGCTATAGTGAAATCTCTATTGCATAAATGTAAAGTCTTTATATATTGCCTCTCTAAGAAGTCAGATTTCTTCAGGTCAGAAACTATTTCATTTCAACTTTATATTTCCTGCAAAACCAAGTGCCGTGCCATACCATTTGTTAATGTTCAATAAATATTTGTTAAATGAATAATAAAATGTGTGGTTTAACTCCTACAATTTTTTATCTTTAATCAGTTTTTCTCAACACTCAGCCTACTCTGCATCACCCCTCCCTGACTTCCCAGTCAATGTGTGCTGAGGAAATGCAAACAAAATGCAATTAGGAAGGCGAATCTACTTTGAAATGCACTTGTGTAAACAAATGTAGGCCAAAGGCAAATTTAAATGATTTTCAAAATTGTCTGTGGTTATTATCCATGACCCTGTGCTGGCCCAATTTTTACAGATAATCAGGTTATAGCTGATATTGGTTCTGTATTTTCACTTTAGAATAGAGGTAGAAGGTGGAAGGATGCTGTGAGCACGGATTAGGACAAAATAAAGTCACAAAACTCCTGAAGTTGTGGTGAATTGAAGACACAAAAACAAAAGGATTTTTCTTAGCCGAGGTCTATGAAAATATACCTTTCGGCCACCCCTTCACAAGGTCCAATTCTATTTGCTATCTCATCAGGTTAGTTCAGGGTTTGGGGTTGGTAGGTAGGATTTGTGAGTCAGAGCAGTTTGTTATTCAGATTAGTGTAATCTCCTCTTGAGATAACACAATTTTCCCAGCCTCCAGGGAAGGCTCTGGTTTGCAGCTTTTGCTGCCACATAATCATCTCTCTGAGAAATTTGGGTTGCAGGAGAAAATGCCCCTTTCCATTCAGAAGGCAGGGAATTTGTAGAGGGTAAGGAATCTTTGCAAAACTTAGGTCGAAGCACTGGTTTGGGATTATTTACTCAGATAGGACTGTCTAGGCCTCTATCTTGTCCAGCATTGCAAAGTGCATGGTACATAATAGGTACTCAAAAAGGATAACTTCCTGGGTAAATAAATGAGAGGGCGAATGTTCGAATGAACTTACTGGAAACAATCCAAGTGTTCCTTTTCTGCCGCTTTATCATTGCTTATACATTGTAATGACCCACTGCACTCTCCTTTAGAGAGGTGACTTACTGTCCATATATTTGCAGTTAGATGGGCTGTGAATGTACATATGGTAGGTGAACACCTATTTGGTCTAAATAAAGAATAAAACTTTTTATCTCTTTCAAAATATTGAGTAATCTCTCAGTGATCTGTGCATGTGACCTGGCCTGAAATTCCCATTATTATTATCACTTAGGGCTTAGATAATAATATTGAAGAATTGAATTTCTTTAGGAAGTCATGGATACATGTAATATCTAATTAGGAAATCACTGATGATATAAATATTTTATTTAGGATTGGATCTTTAGCCTTATTAGTTTATTGTTTAACCAACTGATCCCTTTGTCAACAAGTGTATGACACAACAAGTTTTTTTTTTAAAGTTATAATTTCAAGTTTTATTTTAGATTCAGGGGTACATGTGCAGATTTGTTACCTGGGTATATTGCATGATGCTGGGTTTTGGGGTATGACTGATCCCATCACCCAGGTACTGAGCATAGTATCCAATAGTTTTTCAACCGTTGCCCCCCGTACTTCCTCCCTACTCTAGTCATCTTTCTGATTCTTGCCATCTTTATTTCCGTGAGTACCCAATGTTTATGTGATATTTGGTTTCCTGTTCCTGGGTTAATTCGCTTAGGATTATGGCTTCCAGCTGCATCCATGTTGCTGCAAAGGACATGATTTTGTTCTTTTTATGGCTATGTAGTATTCCACGGTGTATATGTACCACATTTTCTTTATCCAACCCAACATTGATGGGCACCTGGGTTGATTCCATGTCTTTGCTACTGTGAATAGCACAACGTCTTTTTAGTAGAATGATTTATTTTCCTTTAGGTATATACCCAGTAATGGGATTGCTGGGTCAGATAGCAGCTCTGTTTTAAGTTCTTTGAGAAATCTCCAAACTACTTTCCACAGTGGCTGAACTAATTTACATTCCCACTAATAGTGTGTAAGTGTTACTTTTTCCTCTGCAGCCTCACCAGCATCTGTTGTTTTTTAACTTTTTAATAGTAGCCATTCTGACTGGTGTGAGCTGATATTTCATTTGGTTTTTATTTACATTTATCTAACGGTTAGTGATAAGGAGCATTTTTTTCATATAAAACGAATAGTTTAAAAGTAGAGAACCCCAGCAGTGAAGAAGGGAAGATCCGAGGGTAGATGGCAGCTCAATAATTTCAGCTCTCCCTGTGCTGTGGCTCCCCAAAGCCTGCTTCATTGCTGCAGGGACCTTAAGAATCCGAGGGGATTCACAGAGCTCTGGGGATTGCAACGGGATTACCGGGGAGGGATGCAGGGAAAATCCCCGGAGAAGCCTGTAATGTGCTGCAGGCCTGGGGCCTTCCTGGCAGGACGGATATCTCTATTCCTGGAGCCAAAAGTTCTGGGATCTGCAGAAAGGGATCCCTCGGGGACTATAATGAATGCGGTGCTCCAGCAGTGCCAGCTCGGTTCAGCTGCTTGATTAACTGGGCCACTAAGGAGGATTCCTTTGCCTCTGCCTACTTAGCTGGGGGTCCTGCTTCCTGAATAGCATTCAGTTTTCCAGGCTGCTAGATACAGGGCTGCATCTAAAGAGTAACGTGGAGACCAATCCTATAATCTTAACTTCTCCCAGTAGTGCCTACCTCTGATGTAAGTGCTGTAAGAACCTCCTCTATGGTACTCCTTAAGAGACAAAAAGTTGCATTTAAGGGACAAAAAGTTACATTTGTCTCAAAGGAAAGCTAGACATGGATATGATTCAAGGGACCTGATAACTCTGCCCTGCCTTTTCCTCGGAGTCATCTCTCAGTGACCTGTGCCTTTGACCTGGCCTGAAATTCCTATTGTTATTATCACTTAGGGATCAGATAACAATATGGAAGAATAGAATTTCTTTAGGAAGTCATGGATAAATGTAATATCTACTTAGGAAGTCACAGAAGTAATCTGACACTTGCTGCTCAATGAGGTTTCCTAAAATGCTGATTTATGATGTCACAATTCTGCTCAAAGAAATGCAATGGTTGCCTATTGTCCATCAACTCAAAACCCCACTATTCCGCCCCATGCCATTAATTTCACTTATTTGTCTCATTTGGGATGGAGCTACAAGTAGGTGAAGAAGAAGGCCTAAATGTCACATCTGACACATTTAACACCTTCTCAAGAAACCATGACAACATGTTGGGTAAATTTATATGATGAATTTGTTACAATGATTCATAATATATGTATTCATTACAATGGGGAAGCTTAGAATATTGGACTGGGATTTGGAAAACTTGCCCTTGATTCCCAGTTCTGCTATGTTACACATGATAAATCCTTAAATAACTATGTTTTGCTGGTGTCTCAATTTCCTCCAATGTAAGTAATCCACTGGACTATCATGATGATCAAATTAGATGATTGTGAGAGTCCTTTTGAATACAAAGCTTCCAATTCAAAGCACTTTGAAATATAAAATTTCATCATTTAACAAAAATTAGACATTACATTAATTTTTAAATGCTGTTCGGTTTTGTGTACTTAGTAGAATGAGAACTCTAACAAAAAGCATTTGGTCTTTCTAAGACCCACATGACTTCCAGCAATTCTGCTATCTCCTGAAAGCTATGGGAATTTGAAGACGGAAGATGCACCCTGTGTCTTCTGCCGCCAGAGGCAGCCCGAGGCTGAACCTGGGGTGTCTCTTGGAATACCACCCTGGATTGGCATCTCCTTTCTCTTGAAAGAGAAACCAGGCAGAATAATCCTCATGGTTACATTTTCGGGGAGGAATGCTGAGGTGTCAGATTGGTGCGCTTATTGAAATATACAGGGACAAAGTAACACACTGTAGACTAGCGTGTGTGTCGGGGGGAATGTTTGGGGGTCATGTTGGGGTGAATAGTTACACCTGCTTCCTTCCATTTTCTAGGGCAAATGGCTTTAGCTGCTGCCCGGCAACAGCATTTTCATAAAAGCCTTTGAGAGTAGCTTTGAAAATGTGTCAGCCAATAACCGAGCAGGACCCGGCCTAACCGCTGAGGGATCCCCCTCCCCCTCCCCGCAGCCGAGAATTGGGAAGGAGCAGATGGAGCCAGTCCTCCCCTCGGCGGGCTCTGGGGCGCATTGTTATGCACTCCGAACTCAGAACCTGAGACGCAGGCGGGCTCTTCACGGGCTTCGCTCTGGATGCAGAGCTGGGGAAGGAGTCATGTGAGCCCCTCTGCAGTCTCCTGTAGGGTGTGAGGTGCCGGATCTTATCCAGGGCAGGCACTGTGTGAGGGTGTGCCCTCCTGTTAAATTTGCCGTGAGCCCTCATATGTCATTAATCAAGCAGCTGAACCGAGCTGGCACTGCTGGAGCACCGCATTCATTATAGTCCCCGAGGGATCCCTTTCTGCAGATCCCAGAACTTTTGGCTCCAGGAATAGAGATATCCGTCCTGCCAGGAAGGCCCCAGGCCTGCAGCACATTGCAGGCCTCTCCGGGGATTTTCCCTGCATCCCTCCCCGGTAATCCCGTTGCAATCCCCAGAGCTCTGTGAATCCCCTCGGATTCTTAAGGTCCCTGCAGCAATGAAGCAGGCTTTGGGGAGCCACAGCACAGGGAGAAGAGCCTCCAAAAGGGATCTGTGTGGAAGTTTCTAAGGACACAGTCATGTGGCATGTGTCTAGTCTGTTTTGTAAAATGTTTTTCACTTTCCCTGTGGCATGTGCCCATCCCTGGGGGCTAAGAGTTAGGAAAGGCCTTGGGCCTGCTTTCCTTGACCCCCTGCCACTGAGACCTGGGCCCTGGGAACTAATCTTTGCTCCTGGGAAGATGGGAAGACCTGCCTGTCTGCTGAAACCACCTCCTCCTCTCTACACTCCATCCCCTTCCACATACACCATGAAGCTACTTCTCTGATTTCTAAATACCGAGCAAGCCAGGCGAGAAACACCCATTCAGCCATGGCCCCCTTTCAATGTATTTAATCCCAAATGGAATAAATCAAATGAAGGAAGGCCTGCCTCTGTGGTGATGTGAAAACCCCTCTGGCCCGGGGATGGAGGCATGCAGGGTGATGAAAGTGCAGCAGCCGGAGAGGCGGCTTTTAATAAGAAAAGATGAATCAAAATGCGCAAGTCATAACTCCCTCTACGCAGTCACCTATCTTCTGCCTTAACCTTTTCAGAATCATAAAAACAGTCTAATTTCTTCCAAATAAATAGCTTTGTGCTTCTCTGGGCTCTATTTTTCAGACATACAATAAGTCTCTGGGCGCTTACACAGACGTGCTGAATATATGTAACTCCACATTCATTACAGAGACATGTGTGCACAGGGTTACACACACATTGTTCTAATTCCCCTTGGCCTAATTTATGCAGTGAATTCTGTGCTTACGAAGTAAGAATTATTTCAAGGTTAAACAAAATGATGATAAGCACCTGACTCTAGCTGAGGCGACTCTGCCCTTTTCTTAGCACTGGTGGAGTTTTGAACACCAAAAAGGGAATATGTTCAATAGCAAATTCACTCTCATCATAATAATATTGCTGATTTTTTTCACCCACAAAAAAGCAAGCATCTTGGGGAAAGGACTATGTGGCTTTAATCTTAGGGGGAAAATAAGCATCAGGGAGGGACTAAAGGTTGCTTCTAGGACTTTAAGGAATTATATTTGGCTTTCCAGAGAAAGGAGATTCTTCTTCTCCAAGGGAATTTCAAGTAGAAGGCAATAATAACAAATTATTTCATGTTTCTATGTGGCAGATATTATTGTAAGTGTACAAATATCAAGTAATTTTTGACCCCTGTTTTATAGATGCAGAAACTGAGGCATAGCAGGGTTATTAGTTGCCTAAAGTCACACCACTTTAAAATAGCTGGGATTTAAACTAATGCAGTCTGACTCTAGAGCCTGCCTGCTTAACTGCTATGAGGGACACAATAAAAGAAACCAACCCAATGAAACAAATCAAGCAATGACCAGATTATACCAGCTCCTTACAGAAAGACCACCAACCGGTTTGTGAATTTTACGTGGCTTTGGCGTCTTTCTTCTCCTTGATTTTACCTTTCTCTCCATTCTAGTGGCCAGCAGCCACTGTGCCAGAGGGTAGCAGGGGAAGAGAGAAACAGGGGAACTCACATCTGTTCCCTTTCAATAATCATCATTCTAGAAAAAGTCAAGGGAGGACGACAATCACCTGTTTGTGTTGTCCTGCCTGGTATTGCTAGTATTCCCTCTAAGTCCCTGAATTGGAGACATTAACACACAGAAGCTTTTGGAAGCCCTACCAGTTCTCATGGCCTTACTTTTCTCCTGCTTTCGTTTAAATCATTCTAGTAAGCACTCAATTGGCATTTGCAATGAAGAGTGCTGGCCCACCACAGTTACAAGATTCTATCAATTGAAAGATGAATTATGTTTTTAATTCAGCTGTGTATTTTTTCAGGAGGATTGGTTGGGGTGAGGGATAATCACCAACTTTATCACATTATAGATACACACTGATTATAAGACATCTCAGCTTTAGAAATGTGAAAATGTGAAAAAAAAAGTGTTTTAGAATTGAGAAAATACAGTATTTTATTTCTGTCTTTCAATAAGGATTCAGCCTTGTTAAGGTAGCATCTTGTAAGGGTTCTTCTTCTGTGGTCTGCCCTCTCTGGGTATCAGAATTTTGATTACAGTTGTCAGCCGGAGTTCAGCCTGGTTCAGATATCTATTTTTAACAATAGCTGAAGGGGTTCTTTTTTTCAAGACAAGATTACTTAAGAATAACGGAACTGATTCATGGATGGGGTCTGAGTTTCCTTCTTGTTAGCAGGGGGCTGGCTTCAGAGGGTGCCCCCTAAGGGGTGAAAAGTGAGTGGAAATTCTTACCTGAGGTAGCAGGGTTGGAAAAGTCAGAGACACGAGCCAGGTCTGATATCAACAGGAAGAGTCAAGAGTTTAAACTCCAGAAATAAATTCAACTACCAAGATTGTGTTAGATTCGGCATTGAAATGGCCCCAATTCTCTACCTCTCCCCATATCCATGCCTTTATAACATGACTGCAGCTTTTCTCATCAAGATGTGGAGTTTCTTTGCCTCTTGAGTCTGCGCTGGCTTTATGACTTGGGTTGGCCAGTAAAATGTGGCAGAATGAGATTGCAGTAGATCCAAACCTGGGCTTGAAAATGTCTTTGCACTTTTGCTGTTTCTCTTGGGACTCCTACTTCTGCCATACAAATGGAAAAGCTTGCTTAGCCAGACAGATGATGAGAAACATGTGGCCCAGCCACCCCTAGCACCCTAGCCAGCAGACAGCCAAATGTCAGGCATATGAGTGAGAGCATTCTAGGGCAACCAGTCTCAGCTGATCCACCAACTCCCTTCAGGTTCATAAACCAGCCCAGCGAAGATCAACCAAGCCTGCCCCAGATAAGCTGAATCAGCGAAATGACTCAGAGATTCATGATCAATAACAAATGGTGATTATTTGAAGCCAAACAGCTTTTGAGTAGTTACACAGCAATAGCTACAAGGCACAAAGACAGAATTGAAATCAGGGCACCAGATCCAAGTTTTAAAGTTAGACAGAGGCTGGACATGGTGGCTCATGCCTGTAATCTCAGCACTTTGAGAGGCTAGGGCAGGATAGGTCACTTGAGGTCAGGAGTTCGAGACCAGCCTGGCCAACATGGTGAAATCCCATCTCTACTAAAAATACGAAAATTAGCCAGGTGTGGTGGTGCACGTCTGTAATTCCAGCTACTCAGGAGGCTGGGACATGAGAATCACTTGAACCCAGGAGGCAGAGGTTGCAGTGAGCCAAGATCACGACACTACATTCCAGCCTGAGTGACAGAGTCAGACATACAATAAGTCTCCCAGCACTTATTGAGCCAGACTCCATCTCAAAAATAAAATAAAATAAAATAAAAAATAAAAAATAAAGCTAGACACAGACTAGGTTTGGAGCAATAGCAGTTCAGAAACAAAAGACACGCTTGGAGGGCTATTGTTGAGAATGGCTTTGGGATGTCTAAAAGTTGAGTAGTTGGTGAATTCCCAAATTGGATAGGTTCTTACGGAGGAACAGAGGCAGGGTAGGGAGAATGAGAACTAGAGAAGAAACCAAGATTGTTTCTTTTATGGGAGTAGCCCTAGTAAATGTATCCTTAGCACAATGTCTGGCCTATAAAAGGTACAAAATAAATGTTAATTAAATTAATAAATCCTCTTCCCAGCAGAAGATTTAGTTATTCATTCATCCTTTAAACAAAATTTATATTGAGCACTATATATGGGTGCAGGAGCTTGTAAATGGGCAGGTGTAGGTGCACGATTCTGTGGAAGTTTTGAAATTCCACATCTACCAGATACAGAATGTATATAACCCAATATTTATCTTAAGCGTATGCACATGTACATTAAGCTGTAGTGTATTGACCTCCAATCTCTCCTCTCTAAAGACTGAGTAAATGATGCAGTTGGTATGCCCTAGGAAATGGCTGTTCTGTTTTATCTTGCTTCTGCATTGTCTATCGACCACTTTTGTATCCCTTGCTGTTCATATCGGGTATTAGCCTGGGTTAGAGAAAATGCTTTCTTAAATGGCTAAGAGCAATTGTAGAGCCAGGTGCATCAGCATGTGCCTGCAGTCCCAGCTAGTCAGAAGGCTCAGGTGAGAGATTTGCTTGAGCCTGGGGATTTGAATCCAGCCTAGGCAACATAGTAAGGCCCTATCTCTTAATTTTTTTTTAAGTGATTGCGGTAGTTTTACAGTGGCTCAAAATTCAGATTTGGCCTGCAGAGTCCCCTTCAATAGGATTCCTGAGCTCCAGTAGCTCTGAGTGTGCTAAAATGGAGGAAGGTTTGTTTTTCTTCAAAGTGTTCTGGAAAATGTTAGTTGTGGCTATTTATTACATGTCCATTTCTTGTGGTGCTGAAAACTTGTCTTACTCGGATCTGCTACAGTGGTAGGAGGGGCCAAAGCCTGTTCCAGTGTAGGTTTCCAGAGTCAATATGAAAAAAGACTAACCGCTTTAGCAGCAGTTATGAATGCTAAGATATTTCTTAGCTGTTCCTGCCAAATGCCTTTTCTGATTGTGGTGTTTTGGTATTCTCAGTTATTGTTTCATGTATGCAATGAGGTAGGCCAGTGATTCCCAAATACAGTCTATCTATAGGTAGTAGTCAAAGAAAAAGTCATCACTGAACACAGAAAAATGAGACAAAAAAAACCCCCAATGTAGTGTAGTGTGTATGTTTCTTCATATCAATTTCTGTGTACCTATATGTGGGTGCAAGTTCACCAGTTGTGCTTTTGTGGAAAGTCTTATCCATCATTCTGCAATTATGTGTTTCATACTTTTCTGACATTAAGATTTTCTTGATTTTATAAAGTGATGGCAATAGTAGATAACTTTTTTTTTTTTTTTTTTTTTTTTTTTTTTTTTTTTTTTGAGTAGGAGTCTTTCTCCAAAACCCAGGCTGGAGTGCAGTGGCTTAATCTTGGTTCAGTGCAACCTCTGTCTCATAGGTTCAAGTGATTCTGATGCCTCCTCCCAAGTAGATGGGATAACAAGTGTGTGCCACCACACCCGGCTAATTTTTTGCATTTTTAGTAGAGATGGGGTTTCACCTGTTGGCCAGGCTGGTCCCGAACTCCTGACCTCAAGTGATCCGCCCACCTTGGCCTCCCAAAGTGCTGGGATTACAGACGTGAGCCACCATGCCCAGCCGCAGATAACCACTTTTTAATGTTCTTACTTTGAAAAATAAACAGTTGATGATCCTGTGGATGCTGCATGGGAATTTTTAAAAAATTGACTAGGCTAAGCTTTACAAGTCTGGAAATCACAGAAAGGCCACAGTGGGCACCGTGAAGGACAAAGAGCACAGCTCCTTCTCTCCAAGACTACTGTCTTCCTTTGGGAAGATTAGACATTTGGGCAAAATAGCTGGCATAGAGTTAGCTCGCAAAGCTGTATTAGGTAAGTGGGAGATGTCATGATAGGTGTAATTTAATAAACATATTCAAAAAAATTAACCATCCTGAGGTAAAGAAAGGTTGACCAAGATTTCAGAAGAAACAAATACAAGTAAACTTTCTTTTTTTTTTTTTTGTTTCCACCTTTTATTTTAGGTTCAGAGGTACATGTGAAGGTTTATTATATAGGTAAACTGTGTGTCATGGGGGTTTGGTGTACAGATAATTTTGTCACCCATGTAATAAGCACAGTACCCAGTAGGGTACTGGATACTATCCTCACTCTCCTCCTACCCTCCACTCTCAAATACGGCCCTGTGTCTTTGTTATTCTCTTTATGTCCATGTGTACTCAATATTTAGCACCTACTTATAATTGAGAACATGTGGCACTTGCTTTTTTTGTTCCTGCATTAATTTGCTTAGGATAATGACCTCCAGCACCACCCATGTTGCTGCAGAGGCCATGATCTCATTTTTTAATAGCTGTGTGATATTCCATGGTGTATATGTACCACATTTTCTTTATCCAGTCCACCAATTGATGGATGCCTAGGTTAATTCCATGTCTTTGCTATTGTGAATAGTGCTGCAATAAACACACATGTGCATGTATCTTTATGGTAGAATGATTTATATTCATTTGAGTATATACCAAACAATGAAAATGCCGGGTCAAATGGTAATTCTGTCTTAAGTTCTTTGAGAAATCTCCAGATGGCTTTCCACAGTGGCTGAACTAATTTACATTCCCACCAATTGTGTGTAAGTGTTCCCTTTTCTCCACAATGTTGCTAACATCTATTTTTTTTTTTTTTTTTTTGATTTCTTAGTAATAGCCGACTGGAGATGGTATCTCATTGTGGTTTTGGCTTGTATTTCTCTAATGATTAGTGATGTTGAGCATTTTCTCGTATGCTTGTCAGCCATGTATATGTCTTCTTTTGAAAAGTGTCTGTTTATGTCCTTTGCCCATTTTTTAATAGGATTGTTTTTTCTTGTAAATTTGTTTATGTTCCTTATAGGTTCTGGATATTAAACCTTTGTTGGATGCATAGTTTGCAAATATTTTCTCCCCTTCTTTAGGTTGTCTGTTTATCCTGTTGATAGTTGCTTTTGCTGTGTAGAAGCTCTTTAATTAGGCCCCACTTATCTATTTTTGTTTTTGTTGTAATTGCTTTTGGAGTCTTCCCCATAAAGTATTTGCCTTGGCCAATGCCAAGAATGATATTTCCTAGATTTTCTTCAAGGGTGTTTATAGTTTTAGGTTTTATATGTAAGTCTTTAATCCATGTTGGTTGATTTGTGTATACGGTGTAAGGAAGGGGTCTGGTTTCAATCTTCTGTATATAGCTAGTCAATTATTCCAGCAGAATTTACTGAATAGGGAATCCTTTTCCCATTGCTTGTTTTTGTGGGCTTTGTCAAAGATCAGAAGGTTGTGGGTGTGCAGCTTTATTTCTGGGTTCTCTAATCTGTTCTGTTGGTCTATGTGCCTATTTTTGTACCAGGACCATGCTGTTTTATTTACTGTGGCCTTGTATAGTTTGAAGTTGGGTAGTGTGATACCTCCAGCTTTTTTTTTTTTTTTTTCCAGTCAAATTGTTTTGACTATTTGGTTTTCTTTTGGTTCCAAATAAATTTTAGAATGTTTTTTAGTTCTGTGAAAAATATAATTGGTAGTTTGACAGGTATAGCGCTGAATCTGTAAATAGCTTTCAGCAGTATGGCTATTTGAACAATATTGATTCTTCCTATCCGTGAGCATGGAATGTTTTTCCATTTGTTTGTGTCATCTATGATTTCTTTCAGCAGTGTTTTGTAATTCCTATTGTAGAAATCTTTCACCTCCCTGGTTAGTTATATTCCTAGATATTTTATTCTTTTTGGGGCTATTGTAAATGGGATTGCATTGTTGATTTGGTTCTCAGCTTGGACATTATTGGTGTATGGAAATGCTACTAATTGCTGGGTGTGATGACTCATGCCTGTAATCCCAGCACTTTGGGAGGCTGAGGTGGGCATGAGGTCAGGGATTCTAGACCAGCCTGACCAACATGATGAAAGCCCATCTCTTCTAAAAATACAAAAATTAGCTGGCATGGTGGCATGTGCCTGTAATCCCAGCTACTCAGGAGGCTGAGGCAGGAGAATCGCTTGAACCCAGGAGACGGAGGTTGCAGTGAGTTGAGATTGTGCCACTGCACTCCAGCCTGGGCGACAGAGTAAGATTCCATCTCAAAAAAACAAACCAACAAACAAACAAAAAAGTAAAAGAAAAAAAAAGAAATGCTAACTACTAATTTTCATATATTGGTTTTGTATCCTGAAACTTTGCTGAAGTTGTTTATTGATTTAGGAGCCTTTGGGCAGAGACTGGAATTTTCTAGCTATAGTATTCTATTGTCTGTGAAGAGAGATATCCTCTATTCCTATTTGGATGCCTTTTATTTCTTTCTCTTGCCCTGATTGCTCTGGCTAGGACTTCCAGTACTATGTTGGATAGGAGTGGTGAGAGTGGGCATCATTGTCTTGTTCCAGCTTTCAAGGGGAATGCTTCCAACTTTTGCCCATCCAGTATGATGTTGGCTGTGGGTTTGATATAGATAGCTCTTATTATTTTGAGGTATGTGCTTATGATGCCTGGTTTGTTGAGGTTTTTTTTTTTTTTTTTTTTTTTTTTTTTTAATATGAAGGGATGTTGAATTTTATTGAAAGCCTTTTCTGCATCTGTTGAGATGATCATGTGGTTTTTGTTTTTAGTCCTCGTTATGTGATGGATCATATTTATTGACTCGCATATGTTACACCAAACTTGCATCCCAAGAATAAAGCCTATTTAATCATGGTGGATTAGCTTTTTTGACATGCTGCTGGATTCAGATTCTCAGAAGTAAACTTTCTAATAGAGTCCAGATTTCATTTAGTTGCCTTTGCCGGTTTTGCTTTTTGATGCTAGAAATGAAGTTGGGAGGGGTAAATTAAAAATAGTTGGTGTTCAAGGAAGAGAGCTAAAATTTGGGCTACTCCATGATGTATCAGTGAGCTTTTGCAGTGTAACAAAACATCCTAAAACTTAGTGGTTTAAAACAACAACCATTTATTAGGTCATAATTCTGTGAGTCAGTTGGGCAATTCTTCTAGTTTGGAGCTGGTTTAGCTAATCTTGGCTGGGCTCACTCTTATATCAACAGTCAGCTGGTGGATTGGCTGGTGGCTAGATTAATCTAATATGACCTCATTCATATGTCTGGCAGCAGACTGGCTGTGGGTTGGTACAAAAGAGGGGACTGGATCAAATGTTTTCATTCATGCAGTAAGTTAGTGCAGGGTTCCTCATGAGGAAACTATAGTATTCCACGAGTGGCAAGAGAAAGCAAGTCCCCATTCGTAAGTGCTTTTCAAGTCTACTTGCATCCTGTTTGCTATTGTCCTGTAGGCCAAAGCAAGTTACGTAGATAAACCTAGAATCAGGGTGGGAGAGAGTACCATGGAATGGATAGAGAGGTCATGGATAGAGAGAGCTGTGAACAAATGAAGGGCCATCACTTCAACAATCTGCCACAGCTGTTGATAATACCCTAGTAATGGTTTTATCAAATCATGAGGTGTTTTTTTGTTCAAACTGCTTAGCAATTTATTTCAGATGAGACAAGAAGTATAAATGAAGTACAGAATTATAGAATTGTAGAGTTGGAAATTAATTTACAGATGACCTAGTGTAGCCCTGTCATTTAAAAGAAAAGAAAATGGGGACCTAAAGAATTTAAATGACTCGCCCAAAGGGACAGAGCTGAGTACTGATAAATATTTTAAACATCCATGTCTATGTGCTAATAATTTAATAACCTAGGGTGAGAGGTACAACTCCATCATTGATATTTGAGTACCTGGGATAAGGTGAGTATAGCAGAGTGAAACAAGACAGATTCTGTCCCTGCCTTCATAGAGCTTATGGTTTAGCCAGGTGACACAGACAAGAAAACGAGTAATTAAAAAGTAGTGTGCTATTGTTGTACCAGAGAAGTACAGGATATTATGAGATGTCAGGGGGGCATGAATTATGAAGGAGCAGAGGGGCTATCCATTAGTTGTTAAGGCTTTTCACACATAAACTTACTAATTCTCTTTACAACCCTATGAGACAGGTACGATGAGTATCCCTCTTCTAGGAAAAGACCCTGTGGCATAGAGAAGTTAAGTGACTTACTCAAGGTCACAGAACTGGTAAGTGGCTGAGCTGGGATTTGTCCTCAGAGTACCTCTCTGACCCTAGAGCCCACTTTCTGCCTATGGAAATGGAATAAGAAAAATGAACGGAGTTCAAGGATTATTCAGACAGGATGATCAGGCCAAGCACAGGATCTCCAGATAGATATTTTAAATTCTATTCCCTAGAAGTGACCTTGAGATATCACAAGGTTTAAACTCTGTGAGTGATGAGTGTCAGTGTGTATGTGCATGTGCTCACAGGCTGGCCTGTGCCCATCTGCGCCCAAGTCTAGGGAGAGTTGAACTTTCATGGCTCTCTATATAAATTGTTCCATATGGTGGAGTCCAGCAGCTTTCTTTGTTCCTTTGACTATTAACTGTATCTATATCCATATACATATCCATCCATCCATCCATCCATCCATCCATCCATCCATCCATCCATCCTATTTTCTGTCTACCTGGAATCTTCTGACTCCTTCTTATCCAAGGACTGGGTGATTTTGATTGTATTTCTGCTGTCTGTTTACTTTCTTTCCTTCTGTTAGTGGGCTCTGCATTCTCATCTCCAGAGGCTCTCTTCTCTTGCCAGGGGAGGTGGCCCGTCTCTACTTTTCTCCTCCTATACCTTAGGCATTTGTTGTGTTCCCTGTGACAGATCATACTGTATGGAAGAGCAAAGAAAGACTTCCTCAACAGTAGCTAATCAATCAGAGGGATAAAGCTATTTTTGCTGGAAGTAAGATATGCCAGGGAAGGAAAGGGATCCTGATGAATTATTTAAGATTGAGCTCAGATATTCACTTATAGGGTGTGTGTGTGTGTGTGTGTGTCTGTGTGTGTGTGTGTGTGTGCATGCTCGCGCACGCACGCACAGGAGAGAGAGTGACGGAGGGGGAGAGAGAGAGAGAGATGCTGTTAGGGAGAGATTTAGATCTCACATTTCACTAAAAGGCAAAGGCCATCTAATTTCTGATTTTGGTTTTTCAACAGTCTTCTATATCTCTATATTGTTTTTTGCTTTTGGCTTCTGTTGAAATGCAAGACATGTCTTTACTACAACCAAGAACAGCCCCTCTGTGTTAATTTTCGGTTACTACACAACAAATTACCACGGACACAGTGACTTAAACAGCACAGATTTATTATCTTACAGTTCTGTAGGTTGAAATTCACATAGGGGGCTCATTGCGCTAAAATCAGTGTTACTGGGTCTGCATTCCCTTCTGGAGGCTAGAGGGGAGGTTCTGTTTCCCTGCATTCAATCCTTTGTGATTACAGAACTGATATCCTGTGTCCTTGATGAACTCCAGCTGGGGTGGTCTCTAGCTTCTAGTGGCAACTGTATTCCTGGGCTGCTGGCCTTCTTCCTCCATTTCAAAGCTAGCAAACATGGGTTGAATCCCTCTCCTACTTTGAATCTCTCCTTCTTTGGCTTTATCTCTGACTCACTCTTCTGTCTTCCTCTTCCATGTTTAAGGACTCATATGATTTGATTGAGTCTGCCTAGATAACCCAGGATAATATTTTCATCTCAAAGTCTTTAACCTTAACCATATCTGCAAAGTCCCTTTGCCAAGTAAGACAACATAGTCACAGGTTCCAAGGATTAGGGTGTGGACATTTTCTGGGACCATTACATGTAACACTTTGCCTCTTTTTCTTCTTTTCTCTCTCTTTCTTCCTCCTCATCTTTCTTCTCCCTTTCATTTGTTCCTTCTTTCTTAAAAACGAAGATGAGAGAGAGAAAGAGAGAAAGTGTGTGTGTGTACTATCTACTAAGTAATAGGTACTGCACAGGCACTGGCTAAAAAAGATGAATTAGTTATAGCCTCTGCTCTCAGAGAGCTTACAATTTATTGGGAGAATTCATTTCAATAAAAGATAAAAATCAAGACAAGGTGTTAGGTGGTATAAATTTCTTATACATTTAATCTCTTTAATCTCTTCCTCTGAATATTCAGATCTTCTTATCCTAAGAATAAACACTCTAACTAAATACTGGCAAGTGAATGAATAAAGAGATTTGCACAGTGGCAGAAGGTTTCTAAAGCCTTACCTCTACCAGACAATGGGACATATGCAGTTTAAAGGCTATGCAGTTTATCACAAGTCAGTGTAAATGTACCATAAATACGTGTAGTCTGAGATGCCTTCCAATCCCTCTTCACTAAGGAAATGGTGGAGTTCCTTGGCCAGGGATGGGTAAAGAAATGTTTCTGCCTTCTTAAACCTGGGTTTCTTTCTTCTTTATTTCTGTATTTTCTGTATTGGTTCAGTTGGTTCTGTATTTTCTGCAGGCAACAACTTCTCCTTTTTTCCTTCTCAGCCAAACTTCTTAATTCAATTTATTCTAACAAATATAGAGTCCTCATATGTGCTCGATAGTTACTTGGTGCTGGAGGTACAAAGATGAAAGAGAGTCCCTGTTCTTGAAAGCAAAATCCATTTCTGTTGCTTTGACAGCCTAGTGATCCACTCATATTTTGGTATTTGACCTTTTCCCCTTTTATCCTTCTCAGCCAAACCTCCCCAACCTGTCTGCTTAGTGTACACTGCCATGTGCTGAGATATTTCTTCCCTCAGCCCTTGGGCAGTCTGGCAGAGCCCTGTGTTCCATTTACTCTGGTGTTCCATACAAAAATTATTTTCTGTGTGTGCCATAATTTGAAAATCTGAGAAGCAATACTCTAAGCCAATAGTTGTCAAGTGTAGTACCCAGACCAGCAACATTAGCATCTTTGGAAAGTTGTTAGAAATCCAAATTCCTGGAGCCCTCATGCCTGTAGTCCCACCTTCTTCAGAGGTTGAGGCCCAAGGATCCCTTGAGGGGCTAGGAGTTTATGTCCAGCCTGGGCAACATAGTGAGACCCCATCTTTTTGGGGAAAAAATAGGAAAAAATAAATGCAAATTCCTAGACCCCACCCTAGACCTGTTGTACTGGAAACTCTGGGAGTGGGAGCTAGAAATCTGTATTTTAATAAGTGTGCTAGAGGATTCTCATGCTCCTTAAAGTCTGAGGCCCACTGCACTAAGCCACATTCCCAGTGGTCACCTATGACTAAAATTCATTTTGCCATTTTCATCTCAGTTCTCACCCACATTAACTTCTCTGCAGTATTTGACTCTTCTCAAAAGCTCATCTTTCCCGGCTCCTGTGACACTTCATTCCTCTGGTCCTCCTACTCTCTTTCTCTCCGATGATTTTTCTCAGTATCTTTGGTCGGCTCCTCTTTCTCTGCTCCTCGTGTAAATGTAGTCACTTCTCAAAGTCCTGCCCTCGGCCCCTCTTCTCTTGCTGTCCTTGGGTGATTCCATTTACTCCCCTCATCTGTTTTCTTCAGGTGGAGAGCTTCCAACTCCTACCTCTCTGCTAAGATCCAATGCTGTATTTCCATCTCCTCTTCATCTTCTGCCCTGGCCTATCTGCAGAGCTCAGCCAAACACACAGTAAGTTTTCATTTACAGGTCAAAGTCTGCTCTTCCTCTTAGGTCCCTCAGCCTTAAAAACTAGTTCTCAAATGGGATTGTAGAATCATTCTCAACTCCTTCCCATCCGCAAGCCCTCCATTCTGAGCTCACCCTATCCTTCACAGAGGATCACGTCATGCTAATTCAGTCTCCCCAAATCTCTGTATCTTGTCCTTTCCTCTCAAGCCCATTGTCTTTTTTTTGGCTCTCATCTTCTTTCACCTAGGAATTTATAATAAGTTTTGATGGGCTTCACTTGCCTACAATCCTTCTCCACTTAGAATCTTCTCAAAACACAGATCTGATTATACAAAAAATACATTTGATCAACACTTCTTTGTTTAAAGTTTTTACCCTCTGGTCCCAATGGACCCTTTACATTGCATTCACCACTATGGCATCCTATCACACTCTACTTTTTTCTCCTGCCTCCCTAGAAAGAACACTCACTGTTTCCCAAACATACCAGGTACCTCTAGACTCCATGCCATTGCCCAGGCTGTTCCTTAGCCTTGCATTCTCTAGCTCAGTCAACCCTGCTTGTCGAAATCCACATGTAACTATCAGGGTGCAGGTTGTGTCCAGAGGATGCCTCCTCTGAGGGGATTTCCCCGACTTCCCAGTTGGACTTAATCCCTCTTCCTCTGTGCTCCCCCAGCATTTCCGCAGAGCTCTGTGAGTACTTAACTCACTTCTCCATGCATTGGAGTCAGCTATTTAAATCTCTCTGTCCTCCACTAGGTCACCTAAGACATGACAAGGAGGTCTTAGTCGTCACGGCATCCCCCACAGCACATACTAGGTTCCCAAGAGTTGTCTG
This sequence comes from Macaca fascicularis, assembly GCF_037993035.2. NCBI lineage: Eukaryota > Metazoa > Chordata > Mammalia > Primates > Cercopithecidae > Macaca > Macaca fascicularis. Next base: position 40,223,529 of record NC_088375.1, on the reverse strand, counting down.
CTGAATCGGTCTGATTTTGTTGAAATGGTGCAACAGTGAAACGATGACCTGTCCCCTGAGGGGTCATCTCGTGGGTCAGCACTTGTTAGGACCTCTGGAGTTAGGCTTGACTGAGAACACCCAGAGTGCAGCAGGGAAGGATGGTTCCCTGGAGACCTGTGGCAGTCTTGTTCTGTGCTCCCTCTGCCTCCTGTTCCCTCCCTCCAGAGAAGACCCTTGCTTGGGATCACTCTTCCCCTCATTAGCTGTGCTTGTGGAGAGTTCCCCAGCTGCAGCTTCCTTTGGTCTTCTCTGTCTTCCATGGTTTGTTGATTTACTTCCCTGTCATCCTCTTTCTCTGGCTGTGGTTGTAAATAGAGCTGGTGACTGTAAGCCCCGGGCCTGTGCAGTGAACCTGTCTCATATGCATGGCAGGTCCAGGAGACCGTGGGATCCATGGGAAGGGTCACCTCTCCATTCCAAAGCTGCTCTGGGCTCTGGCCCAAGCTGTCCTGGAGGTTTTGTCCTGACTCTCCAAATGGACCTTTACAGATAGAAGCATCACATTCTCTCCATTTCTCCACGATGTTCCCTCTTGCTCCTGTTCTTGACACCATGACCCCCTGGCCACAGGATGGGCAGGTGGTCGAGGGGACAGTCAGGCTTGTTTGCAGCAGAAGGTGACAAATGACACAGAACATTTCATGCATTACACTTTTTCATGTCTCTTTTTTTTTTTGCCTCTTTGAGAAAGTTGGAGCTGTGCGTGATATAAATTGCCTTAGCCATTGATGAAATCCTAATCAAAAGTGGCCTTGTTGGTTATGAAAGGAGAGCAACAACCTTGAAGCCAGACCAGGAATATGGGGCTTTATCTTTCCCCCTTCACCATCTCTCATAAAGCAACCACTTTCACCCTGGAATGTTTTTGAGCAAAAGCAGGTTATCTTTTCTCCCACAAGCCAGTTACCCTGCTTCACTTCCTTGTGTCCCAGGTGATCTTCTCCCTCCTTCACCTCCCCCTCTGCCATCCCCTCTGAGCTCTGCCTCTCCCTGAATTCTGGAGAGCCACCAGCCCCTCGGAGGCAGCTGCCCGTGAGTGAGCTGGGAGCGGGAGAGCCACACAGGCAGTGCCATCCTGCTGGAGTCTGTGGTCCTCCCCCGACTCTGCGTGGCAGTGCGCATCATCTGTCAGAGTGCCCCTCTCCCCTCCCTCTACTTCCCCACCCCCTCCCCTGCCGCTCACTCGCTCTTTCCCTTTTCATGAGATGCAGAGCCTGGAGAGGAGCGGAGCCGGCAGGAGCAGCATGTTGCAGCCGCTATTCTAGGGGTGCTGGGTGAAGTGGGCCGCCCTCTGCCACCCTCTCCCAGGTGCCAGGAGGAGGTGGCTGACTGTCACTCAGGGTCTCACCGAACCATGCCCAGCTGGGGACCGCACCAGCCACACCTTCCCAGCTGCGCTGCCCACCGCCAGGCAGGTAAGAGAGAGCAGCTGCTTCCAGCAGGGCCTGAGTGGGTCCCTGGGCAGGTCAGCCCGGGCTATAAGTCTTGCTGAGAGGTGCAGGACATTGCAGGGCAGAAAAGGTTCTGGCCTCCTGTCGTTGTCCCCATTTACTCTCTGACTCCTCAGAGCTATTAAGCCCGCCACCCCTGCCAGGAGCAAGGGTGTAGAAATATGTGTTCTTCCCAGTTAGCAGGTGCTAAGCCTCAAATGTCCTTTTTGTTCTCCATCCTCCTTCCTCAACCCCAACTCCTCAGGTCCCCTAAAACCTACTTTCTGTTCAAAGGTGATCCTGTTTCTTCTCTCAGCTCCCTTAGGGGGCTCTGAAAATATTGTAGGTTGATATCTGGACGATAACACTGTCTCTTTATTTTTAGTTTCATTCATGTCTTTTTCTGCTGTTGTCTTAAATGGGTTGCTTGCACAGCAGTCTGGCTGCACGCAGAATCTGTTTTGTTTCCAGTACATGTGCAGGTCTTTCGTGTTGCTGGTGACTAGTGTTGGTGACACATTCCGATGCAGAAGAACTCACAATCACAATGAGTTGGAGGGAGATTAAAATTGGAGGTCACCAATTTCTAAGCAGTGAGTTGAGGGCACAGTTACCTGCTACAGGGACTGAAGAGTCCATGGCATCAGATAAATGGGTCCTTCTCAGCACTGTCTAGTTAGTGACTTTTTTTTTTTTTTGATCACTGGGAGGAGGGTTCCTCTTCTCTTTCTGTGATAGAGTGGTGACTCAATATCAACCTATTGTTGAACTACATACTGAGAACCTGGCTTGCAAGTGTTTGTAGGTCCTGACCTTGGGGTGCTTACAATCTAATGAAATAATGAAGGCAAGCTTACCCCATCCTGAAGTCTGGGTTAATTCTGGATTATATGTTCCTATAGAGTTGAAGAACTTTAGAGTTTTCCTGGAAAATGGAGGAGGTGCTGGCAAGTGGGAGTGAGATAACTGTATTCATGAGATCATAGTAGTGCTTGTTTACAGTTAAAAGCTCTGAACATGCAACATGGTATTACGCTGATGATGGCTATTATTATTTTGAGAATGAGAGTCCGGTGAGCGGTCACTCCTGTAAACTAGTCTTTATTAACTGTTTGCTCTCCCCCCATTCTTAGAGCAGGTTTCCTGAAAGAAGTGTGTGTTAGATTGGAAAGTTGATGAGTGAGTGGGGAGTAGAGCGTGTAGTGTGGCTCACATCTCACCATGGCCAGGCTAAGGTAAGCCTCCCTTGGGTATCACCTCCTTTTAGCTTCTTCTTTGTTTAAAAATTTTTTCCACATAGTTTCTAACACACAAGGGGATCTGAAAACTTGCTTTTATTCTTTGTCCAGGTGAATGAAACATGCCAGTTAGGTGAAGGTCTTTCTCCCATGGGTCAGTGAACTCTGACCTGGAGAACGCGGTTCCTAAGTCACAACAGCCATGCCACTACTGCTAGGGGCTCTTAGAGGACAGGGCAAGAGCGTGGATAGACAGCTGAGCCAAACCCTCATCTTTCTGTTAAGAAAACCCCTCCAAGTGTGGATCTCAGCCATGGGTCAGCAGCAGCATGAGCTGAATAGGCAGAGTTGGGGTGGAAAAAATACTGGAGGTCCTGGGTTTAAGTCTTCCTAGGACCATTAAGTGAATTACCCTAGGCCCTCCACTTAGGGCCACTGAGCAGCTTCATCTGTAAAATGAGAGCGATAACAAGTGCCTGGCTCACTTTCAAAGGAGCTTGTGAGGATCAGCTGAAAGGAATGATAGCTCGCAGTGGTCAAGATGTGCTGAACAACTTTACTAGGTGCTTGCCCTACATGATGCTGTTTAATTCTCCCAACTTCCTAGAACAAATTGAGGCTCAAGGGGGGTAAAAAAAAAACTCGATGAAGTTTAGCCAAAGAAGTGAAAGCACCTGTCCTTGTATCATCATCCCCATTTACTCTCTAACAGATTCTTCAGAACCTTTAAACCCGCCACTCTTGCCAGGAGCAAGGGTGCAGAAATTTGCCTGTTCTTCCTAGTTAGCAGGTGCTAAGCCTCAAATGTCCTTTTTGTTCTCCATCTTCCTTTCTCAATCCCAACTCCAACTTGTGACTTGTGATTATAAGTAACAAAACTCACATTTGTATAGCACAACACCAACTTGTGACTGTGCTATACAAATGTAAGTTTTGTTACATATAATGACTTTATGGCTTAGAAAAATTTTCCTGTCCATTCTATTCCAGGCTGTCTGTGCTTTCTGGTTTCTTCTTTGTCCAAACACTACATTTCTAGAGATGTCAGAAATGCTTCCTTGCTTCCCCTCTGTGCCTGGAGGTATTTTTTACTGTCCAAGAAACATCAGCATCATCATCAGAACCTTTGCCAGTGTTCTCTGCATGGAATTTGTCAATGTTCTCTGTATGGAATTTCCCAAAGGCTTTTGAATTCATCTGTAAAAGGTTCTAGAAGGAAGAGGGTCTTGGAAAAGCTAAGTGACTTAAGGTAGATTCCTCCCAGGGCCTTGTCTCTCAAGGAAAAGTGTCAGGGGGAATTTGCTCAGCATCTCTGTGCATCACAGTGCACCCACCCACACAGCCCTCGTCCCTCCTCCCGCCCCCAGCACAGACATTAACGTGCACCAGCACATGCCCGCAAGCAAGGCATCTCACTGAGTGCTCTCAGTTCTCAGTTCTCTGAATTTCGGAGCAGATACCAGTGGGAGAACTGTTCCCAGAGTCCCAGGCTCCACTCCACTATTCCCTGCTGCTGTTGCTGTGGCTGAACCCCACTCCTGGGTCTGATGGCTGTGGATTCTCCTTGCTGTGTGATTCTAGGTGTCTGGCTAGAATGGAGCTGGGAGGGAGGACATGAAAGCCATTGCCTGAAGTCATTAAAAATGGAGGATTAGAAAGAGCTTATTTTATATTCAGAGGAGGGGGAGAGTGCTGAAGCTGCTCTCTGCCCACAGCTGTAGACTCTGATGGCAAACGGTAAAGCTTTTGTTACTATCTGAGAAGGGGAAGAGATTGATAACCAGCACCCTGGCACTGAGAGATAGGAGGGAAAGCCACATTTCAGCTGTGGCAGGGCTTCATGCTTGCCTCTCAGCTCCATGGCTTTGAAAACTACATCCCTCTGCTTCTCCACCTTTGGCCCTGCTGTCCCGTCCATGCAGCTTCCACACCTCTCCCCACTGGGTGTGGGGCTTCTGCCTTCTCTAACTCTGATGTTCTCCCTGTGACTTAATGTTTTTGTAAGCCTAAGTGATTTACATCCAATGTTTACTTATATATTTCACTGAATTCTTGCAGTAACACAGGAAGTGGGCATTGCCTTAGTAATTCTGATTTCAGAGATGAGAAGGCAAGGTCCTAAGCCAAAGAGAACCTGCCATACAGGGCAGAGTTGGAGCTTGAACCCTTGTTGCTGACCCTGGAGCCTGTGCCACACTGTGACTCCACACTGTCTCTGTTGGCCAGCATCCTACACCAAACATAGTTTCCTCACCTACCTGCTGGGGGGCTTATGTCAGCTCAACATACATTAACTGAGCCTTTTCCTGTTGCCAGGGACTGTGCTACATTTTGGAGGTGTAGAGATGAAAAATACATTTTTTACCTAGGCAATGTACATAGGGAATATAATGTACCCATGCCTGGGACCTTGCTTGGCACATAGGAGACACTTAAATGTTAGTCAGATGACTAAATGAGTGAATGAATGAATGAACCCATGCTCCCTGCCCTTGATGAACTTAGGGTCTGGTTAGGGGAAGACAGTTGCAGGTACCTAGCTATGCCAGGTGCTGACATAGAGAAGTGTGCCTGGAAGCCATAGGAGCACAGAGGGCACTTCCTGAACTTAGGTGTTCAGGTGAGGCTTTTGGAGGAGTCATCCTGAAGTGCAGCTTAAGGATGAGCAGGACTCACTCAGATCAAGGACATTCTGGGCAGAGGAAATGAAACAAAGGAGGACCAAAGCCATGGAACCCTGTGATGTGTGCTCATGATTGCGGAAAGTGTAGAGTTGTTGGGGCCTGAAGGACAAGCCAGGCGAGTGGTAGGTGACTCTCAAGGTAGCCAGACCTTGGGGAGTTTGTGTGTCAGGATCCTTCTTAAGCTGGAACTTTACCCCTAGAGTAGAAGGGCTTAAAGATTTTGAGGAGAAGGAAATGCAGTCATGTTTGTGACTAACCAGGTGATTATGGCTGCAGATTGGAGCTGAATTTAAGAAAATAGGCTGTCTCATGGAGACCAGAGACTGTGAGGACACGAACCAGGACCATGAGGACATGAGCCAGAGCAGTGGTAGCGGGGATGGAGGGAAGGAGACAGATTTGAAAACTATGAAAGATTTAATCAGTATGATTTGGTAATTGGTTGTCGACAGGAGATGAGAGAAAGGGAGTTGCCTGTAATTACTTTCCTATTTCTGGCTTGAGTTACTCAGTAGATGGTGGTGCCAGAAACTGAGATCAGCAATTCCAGAGGAAGCCAAGGTTTGTATGTGTGTGTAGGGGGTGCGGGTGGGGTGGGAGGTGGGCGTGGTGAGGGTGGCAGATAAAATGGGCCAAGAAAAGATGGAAATATGATGTGTCCATTATTTAGATATACTTGCAGTTGTTGGGCCTGTAGGATATCTGAGGGGTACGTTCAGCAACCCAAGGGCTATCTGAGTCTACATGACTGGGAGCTATTGGTGTCTACATGTTGGGAGAGGGGCTAGAGTTGGAGAAAAATATTTAGAAATGGTCAATATACCCAATGTAGTTAGGACTATGGGCAAGGATGAGATTGCCCAAGTAGCAGGCAAAGTGAGAGGAGCAGGAAGCTAAGATTAGAGAGGAAGGAAAATAACGGTGTTTATGGAGTGGACAGAGGAGGAGTAGGAGAAGCCAGCAAAGGAGACCAAGGGGACGGGCAGCCAGGGGAGTGTAATGTTGGGAAGTCAAAGGAGAGGGTACAAAAAATGAATGGCCACCATGGCAAAGGCAGCAAAGAGGTTCATAAAGACAAGTACTGGAACATTTCCACTGGACCTCACAGTATGGAAGCTGTGTTTTAGGGCAATGGTGGGAATGGAAGCCAAATGGCAAAAGGAGCTAGGAGGGATAGGAAGTGAGGAAGCAGAGGAGACTCTTTCAAGCAGTTTTGCTGATAAAAGGAGAAACGTCCAACGTGTTTCCCAAAGGGAATTTTTTTTTAATAGAAGAGATGAACATTGTTATTGTTAAGTGCAGAATAACATGTGAGAAAGAGAAAATAAAGATAGAGAGTTCATAAAGCAGGGTCCATGGGAAAGGATAAGCAGAAGGCCACAGGAGGAAGGATTCTCCTTAAATAGACATATTTGAGAGCAGCTGGAAGTGGGTCAGAGTGTGTGTAACATGGATAGATTAGTAAGGGTTAGGAAGCAAAACGAGGTCCAGGTATTTCATACCCGAGGCCTTGATTATCTTGATGGGACAAGGAGATCAGGTCGTGAGGGTGTGAAAAGTTGTGTGTGTTGCATGAGCTCTCTCTCTCCACTCTACCTTCTTGCCCTTCAGCTGCCCTCACAGAAACTAGTTGTTCACTATAAAGGTCATTTGTAAAACCTGAGTTCAGTGTTTAAGGTTGCTATCATAGTAGGAACAGAGAAAGGCTGGGGAGGTGAGCAAACAGGCCATCATTTGTCTCCTTGTCCAGTGTTAACATATGGCCCTGGATTCTGCATGTGTAGATAGGCAGCTCAGCAGTGGGAATAAAGGATGTGGCTGGATTCCACCCAGGAACTCTGAGTCGGAGTCCTGGCCATGCCTCTAAGAAATGCGACATTGGACAAAGTCTTCAAAGTTTAGTTTCTGTAGGTGATGTCTAGGAGCTATACCCACTCTAAACCTCTGTGAATTTTAGCGCCTGCTCCTTAGGCATAAAATAATAGATTTTTCTTAAAATGGATTTATTCAAGGTGAGAAAAACTTACAGTGGAAAATGTACAGAAAATCAAGTTCCATTCAAATAGTCTCCTCCTTCTGTATTTCAGTATTGTTGCACTTTACTGGCTTATTTTACCGAAGCTACACATTCTAGGCACAATTTCAAATATACACAAGTCAGGAGAACAGAACAGTGAGTCCCTGGGTTGGGTAGCCTCCCACCCAAGATGATGTTGAAGTAGTTCACTGATAGCATATCATTTCAACTATAATATTTCAGAGTATACCTCTAAAAGATAAGGTCTCTTAAAAAAACCTCAATATCAAAATTGCACTAAAAATTAACAATAATATCTTAATACCATTAAATATCCAATCAGTGTTTAGATTTTCTCAACTGCACTGAATTATTTTTAAAATTTTACATTTGAATCAGGGTTCAACACAAAGTCCATGTATTATATTTGGCTGAGGTGTTTCTTAAGCTTTATTTTTAACCCCGATGGCCATTGTCTGCGAGGGAGCACTGTGTAATCCTCTAACGTCTCCTGATTTTGTGTCATTTTCCTTGCTGTTGCTATACCATTTCATTTTAGGAGATATAAGGAAGAATTGCAGGGTTAAATACCAAAGCCTCCAAAATTTAACTTTGAAATTTCTTTCTAGACACACTTAGAAGGGGGAGTATAAAGATAGTGAATAAAGAAAAGAGGCTGGCAAGAGGAAAACCCTGCAGTGAGCAGTGAGGAGACAATGAATGCTCAAGAGGAACAAAAGGAAATGAGAAAGGTAACAGAGACTTACGTAACCCCCAGCCACTGAGCAGCTCGAGAACCATTACAGATGTGCTATCTTATACATTTTTGTCTCACCTTGGTGAGCAGGTGGCAAAAAATGAATCTTTAAATAATGACATTCTATTTATATAGCACCTTTCCCCAAACAGCTTATTAAATAGCTGAACAGACATCTAAGTAATCCTCTACGTAAAATGAAGAAGTACCAGGAAATTTAATTCCCATTTTACAGATGATAAAATATAGTTGAAAAGACTACGAATAATGATAAAAGTGGCTCACACACAACAGCTATTTGACATTTGTCAAGAACTGTGGTGAAGACTCCATTACATTATTTAATTCAATCCTTATAACAAGACTATGACATTGCTATTGTTGTTATCTTCATTTTACCCACGATAAAAATGATACTCAGAGAGGGCGAGTAGTTTGCCCACAATTCTGGATCTGCCCTTAATCTGGAAAATTATGGAGTTGAGGTTGAAGCTCAGGGCTGTCAAATCCACCACACTTTCTTTTCCAGTCAGTCTACTCTGCAGTAAATCAGGAATCTTTTTTTTTTTTTTTTTTTTTTTTTTTCATCTCCTTGCTCACTGGCAAAATCCCATTTAAAGGGAAACCAAAATCATCTTCAAATATAATAATAGGGTGTGATGTACTGGAATTTACGGAGCATTTCCCCCACACACTTTCTCATTTCTTTGCATATAATCACCCTGAAAAATAGACTGGGCAGGTGTGTTAATTTGTGTTTTACAGATGAGGAAATTGAAGTTGAAATGTCTTGGTGATGTTAGTTGGTGATCACAGAGCTAGTAGAAGTAGTGAGTGTCATGGAGCTAGTTAATAGCAGAGTTAGTACCAAAGGCCCTTTCTTCTGATTCCAAATCCTGTACTTCTTGGTTTTCTTTGCAAACCTCATGGGCACACAGCTTTAACTGCTGACTTTTCTCCATGTCCCCTCTGATGTTCCTTATGAGGAGCTGAGCAGCATTATTACAAATTAAATATGTGGATGCTTGAACTGATGAACAGGAAATGAGGCTGCTAATGCTCAGAGGAATGAGATCGAGATGCATTTTTTAAAGTAGAATTTTGGGCCAAGTGGCCTCCTTCTGTCCTGCCCTTCCCTGTGTCCTTCCGGTATCCATGGAAACCCTAAATCAATGCAGCATATGTTGATTCATGTTTCTACTGTTACTAGGAAGCTACGAGGTGGAAATTGCTTTTAAAAGATTTACGGAAGAGCTTTAGCATGCTGACCAGAATTCAAATCTAATATCCAAATGACTGTTTTATTAAAAGCTTTAAATGTGGTATTATCCTAGGTGGTATGTTGGTTAGATAAACACACAGGGGCATTTGGCAATAAACCTCCTCTTCCACTCTCGTGGCTTTTTAAAATATTATATTGCAGATTTAAGCTCCCTTTATCTTCAATTTAATTACATTCTCATGGCCTGTGTGACAATGCCAGGTGCTCCTTCTGCTCTTGATGAATTCCACCCTGCTCTGACCCGGCTATTGTGTTAGTTTGCAAATACCTTACGTACCTGTGCAGCTGACCCTGAGTGTTATTAGCATTCTGTTGACTTCAGTCTTGACCAGAAGGCTGCAGAAGTCTAACGTGTTTCTGCCATAAAGAATCCTTGTGATTTTTCAGATTTTTTTCATGAACTCGAAATCAAATTTAGCCGACATTTACTCAACACCTGCTCTCTGCAAGGCAATGAGAATTAATAGTAAGGGCAGTAAGTAAAAGAGTCTTTTTGGAGCACACAGTCAATTGAGAAGATCATAAAACATAAATCTCAAGAATAAACTATGCCTGTGATGTGGGCTGTCAGAGAGCCTTACAGCAAGGTGGTGCTATTGGGATGGAGGGAGTTCCTTCTGATTGGGAGAATTCTGAAAAAGGTTTGGAAAGGAGAATTTTTGCTTGAGGTAATAGGTTTAGGGAAGAAGCTGAGAGTTAACAGGCAGATCAAGGGTGGGGACATTCTGGGCAGAAGGGACAGCAGAGGAATCATGCGTATGTGTGGGATAGAAAACTGGGATAGGCAAACGGGACAAACTCATTGTCAGGCAGGACAAGGAGTCATTTGGATATTAGATTTGGGGCCCATCAAAGATGATTGCACAGATGATCCACTTTATGGTATCTGTTCAGTGGTACTCCAGCAGTAGTGTAGTGGGCAAGGTTTGTAGGCAGACAGAGAAAGAAACAACAGCAGGGAGATCAGTTATTTAAGAGAGGGCAGGGGTTGTGCAGGTGCTGGGGGTTGAATAACCTCTCATATGTCAACATCAATGGATGGGAGGGAATGAAGTTGAGAAATATTTCAAAAATATGACAAGATTTAAAAACCAATTTAGGAAGGGGAATGGAGAAAAAGAAGCCAGAAATGTCTGTACTTGTTGGGGTTAGGGTTACGGTTAGGGTCCCTTGTGGGACTTGGGCAGAGTAATGCCACAAGCAAACACAGGGAGCCCAGCAGGAAAGGAGGATGTGGGAAGGTAGTTGTTTAGAGACAGTACGGCATGCAGGGTCTATTTAGAGCCAGTATAGCATGCAGGGTCTGAGATGTGAGGAGCTGTCCAGCAAACCTCTGGAAAAGCAGCCTAGAGCTGAAGAGGCAAGATTGAAGCACTGATTCTGGAGAGGAGTGGTGGGTGCCTGGAGAGGGCAGGGCTTCCCAAGGCAAGTGAGTATAGACTGGGAAGTGCAGAGGGGGGCAGGACAGCCCAGAGGCAGGAGCGGGGCTTGCAATCACTGTGTTCCTGTAAGAGACGTGAGCTGTGGCCAGTTGAGATGTCCTGTGCCAACTCCACCTAGCAAGTCAGGAGCAGTAGCCGGAAAAGAACCCAGAGCTCTACATTCCTGGGGCAGAGCTCTAAGCCTGGGGACTACAGAGTCCAAGGTGATGAATTCCTTTCTCACGAGCACTTAACCCTGCTTGCCTTTTCTGTTTATTTATTTCAGGAAAGAAGACAATGCTAGAATGCTTAACTTTAGGTTCAGCTTAATTCTCCTTGAAATTATGCACTGGCCTCTTTGGAAGATTATGCTGGTGTCCTCTTGGGAGAGGGGCCTGCGCTAGTTCTGTGCTTCTCAAACTGTGGTCCTCTGTGATTACTCCTTGGCATTTAGGAGTGTTTTGGTTAGAAAAAAAAAGAAAGTTTGGACTAGTTTTAATGTTCTGTTTCCTTGTATTATTCATGTCCACACACTTTTTTTCCTTCTGCTCTTTATATTCCTGTTACTTCTTTTACATTTTTCTTGTTTACTATAGCTCTTTTTAAACATTGGACTTATTGACTTCCTATGACTATATTATTTCTCCAAAGGCTAATTGAAGATTCTGATGCCTGGTTAATATTGATTAGCTTCCACTTGTGACTCAGGCCCATTTGCAGCCCTGCTCTCTTTCCTCGGGGCCTTTACCCCCTGGATAGTGGCCTGGGCAGTAAGAGATTTGGAGGAGACCTTTGTTCTACTGTTTTAGTGCTGGTAGGAAGTGTCCTATGATGGCACTACGTTTGTGTTAAAGTGAGGAGCAGAGCAGAGGCTGGAAGCATCAGGTTTGGTGCTAGATACTAGCTCTGCCACTTTTAAATGACATGTCTCTGTTTCTCCATCTGTAAAAGAGGGGTGATAAAGGTGTTGGCTTTGTAAATTTGTTCTGAAAATTAAATCAATAACTCAAAGCAATGTTTGGCATAGTGTCTGGCACATACTAACTGCTCATTAAACATTAGCTATATGGATTCACCTTATTCTAGAAACATATCTTGAATTAGGGGAGTGCTTATCAATGGGCTTTTATTCATCAGTTTATCTGTGTACCAGTTTCTTATGGTGCAGTGTACCAAGAAAATGTCCAGAAATGAAGGGTTCTCTTTCTGCTGAAGTTCTAAACCCCAATTAGCAACAGGGTTCAAGAAAGGGGTAATAAGAAATGAGAAACTTTTCTTTTGCCTCTCATTTTATAACACAAAGTTCCCTTTCTTTAATAGAGGGGCACTGTGGACGATATCAGAAAGAGACAATGAGTCACTGTGGAGGCAGCATCAGAATGTTTATTTCATCTTATCATCAGGCAGTGAGTAGTTGCGGCAGAATCATTTCACTGAGAGAATTCAGGTTATGCACCAATAGATCTGCCCAGAAAGACTGGGTCCTGGTATGATATAGTAGAAAGAGCTCTGCTGTTAGAGGCATAAAGCTTAATTTCTGGTTCTTGTGCCTCCTCTGGCACGTTGCGTCACTTTGATAAAGGTACATCACCTTTTCTGGCCTCGGTTTTTTCATCTGTAACATGGGAATAATAATACTACCCTCTGTGACGATGGCATAGGATTGTTGAGTGACAATACATGAAAATGCTTTATACATTTAAAAAGGATGAAAAATGGAATTCATTTCCATTATTATAAAGCCATCACTTTCTGTTGAGATTTCTGCTGCCTTCTGGGTTTCAGAAATGGTTTGCAGCTAAGGCTATGTGTCTTTAGAGCTAGTTCCTGAAAGGGAGTATAGACTCAGCCTTAGGGACCTAGAGCATAATGAGAAGACAAGCTTTCTCCCAGGGCAGCGGTTTGCAAACTTTAGCATGCATCAGAGTCACCTGGAAGGCTGATTACTGTCCCCAGAGTTTCTGATTCTGTAGGTCTAGGGGTGGGGCCTGAACATTTGCATTTCTGATACTTCTCAGGTGATGCTGACGCTGCTGGTCCAGGGACCATGCTTGGAGACCCACTACACTAGGGCAAGCAGGAAGAGAGTCCTCCTTCTGGAACTGAAGAAGGCAGTGTGAAGACCCATGTGGGTAAGGAGGTTTGGAAGAAAAAAAAAATGGAAAAGACAGAAAAATAGGGATCATGTGCAGATCGGGCAGAACAAAGGAAAAAGTCTCACTCCATAACAAATGCAAGTAGGGGGAAGTTGCTAGGTGATGGATGAGGGAGAGAGGTGAGTTTCTACTGTAGGAAAAACCAGGTGAGAGGCAGGAGCATAGAGTTGGAAATATGCATGTTTGGGAAGGCAGAGGAGGTGGAAATTTCTCATTAAGAAGTGGGGAGTGGTGTGGTTGGTGCTGGTTAGGGTGGGAGTGGAGATGAGCTGGGGGAGAAATGCCTCTGTAGAGTAAGGGGCACAGCTGAGATGTGGCAGAGAGGGCGATTTCAGGGCTGTGTGGTTTGGCTTGGTAGTGCAGCACAATAGAAATTTGGAGAAAGGGGGTGGAATTTAGATGTGTGACCTGCCCTGTAGCTTTCTTGCTCTCTGCATTTATCACATCACATCACACCCAGCAAGACAGCCCCCCTCCTCCTGACTCATTAGGAGATTTGATTTGGAGTGGCTCCTGCTGTCAGCAGCTGTCTGGGGCAAGATCTTTACGCTCTCCACTGCCAGTGCAGCAGCCAACCTTCAGCCAGCAGCAGGGCTCATTAGAAGAGGGCCCCCTGGACACTTGATTTTCAGCTCACTGGTGACTGGAAAGAGTTAATACCTATTCTTTGCTGCCCCCCGCACAGCCTCTGGGTGCAGAGGGAGGCAGCTGTGGGCTGTGGGGACTTCTCCCTGAGCTGCAACCAGAGGAGCTTCAGGTTAGTGAGGCTGAGCTCGGCTCAGGGGCACCTTCTGCATCCTGCCAATGAGGATGGGCGTGCAGACCGTGCCCGGGAGCTGAGCCACCGCCCGCTGGGTGTAGGCTGCTTCAGTATTTACTGGATGTGACAAGCAGAGAGAAGAGCTTTCAGCGGGGCCGCTTGCTGCCTGGCTCAAGTGGTGGGAGGTGTGTTGTGCATGCCTGTGTGTGTATATGTGTGTGTGCGCGCCTATGTGTTCATGCACACATGCCCTTCACTCGCCGAGGATTTGACTGCTAAAAGAAAGATCTACTTTTTCCCCAGAGCGCCTTAACCCGCAGCCTCTCTGACCACCCAGTTGGCAAAGACCCTCAGGCCATGAGGACTGGCCAAAGACAGTGAGTATTGCCTTTGCTTTTCTCTTTCTTCTCCGGGATGTCTGTGTGCACCGATTGCATTATCCATATTTAATTAACTTGCCTCTTCATGCATATTGATTGCTTTCTTCCCGCAGAGGCTCTAGTTTCTCTCCCCCTCTTTATAAATCTTTGCTCTTTGCTTTTAACCTTTGTTTTTTCTTGAGTATCCCCTCTTCCCATTATGTCTCGTCCTGTCTGCCCCAGACGCACCTGTGACTTGATGCCCATCTATGAGGGCACATGCACTGTGCGGGCAATCACACCATTGAACTTCCTGGGCTTTGGGTAACTTCTAACTCTCAGAAGTCCAGGGCCAAATGGGATAAAAGCCCTGAGGTGCTGGGATGGGCAAGGCAGCTGGGTCAGAGTGTCCTGCTGATTCTTATTTACTGGCATCTGTGGCTGAGCGCATCAAATGGGTAGTGGAGGGTCTGAGCAGCAATTCGGGCAGTGCTGGATTTGAAGGATTTGAAGGAGAGAGACAGGCATCTGAACAGCATGGGCAAGCTAGTGTGGGCTGGCAGTGGGATGGGAAGAGAGACAAGGTGGGGACAGAAGGCTGGGTGAACCCCTGCCCCAAATGACCTTGCCTGCAATGTAGGTGGGTAGTCGTCTCTGGTTCCACTTGGCTCTAGGATAATAAAGGTCCCTGCATGGATTTCCCCTTCCCCTGAGGCCATATCCCACAGCAAGAGGCCTAGGTGCCCCAAACATGACTTCTAGGGACCGTCACAGCTGCAAAAGCTTTGACTTCATGACTCCTGGGGTCTAGGTGTAAGCCTGGTTAGGAGAAAGATTAAGGAAATGTCCCTGCAGCCAGGGAACACAATCCATGACGATGGGCCCTCATACACAGTCTAACTAATTATTTTTTCTAGTTTTCACAAAGCAATCTTTTAATTTTATTAATTGTAGTATTATTAAAGAAGCTATTTTTTAAAAGTGCTTGTGAAATAGTCACGGTAATATAAAAATAATTTAAATGGTGTAGCTGACATAGGAGTCTTATCTATCTAAATTAGGTTTCTTTTAAAATGGGTTCTATGTTTGGTGTCAGAGTTCCCCAGGGGAGCCCTTTATGGATAGGCTGCTCTCCTCACGTGTTTCTTCCTATCAGAGGTCTTCTGCAGGAACAAAGGGTTTGAAGCACTGAGAATGGGACCCTCAGGAGAGGAAGACTGTGAGTCAATCAGCTTTCAACCTCAATGACCCCTGTCTCCCCACACTCATGTCCTTCCTGCTTTGTGTCAAGAATAGGCCAGTCCCCAGACTGAGGAAGGTCATGTAGGCTCCATATGGGCGAGAAAGGGTGACTTGCATATTCATTTCTTCAGCCTGCACCTGTGATCCCTGCAGAGGAGCAAGCCTGTGTGGCGACGGTGCCTGACAAGCCTCTTTTGGAGTTCCTCCAACCTCCCTCCCACTCCCACTTTCCCGAGTCTCCACGCACTCCCACCTGGGACAGGTGCCCTTGGAGGGAGGCGAGAATCAGAGCAGCATCCAATCAGATTATTTTGGAGCAAGTACTGACCCCCTCCTCCAACCCTGCTGGCTGGTCACTTGGGCCCCACTTTAGTAAGAGAAAGAGAACAGTAGTTTTTGGTTTGCGAGGCCCACGCCTCCCCTGAGGCACACGTCCCACTTTATTTTTGATGGCCAGTGGTTGGGGAATCAGGAACTCCTAACCAATAATCAACAACATGAAGCCACCAACAATTTGTTCTTGTCCATCCTTGGTTTGTCGCCCCCGCTAAGGACAAGTGGACATTTGTGGGGCCTGGGGGGATGTGTGTGGGGAGGTGTTCCGCTGGCGGAAACCTGTCTGAGAGGAAATGTAGCGCAGTCAGATGAGAGAGGGTGGCCCCTCTTACAGCAGATTCTTTGATTTTAGGTGAGAGGACGTGCAAGGGTAAATTCCTGAGCCCCGCAGTCTTATTTGCTGCCCTGACGTCCCTGCAAACCAGCCCAAGGGTTAACCGTAAGCGGATGCCTGTATGGCGGCCTTACTGATGCCACGCAGGTAATGAATCAATGGCCTGTTTTCTTGCCCCTGACCCTTTCCTCTTTTCTCCACCTTGTCACCCCCTCTGCTATTTGAGCCTGGCCCAAGCCTCCTTAGCCCATGCGTGGTCTAATTGCATCTGTCCCCATAGGCCTCCTGTGTGAATTGCACGGTTCTTGTCTGTATGCCTCTTGCAATGTTGTGGCCTTGCAAGCAGGAACTGCCTTAGCTGAAGCCCTCCCATTGACTGGTGAGACAGCTTGGCAGTGACTTATGGGGTGGGATGAGGGACTGTGCATGAGCTTGTATGGAACCATTTAGGGATCTCTGTGAGTTACTTGGATAGGGGCTGTAGAAAAGAGACAGACAAGGGAAAGCCTCGTTATTTTTTAAAAAGTATCCTTAACCTTTGACTTCTACTTCTAACCTTATTATTTCAGACCTAGCTAAGAAGATTATAATTGAGGTCTGAGCTGGAAAGATGAAAAATAAAACCATTTTGTCCCAAAGAATATTTTGTTGAAGATTTTTGCAAACTATTTGGGAGAATCACAGTTGTCTTGGTAACAAGTAGCATCCTTTACACTGGCCCCTGCTAAACCTTGTTAAATGGCTTGCGTGGATTTGCCATTTTTCAAAAGTCCTCTTGATTGCTCTTTGAGGGCAGTGACCTGAGTGTTTTATGATTGATGATCCTGAGGCACGAGGAATGAACCAACTCACTGAAAGTTGGGCTTTGGCCTATGGGGCAGCCTGAGCAGGACCTTTACTTGAATTCATGGAATGTGATGACTCGAGGGCCCTTAATCAGCTGCTCGCATGGCGTGCTGTCAGACACCCTGCAATTTGCAAGCACGAGTGGACACATAAGATGCCCGCTGTTGCAGGAGAGAGAATAGCAGTAGCCAATGTTTGGAAATGCCATGAAATGGATGGCTTTACAACGCAGCCTGGCTGAGATTCAAGGTGGGAGCAGGGGACGTGCAGGCCCAATTTTTTGCAGGAGAGAGGATATTTCTGGGAACTTGGATGTTCCAGCCCTAGGAGGCTCTTCAGAGACGTGCTGTGGAATACAAATGCTGTCCATCCCTGCCAAATATAATACCATCCCAGCAGACATTTCTTGGATAAAATTTCTGTGAACGAAGACAATTACCAGGGATGAAAATCCATTTGAAGTACAAGAGATTGAATTGGATGACCTCTAAGGTCTCTTCCCACCCCTAGGAAAAAGAGGAAAGAAAGCTAGGCCAGAATGACTCCTTTTCAACATGCAGAATGGCATCTTCTAGGACTATTTCTGTGGCAAATTGTTGCGAACGTGCAAGCGGCAGTTCCTTTTTCTAAGTCACTCTTAAGTCCTGATTTGATTATACTAAACCCATCCCACTTATCTTTGCCCTCAACACAAGGAGTTGTCATAGTTAAAGGTCAGGGGTCAGCAAACTTATTCTGTCAAGGGCTAGAGAGTAAATATTTTCAGGTTTGTGGGCCGTATGGTCTGTGTTGCAATAACTCAGCTCTGCCCTTGTAGTTGAAAGCAGCTTTAGACAATTTGTAAACAAATGGTGTTGTCATGTTCCAATAAAGTTTTATTTACATAGACAGGCATCTTTTCAGGGCTACAGTTTGTCAACCTCTGATTAAAGGTTAACAGAGGCTAGTTGGGCATGGTGGCTTGGGCTACTCAGGAGGCTGAGGCAGGAAGATCACTTGAGGTCAGGAGCTTGAGACCAGCCTGGGTAATATAGCACAACCTTGTCTCTAAAAAAAAAATTAAACATATAAAAAAAGTAAACTGGTAAACGGAGGCTAATGTTGGGAGTCAGAAAGAGACATTAGAGTAACTTCTCACTGGATCTGTTATAAGAGATAACTATTTGAGTGCCCGATGTCATTATATGGGTCCTTTGGGAAATAAAACATATGAGAAATGTAAACATACATGTTAAAAATTTAATTATGCTTATTGAGATAAGCCTAAATGTAAATAGGAATACATGAGCTTAGTTAGGCAAGCATAAGAACTGACAAAGGGGACATTGGTTCTTAATTGCTGATTGTACCAATTACTCTTCTCCCCCTGCAAGCATCAATCCTATGGGTTGACTATAGCTAGATTTGTGGGATGAGTGGGGAGAACTTGAGTTGGAACTGACCTGCCTTGAGGCCCCCTACTTTGTGCTTAAGACTCTGATATGCACCCTGCACCTTGCAAACATTCCTCTGCTCCCGGTGTGGGTACTCCTTCTGGGTCTTTGCAATCAGGAGCTGCTGCTGCTGCTGCTGTTACTTTGCCCTCCTTGTGGAAAAGCAAAATGTGGATTGTTATTTTGTTATCACTGTATTTTCTTTCCCTACAGAGAATCCTAATTTAGAAATTCTTCCAAGCTAATGACCTTCATTGACTTACCATCAACTTGCCGTGTCAGCTTTAAAAAGCATTAAGCCTCTAGGGGGCCACGTAGGGTACCTATGACTGTTCAGGTAGTTATTGATTCTCTAGGTGTTCTCTTCCTGTTCATGAAGTCTTCAGAGACCACCTGGGGAAGGGTGGGGGCAGTGCTAGCTCCCGTAGCAGCAGCTCCAGGGGCCCTGTATAGAGCTGACAGCTGTGATCATGAGAGTTTCCCCGTCCTTCTGCCCCTGTGCTTGTTGCAGGAACAAAGGGATGAGGACTCGACTGGGATGCCTGTCTCACAAGTCAGACTCGTGTAGTGATTTCACAGCTATTCTTCCAGACAAACCCAACCGCGCTCTCAAGTGAGTAGTACGGCCACGTGCCATTCCCTGGGTAATACAGCGAGTAATATAGCTCACTTCTTTAGTGAGTTGCTGACCAGAGGAGCCACAGGAAAAATCCTGTCTCTTGGCAGCTCCTTTTATATCACTGGATATGAGTGAAAGGATTGTTTATTTTCCTTTTCAAAATGTATAGCTTAGTGATCTCAGAATGGGAATCCTCTTTTTTTTTCCTAGGAAAGCCGTATCATCCATCACTCTTAAAATTGTGGGTGGCAAAGGATACTTCTGGGTTCTACTTAGTTGTCAATCTGAGCTCTCAATTTGGAAATAAATGTTCAAACTTACTCTAAAAATATGCTTAGATTCAAGTAACCTGAATTCAGCACCTCTTCTGTGCTGGTGCTGTATTAAATGTCATGGATGTTACCTTGTGTAACCCTCACACAACTAGGTAATGGGCATCATTATCCCCATTTCAGGAGTGCAGACATTTAGGTGACAGTAAGAATGGAGTCGGGAGCTGAGTCTAACTTTTCTGACTCTAAGACCAGTTTCTTTCCATTGTTACCTCAACACCTTTAAATCATGGACTTACTTAGCTTTGTTCTTTAGACTAAAAGTCAACAGGCAAAATTCACTGGATTCCAGTCTTGAGGTTTTTTTTTTTTCATCAGTTACTTAAGAATGTACAAATTTACAGCGACAGAATTGCAGGAATCCAGGTATAGTCTTCATTTCATTTGCT
Source organism: Macaca fascicularis (assembly GCF_037993035.2). Taxonomy (NCBI): domain Eukaryota; kingdom Metazoa; phylum Chordata; class Mammalia; order Primates; family Cercopithecidae; genus Macaca; species Macaca fascicularis. The sequence continues at coordinate 40,203,852 of NC_088375.1, read as the reverse complement.
ACCCGCCACCCCCCATCCACTCCCCACATTTTTCCAATTTGTTTTTTTGAGAAAATCTTAGTGGTTGTTGAGGGCAAGGAGGTTATTTCAGAAACATTCAAGACAGATGTTTCTTTTTTTCTAGGAGATTATCCACAGAAGAAGCTACGAGGTGGGCAGATTCCTTTGATGTGCTTCTCTCTCATAAGTGTAAGTAGAATTCAGGTCATATCATGACATGGCAAATCATCCATTTAGTGAGAGGTGTACCAAAGGCCTGTGATGATCCAGGTATGTGCTAGGTGTTCCAGACCTCTGTGGGCCATGCTGTCTGTCACAGAGCCTCCTGCCTAGAGGAGCATATAGAAAAGAAAATGAATGATGTAAATGCAGTGAGATGAGGGCCTTCTTTTCTGTTTTCTGGATTCAAAGTATGATCCCAAGAAGCCTTTGTATTCTCAGCAGTTTTAGCAAGAGAGAGTTTAGCTTAGAGGTTTGGAATGATGGGCTCATTTGGGAATGAGAGAAGCTAGGTTCCAGCCAGATCTCATTTGTAGAATTGAATGGCCTCCCCCCAAATTATGGGAGAGTCTTGGGCTATGCATCAGTCAAATGAATATTTTGTGCATTTTATTATTCACTTGAGTTGACAGTTTTTGAGTTTTATTGCTGCTTTTTGTTTTGAGGGTTTGCTATCCCAGCTGCATTTTACCCCTCAATTTCTTACTGAGTATACATTTTACTGGAATACAATTTCTGCTATACTTCCTCCTCCATTTTTCCCTTCCTCGTCTGTAATGCCTTTTGTTTCCCATGAAGGCAGAAATAGTTGTTCATATTGTAGTGTGGAGAGGGCAATATGATGTCAGCCAAACTTTTCATCTCTTGCTTTTTCTCATTATGTGCAAGTTCACATTCAATGGCCTTTGAAACTAGTGGCATTTAATACCTGGAGATGGCAGAGGAGGGGTGAGGAAGAGGGAGGGGTTTTGCGAAGAGAAAGAAGGCTTCAAACAGACATTTCCTGTTCCTCTTAAATATGTCGCAGTGACACTAGAAGCCCTAAGTGATCTGGGAACAGAGGGCTGCTTTTAGTTTGGAGTAGTGTTTCCACTTACTTGGAGAAAATGGTTTGGTACAATTAAGTGAAAGGCACTGGGTGGGGGTCAGACCTGCATTCTTGATTTTGACTCAGCGTTGTTACTAAGTAGTTGGGTGGTCTTGACAGAAACTCTCAGTCTTCAGATGTCTTTAGAAGTGATTTTGCTTTCAATTTGATGAGCAGTTCCCTCCAACCATGCTGCTGATCTGGATACACTGATTAATAAATACGTTTGAATAGATTTTAAAATGAAATGCAAAATCTAAGAATAAGTACATATTGTAGCAAGCAGTTTTGTGAGACAAATAGTCACTTTAGTATTCTGTGGATTGCACTTAGGAAGGAAAATAAGACAGCATAGATATAGCATATGTAACATATGGCTACACCCCAAACAGCAAGCTTATGTGATGAATTTGCCAAGGTAATGGCAAATGTATAATAATATTTAGGATTTGCAGTAATGCTATTTTTTTTTATGAGGCTATTCTGACTTTTTTTCTGGAGTCACATTAGGCTAAACAAGTGTCACTACCAATTTTCGCCTTCTTTTCTGGCTGGATTTCATTCAAGGTCATCCTGAAGTTTGGTTTCTATTTTAGCCTCACAACTGACTCACTTAGTTCAAGTCCCTGAGGCTGTTTCCTCATTCTAAAATGGGGATGGAGATGCTTGCTACCTGTCACTGAATATGAGAAATTTAATAAGAGGACACCTTTAGTTGATTTTGGGTTCTCTACTTAAAGATTCTCTACTTAAGAATCTTTTGTAAGGATATGGTGGGGTTTTTTTAAATGATACTTTTATTTATCAAATGCAAAATCAATGTGCCTTGATAATAAGATTACAAATTTTGCTGCCAGTTATTAATATTAAGCCATTATGGTCAGAGTTTATGGTGTTGAAATTAGTGATAGGAAGCTTAGGGTATATTTAGATTGCTGCAGTAGCAAGACCTAGAAATGTAAGAAGTTTAATTTTATTTGTCTGATTTGATGACTTTTAAATCTGAAGACACTTGGTTCTGCTTCTGTCAGGGATGCTTTTGGTTTTCAGGAATGCAATGACACTTTTCTGAGATGGGGACTCTGATAAGGAGTTACAAGCTGACAGGTACAGTTGCTCAGACCTACAATTCCAACATTTTAGAGGCTGAAGTAGGAGGATCACTTGAAGCCAGGGGTTCAAGGCCAGCCTGGGCAACATGGCAACACCCCATCTCTAAAAAAGTAATAATCATAACAAATGATCTGGATGTGGTGGCAGGTGCCTATAGTCCCAGCTACCTAGGAGGCTGAGGTGGCAGGATCACTTGAGCTTAGGAGTTCAGGGCCAGCTTGGGAAACATAGTGACCCTGTCTCTACTAAAATAAAAAATTAGTGGAGTGTGATGGTGAATGCCTGCAGTCCTAGCTACTCGGGAGGCTGAGGCAGGAGGATTGCTAAAGCCCAGGAGGTCGAGGCTGCAGTGATCTATGATCACACCACTGTACTCCAGCCTGGGTGACAGAGTGAGACCCTGTTTCTTAAAAAACAAAGCAACAAGCTGACACCAGATTGCTTCTTTGTAAAACTACTGCAGAAATATGCTTTTTGAGCTTTGAAGTTTTGTGATCCTTCTCGGAGTCTGATGTTCTGTTTATATTTCTGTTTAGTATAGAAGTAAAAAGCCAGGGGAGTGAATGTCTTTGAAAAGAAAGGGGTCTTTATTCAGGAGTCACTGGTAGAATTTCAAGCTTTTAGAATTTGAGCATGTACTCCCCTGTGAAGGCTATGGAGTAGTCAGCCCAAGTTATCTTGAAGGATGTTGACAACTTTCTGAAAGTCTAATTAATTTGGGTTGGTATTGTGACTCAATTAGGGCTGATTGAGCTTTTCCAAAGGGATTGCACGTGTGCAGGTCTCTTAGGAGAGACTGTTGATCAGAGGTTTGTGGAGCTTGCAATTAAGACAGTAACATGTCCTAAGAAGTGAAGAGTGAAGAATCCCTGAATGACTGGGCTCCAAAAAAAAAAGTACATGAGTCTAGAACCCACTCCCTGGCAATTCTATACTTGTAGGCAGCTGTCCCCCTTAAGGTTTCTATTTCAGAAAATACAGATGATTATTTTACCCCCTCATTCTCAATCTATAGAACATCTTTGCCATCTCTGTTCTGTTGGGTGTTTTAGGCACTCATTTATGTTTAAAAAGATGTACCGAGTGCTCATTATGTGCAAAATCTATGGTAAGCAGCTGGAGGAGGGGAAGCACAATAATGAACAAGGCACGGTCCATCTCTGGTGAAGAACACAGCCTCTGAGCGAACAGGCGTGCATACCAATAACATAGGAAACAATGCAGTGTGCTGACTGCACGCTGGGTGGCCTCAAGATGCCAAATAGAATCCTGACATCAGTGCTCCTCTTCAATTCCGTCTTGTCAATATTAGAAGACCTAACTGATCTGGGGGTAGAGGCTGCTTTTGGTTTACAGCATGGTTTCCGCTTAATTGGGGAACATGCTTTTGGACAATTAAGTGAAGAGCATTGTCTGGTAGTCAGATCTGTGTTCTCGATTTTGACCCAGCTGTTACTGGATATCTGGATGATCGGGATGGAGTCTCTCAGTCTCTTAGAAATTCTGTTTCCTCATCTACATAATGAAGGATCTGGAGTAGGAGGAGGTGTCAGAAGCTGGATCCAGGATGCTCTCTGTAGCAAACAGAGAGGCTGGGCAATAACCAATCACCTTTGGCAGGTAGTTTGACTCAGCGCTGCCTGCAGGGTTATGTAAAATACTGCTTCAGAGCTGAAATGGCTCCAGCACCAGAAGAGGGGCTATGGTGCCTGTGTTAAAACGCTGCTCCTCTCCTTGACTGAGCACCTCATAGGCTGAAATCTCAAGCAAAAGAAAGCAACTTTGCTATTTTTTAAACCTTAGAATTTAAAAAAATCTGGAGGGCAAATGTTTGGAGCCATTTTATTTCCAATTATATTTGCTTACAAACACCATACAAAGTGGAAGAAGTACCCATGGAGGTCCGGGAAGTAACCACTAGCTAAGTGCTCTTAAAAACAGACAAACACTAACAAACGAACAATGAAATTGAAATTGCTGATGGCTTCATTAAGTAGGGAAGGATTTCTAATGTGCATTAATTTGGCATCTTTTTCCTGTCCACCAGTAACAATTAGTCTCCATGTCTATGAGTTGTGCATGTAGTCTGGCCCCAAGAGTGTGTGTGTGTGTGTGTGTGTGTGTGAGAGAGAGAGAGAGAGACAGGGAGAGAGAGAGAATGTGTATACACTCAGGAGACTTTCTGCTCTGCAGCTCATACCCAAGAGAGAAAAGATGCCTCGTTTGTGGAAGATCTTTTCTGACAGATCGCTGGGAAACAGGCACAAATTGCTGTGTATTCTTCTTTATTCCTCATGAGGTTCATGCAAATGTTTTTTATTTGTTCAGCTTTTAGTGGGACATTAAGTCCTGAACTCTGAGTTGGTGCTCCCTTCCTTGCCTTCACTCTCTCTCTTTCTTTCCTTCCTCCCTTCCTCCCTGCCTTCCTTCCCTTCTTTCTCCCTTCCTTCTTGCATCTCTCTGTCCTTTGATACTTTTTGGACATAAAAAGTTAGGCTTATTCCAGTTTTAAGGTGAAGGTGAAGGCAGGGTTCCCTCCCCTTCCCTCTCACTTCTTATGTGTGACCACACACCTGAGTGAATGAGCACCTCACCCCAGTCATTTACTTGGTATTTAGCCTTTTTTCACTGTTTCAACAGAGCATAGAGGCTCTCCCTGACCCATCCCACCAGGCTCAGCGAATGCTGGGTTAATGGATAGTACAGTTAAAAGCTCTTCTGCATTTGCAGAGCTGTTATCCACCTCTGAGAACAGGAGACCCACAGAGAAAGTTTTAGTTTTTAAAAACTAGCCCCTTTTGAGATAATGGTTGAGATGTAAAAATATAATGACTGGAGCTGGTCACACAGCAACCAAGCAGAAGACCCCAAACAATCAAATAAACAAACATTAAAATGATAAATTCATGAAATTTCTTAAATTATTCGTCTAAATGGCCTGTAGCTCTAGAATGTACAGTTGAACAGTCAGGCTTCCGTTCACTGCACAGCCCTCCCCACATCCCTCTCCAAGCCAAAACGTTCTAGAACAGTGTTACTCCAAGTGGTATCCAAGGGAGGCGGCACCAACATCTGCTGGGAGCTTGTGAGAAATAAAAATTTGGGGATCCTCTCAGACCTACTGAATCGGGATCCCTGGGGCTGGGGCCTGGGGATCTTTTTCCCCTAAGCCCTCCAGGAAGGTTTATGCACATCTCAGCTTGAGAAGCCCTGTTCTCAAAGGCACATAAGTAAAACCAGGAATCTGGAGCATCCTGGCAGGGCAGGTGGCCTGTGCTTTCCAAGAAACACACTAAAGACTGTATCTCGTATGGAAGCTTTCCAAAGTGCTCAGGCAGCGCGTCCCTAGCGGTGCATTGTGTATCCCAGTTTCCACATATGTAGGGAGGAGGGTTCCACAGTAAACAAACAAATATGGCAGGTGTGCTTTTTGGATAGATTGAGGATAAGAGCTAGAAAAAGATGTGCGAAGTAGAGATGGGTGGAAAATAAACGTCTTTGCTTCCTTGCCATCATCTTCACATTGTTGTAGTTAGCACTTGGACCCAGAAATGTGGGTGCATTTGGTCTTTATTGAAGGAATGCCTGGAATATATTAGGCGACTATTAAAAGTCTGTTGAGAAAAGTCTGAATGAAAGCAACCGGACAGGCTTCTAACCCATTCTGTCACTTACCAGCGATGTGACCATATTCAGATTACTTAACCTCTGTGAACCTCACTTACCTCATCTGTAGAAGGGGAATGATGAGACTTTCCTTGTACAGTTGTGAGAGTTCAGTGTGATCATGGTTCTGAAATGTTAAGCATGATGACTTCTCCATAGAGGCAGTCAATAAAAAATAGCTATTCTAATTATTTTTGCTCTAACATAATATTAAATTCATTGAGAAAACATGCATTTCATGCCTCTTACGTGCCAGAGATGGTGTCAGCTTCTTGATCCCACGGGCAGCTTGAGTTTGTGGATTGGAGGTAGAATTAGAATTGCCAGTAGGGCTTCTTTGAATCCCATAATACTCGTCCCCTTTGCCTCATGAGCTTTTGGCAGCCCCTCTTCAAACCTCCCCATGCATGTGCGGGAATTCCATTGAGGATGTAGTTTTTAAAAGCCCAGAAGGTAAATTTGATATATTCCCTTTTGTGTGTGTGTAAGTCCCTGCAATATTTCTATACCAAACTAACTAGACCAATATTTCTGGATACTTGATTTTCAAAATCTTTTAGACTATGGACTGGTGTTCATGGGGGTTTTTTGGGGGATGGGATATGGAGTCTCACTCTGTCGCCCAAGCTGGAGTGCAGTGGCATGATCTTGGCTCACTGCAACCTCCACCTCACAGGTTCAAGCGATTCTCCGGCTTCAGCCTCCTGAGTAGCTGGGATTACAGGCACCCACCACCACACCTGGCTAATTTTTGCATTTTTAGTAGAGACGGGGTTTCACCATGTTGGTCAGGCTCAACTCCTGACCTCGCGATTTGCCCGCCTCTGCCTCCCAAAGTGCCGAGATTATAAGCATGAGCCACTGTGCCCGGCTACATGAGGTTTTATAATACTTCTCCTGTATTAAAGGATTCCTTTGTGAATGCTAAACCTTCATCCTGTTAGGGGCACACTTCTTTTGTCTACCCCTTAATGGAAATTTCTTGCTGATTTCTTATAATAGTTGCAGATACAGGCTCCACCTTGATTTTCTGTTTACTTAATTCAGCTTCTCCTTGATAAAATAGGAAAGAACGTTGGAATAGGAGTTGTAAACCCAGGCTCTCCTTACTCTTCTGCTATCACATCCTAGGAATAAGAAGTCACGCAATCTCAGAGCTCACCATTTTTATGTCTGGTGTAGGGTTTGATCATAGGCTCTCTCATGTCCTTTCTGGTGCAAAGACTTTAAGAATCTTCAAGTCCTAATACAACTATAATATATCACCTTGCTATGTATATACTAATGAAGTAGAGATCATTGAAGAATATTACGTTAATCACACTACTGAAGTATAATTAGCATATCAAATGGTTGCCAATAAAATGTCACAACTGGAAATAGTTTGTTCTCTACTTAATTTCTCTACATAAATCTTACTTAGCCCCAGTTATTTTTAGAATTTTTTAGAGACAGGGTCTTGCTCTGTTGCCCAGGTTAGAGTGCAGTGCAGTAGCATGATCATAGCTCACTGCAGCCCTGAACTCCTGGGCTCAAGAGATCCTCCTGCCTTGGCCTCCTGAATATTTGGAATTACAGGTACAAACCACTGTGGCCACCTCCAGTTATTTGTTTAAAAGCATTTATTTCACAGATTTTGCAAAAGAAAAGCTCTGACCCTGATGCTATTCTCATCACGAATTTCAAAGCAGTGATTTGTTTCTGGATCAAAGAAGTTTTGGCATCACTATTAGTATATGTATCCTGGAGTTTAGGAATGTAATTTCCATTCTTCTCCTCTATCTGGTCTTGGAACACATTCACCAGCTTATTTTCTCCAGTTGTTCGGGGATACAAGAGGACTCTGGTTTTTGGGACAGCATTTTTCATAAATAGAGAACTTAAAATAAATTGTTGTTGTGCTCTTGTATTTTTCCAAGCCTGGGAACTGAGCTAGGTTCAAGCCCACCCTGATGCCAGCTACATCAGGGCTCCTGGGCCTTGAACTGTCACCTACGCTCCACTCCCTGCTGTACCAGCTGCACTGCTCATTCATAGTGACCCAGATTCCTTTCTTATGTAAGCATCCTCCATCAAATAACTAGAGGGAGAAAGTCAGCCGCAGGCAGCATGTACAGCCGCGGCGTGTTCTTGGAGGTTCTGTGGATGCTCAGGTGGATGCCAATATTCTGCTCACTGTTCCAAGAATTCTAGACACAGGTCTTTCCCTTTCTGTCATTAGATGTGTATCAATCTCAAAAAATTACAATTTTCTTAGCACCCTTGACTTCTTGAAGGGTCATACAAAGAAAACCAAAGTGAAATAAAAATGAAATGACAAAACAGCAGGTCCTTCTGTCATTTCTCTTCCCATTTTCCCAAACTGTTCGCCACCTCCTTGCCTTTCAGTTACTCAGGATTGTTTTGTATTGGATATATTATGTTCTGTATGATGACTCCTTAAGCCACTGAAGTACAGGAATAATAGTCACTAACCTGGATTGAGCAATCACTGTCTATGTGTCAGGCCTGCATGTTGTTTACACGTATGAACTTACCGCATCCCATAACCCTATGGAGCAGATGCTGTTAGGACCTGCATCTTACAAGTGAGAGAACTGAGGCACAGAGAGGTTAAGTCTCTTGCCCAAGCTCACACTTAGCTGGTATGGATTAGAGCCAGGACAGAATCCCAGAATTCAGGGGTCAAAGGGTAGTCACTCTTTCCAACTATCTGAGGTCTGTTGGGGGAAACTGGGGGGGGGCACTCCAGTTGCCTGGGCTTGGAGAGGGAGCAGGGTCTGGGGTACATGGGGCCCCGGCAGAGGAAACACAGCTAATGCAAAGCATGTCACCCTGAGAGATGCTGGGAGACACAAATGAGCCTTTCAGAAATAAACCAGCATCCTGTGTTTGGAACCAACTGCAGTTCATGGACAAGTAGGAGGGTCCTGGTGGAGGGAAAGGGGAAAGATGGAGGAAGAGGACAAAAAGGAAAGAGAACAGGAGAACAGGGAGAGGGGGCAGGGAAAGATGCTGAGGAGTCAGGGAAAGGAGCAGATGAAAAGCTTGCTGGGAGGAGGTGGGAGGTAGATGGAAGGGGAGAAACAGTGTGGAGCTGGCTCTATTCTATGCAATAGGCTAGGATTTTACAGTTGTGCTTGGATTTGTTTGCTTGGTCACATAAGCAGGAAAGGTGGGCCAGGTGGGTGGGTGGGGAAACAAGTGGTCTGTCTACAGAAGCCCGCTGCTACCATCTGCTCCAGGCAAGAGGAGGGGCTCCTGCAGCAGTGCCCTCTACCACCTTCTCCCTTCCATTGTTCAGACTAAAGTATCTCTTTGTTCAGTGCAGGCTCTGGGAATATAAAAAGGGTTGGGGGAGATTGGGGCCGAGAGGGGTGGGCATACAAAGTGGGTGAGCAGAGGAGGAGGGGTGAGGGCAGGTGCAGTCTGCACAAGCCTTTGTGATCTGTGTCTATTGGGGCGTCTTTCCACAATCTGTTCTCTGTTGCATCTCAGGTCCAGACCCTCCCAGGAAGGGCCCATGAGGGCAGGGCCATTCTCCCTTCCTTTCCCATCTCTCAAGCACTTCCCTTGAAATTCCAGGCAACTTTCAAGTTTCTTTCGGTTTTCCTCTCACTTTTTCTGAGCCTGCCCTGAAAATGCAGGCCACCACATTTTGGGCTGAGGCTGCCTGAGAGAACATAGCATCTTTGCAAGGCCACTCAGCTGTTCTTCATTACAGCATCCCCTGGACATGGTTGGAAACAATGCCTTTCTGTTCACACTTCAGCTCTTTTTACATGAAAAAGCCACTCCACTGGGCCATCAGTGCTGTGGGAGAGAAGAGACTTTAGGCAGGTTCCAAGTTATTGGTGGCACGTAATGGCCTCAGTTCTCGCCACAGAAAACGTGACAGCAGGTGTCCTTTTGCTGGAGAATCTCTAGGTCTGTGAGCCAAATGGTACACTTGCTGGGCCATGGTATGTGTGTGATGTGTTTGCCTGATTTGGGCTTACTGTCTATCTCTCCTTTGGAGGCCTGCCAGCCATCACCAGAGGAGAGAGGAGGGTGGCTATGAAGTCACGCACATGTGTGTGCAAATCCACTTCTCACCTTTTACTGGTCAAGTGACTACAGACTAACTCTCCATGTCTCACTTTCCTTATTTATAAAACACACTTTGCTAAGAGCTAACACTTATTGACTGCTTATAATGAACTACTAGGCACTTTTACATGGCTTGCCTCATTTAATCCTTATAACAGCCCAATTCAGTAGATTCTGACATTGTTCATTATTCCCAGTTTAGAGATGAGAACACAAGGGCTTGGAGATGTTAAGGCACTTTTCCAAGGTCATGCAGAATTCAAACCCAGGCTGTATGACTCCAGAGCCTCTGTCTGCTTAGGAGCCATGATGTAAGGATTGAGTTAATGTATATAAACTGGGCAGCACAGAACTCAGTGATGACATTGACATTGACATTGACGAGGAGAAGGATGGAATCGTGGAACTGTGAAAATCAATCCGCTAAGAGCTATGTCTGATACAGGCTAATCTAAGTTGCCATGAGGACATGGAACGGAGTGCTAACTCTACCTGGGAAAGCTCATCATATTCAACCCCTTCAGTTTACAGATGAGGATACTGGGGCCTAGTGAAGTTGAGTGTGTTGTCCAAAGTCACACAGTTAATGATGGGGTTGATTTTGGTCAGAACTGGTGCTGCCAGCTGAGACCCGTGGTGCTTCTGCCTCAGCAGGCTGCCAGGTAATGAGAGCTGGCTATGAGTTCACCACACATCTCCAACTCCAAATCTCCATCCCCCGCTGAGTCAGCCTTAACTGCTTACGGTGTAACTTGGCTGAACTCTCCTGCCCATGTACACCCTGTTTCTATGTTGACATATGCTCAGATACCCCTCCGCCTTCCACCGTGACTTTTCTCAGTTTCTCTCCACCCCACCTGGAAATGTCACCATCTATGGTGTCACTTGTGACCTCTTTGTCTTGCCCTACAGTGGGGATCCTCTCCCTCCACTTCAGTGGTCACTGGCACAGGCATCCCTCAGGCTATTGTCACACAGAGCTAGAGGCTAGACCTTCTACATGCATGAGAATGCTGGCTTTGCAGTTTAGCATCCTTGCCACTTACTGACTGTGTGACCTTGGGGAAGTTATTTAGCTTCTCTAAGCTTTGTTCTTTTCTCCTAAAAAGTGGTGAAAATATCAGGACCTAAGCTATAGATGTGCTATGAGAAGCCAGTACTGTAAGATTCATAAACCACTAGGTGTGGTGCCGGGCCCAAAGTAAGTGTGCTATCAATGCTTGCTGATGTTACTTTAAAATTCTTTCTCTGGGTTCAACTTTTTTTTTTAACTTTCTTCTTATCATTCTCCCCTTCCTCTATGTCCCAATTGCCACTTGCTAAATCCTTGCTATTCTCCAGCTTCAAGGACCATCTGCCAGCCTGGAACTGATGGGTCCTCTCTTTGAATGATTGATGCACCATCAAATTAAAAGTTCTTGCTCCCTTTTTGATGCACTGTAACTCCTCCAGGAATCTAAGTCTAAGCCTTTACAATTGTTTGACTGTTTTTTTTTTTTTAATCACATTCTTATTTACTTTTCCAAGGTTGCTGTTCCAAACCCTTCCCACTCTCTTAGACTTCCCCACTATAGTCCACTCTGCATTTATAATTACTCAATTGATTATTTTAAATTATCACTTAATGTTGGTTACACTAGACTCGCCTCTAAATTCAATGAGGTGGTGACTTTATCTCATTTGTTTGTGCCATAGCCCCAAAACCTAGCACATGGGTGCAGCCCACATTCACAGTGACCTTATCCCAAATTAATAACAAAGATTAAGGCTATCCCACTTGACATATCTCAAATATGTCCCTTTTCTGGCTGTTTTTCTCTATCTTCCTCTACCTCTCTCTTTTTTTCTTTGCCTTTGTCCTTAAGGAAAAGAAGTTCTTTCACTTTTTCTTGGTCCCTCTCCTCTAAAATTTCTCTTCAGCAAATACTATTCTTTTGCTTCTTTTAATCTCCCATTTTCAATGCCCTTTCCTTTCTGTCTGCACACATATCAGGAGAGATCTTGCTTTGGAGTCACACGGACCTGGCTGGGAATCTTGGCCTTGCTCTTGCTGGTTGTGTAATTGGGCCATGTATTCCACTTCTCTAAGCTTTAATTTCTTCCTGCGGAAAGTGGAGTGATATTATCTGTGGATCAGCGTTGTGAAAATAAATTGGGCTAATGTTTTGTAAAGTCCTGAGCAAAGAGCATGGTGTATAGTAAATAAGTAAAATTCCTTGCCCCAAATCCTAACTAAATAAGTAAAAACAACACCTACCTCTCCTAGGCCCTACCATCTTCTCCAGCTAACGTCAGACAGACTTTCAGGTTCCTGCCTGAAATGAGAAACTTCCCTGCTTTCACACATAGTCCTTCTTTTTGCTCCTCATCATATTTCTTCTACCTTCCTGGGTGCAACATTTTGTCAATTAGATTCTTTTCTCGAACTTCAATTCCTGCTGCTCAACTGGTCTTTTCTGATCAGATCAACATTTACACATACCCAAGTCTATCTTTTTTGTTTGTTTGCTTGAGACAGATTCTCACTCTGTTGCCCAGGCTGGAGTGCAGTGGTGCGATCTTGGCTCACTGCAACCTCCACCTCCCAGGTTCAAGTGGTTTTCCTGTTTCAGCCTCCTGAGTAGCTGGGATTATAGGCACATGCCACTGCACCCAGCTAATTTTTGTATTTTTAGTAGAGATGGGGTTTCACCATGTTGGTCAGGCTGGTCTCAAACTCCTGACCTCGTGATCCACTCTCCTCAGCCTCCCAAAGTGCTGGGATTACAGGTGTGAGCCGCTGCGCCCGGCCCTACCCAAGTCTATCTTAAAAAAAAACAAAAATCTCTTTCCTGACCTCATGTTTCCTTCCAGCTATGCTGTCTTATTTCTCTACCTTTTTATCTACAAAATTTGTTGCAAGCGTCATCTGAATGACTGTTTCCACTTCCTTCAGTCTCATTCACCACCGTACATACCATGGGACAGCTAGTGCCCCATTACACCATGAAAACTCTTCCTGCCAACGCTTGCTGAATCTAGTGACTGTTTCTCAGACTGTATCTAGCTTGACCTCTGGACAGCACTAGACACAGTGACCACTTCCTTCTTGAAATGTTCTCTTCCTGGCCTTTTGTAGTCCTGCAAAATTCTTCTGTTTCTCTGGCTCTTTCACAGGCCTCTTGGTGTATGCTATCCTATAAGCAGGCCTGGTCATTTTCAGCTGTATTATTATTAAATGCTAGTCTTAGTGAACTACTTCCAGTTACCCAAGTAAACTTTCTTAATTCTAGGCCTTCATTCCTGTGGTTCCCTCTCGCTGAAATTCTCTTCTCCTTCCTCTCCTTCCTTGCCTTGCTTAGCTTCCCTCTACTTCCCATGTCAGCTTAGAAGCCTCTTCCTCCCACAGGTCTTCTCTTCGCTCCTCAGGGCTGGCAAAGGCACCCCTTCTGGGTCCTTCATGACCCCTCTGCTTTCTCTATCCTGTAACTTATCACACTACAGCATAATCATCATAATTATGTTTTCTTGGCTCAAGCTTGCCCTTGATGGCAAATTCTGTGAAGCCACGATTATATCTGCTTTTAGCGCATAGCGTAGCCTGAGTCACATAACAAGTGAATGAATGAATGAAGATTCATTCATTATTGCTATGTTGGATTGAAAGTGAGTGTACCTTATATGAAGTTTTCAATGCTACATATTGTTACCTGTTAAAACTGGGCAAGTCCCTTTTCTTAGCATCGGTTTCCTCATCTGTAAGATGAGATGTAAAGCAAGCCCCCTGAGAGCACTTTGCAGAAGTTATCTCTACTCATCCACACAAAGACCCAACAGAGTTGAAACCTGGATTTAAGGAGGTGATGCCTGTACCTCATCTAGCACAGGGCCAGACAGTTTCCTTAGCAAGGCTATCTTTACCAGTACCATGAAAGAAGGCAGAAAGGTAATATTCTTTCCTTGTCTATAACTACATTCACCTTGCTCATAAGCACCTGTTTCTGTTCGGTTAGAAATTAAAATCTGACACAAACAACCTTAAACTCTCCCATTCGAAGAATGTAGTCTCTTCTGGTTTAAAACCAACCACAGGCTCTTCTGAGTTGCTTTTCCAAGTCACTTTCCAGTTACTCTTTTAGATAAACACACAGTCTTTTAGGGCTCCCTCATTCCCCTCCTCATTCACTGAATACAGTGGAAAGTGTGTTAAGATGGAGGCGGAGAGGGAACCTCTGGCCTACGGTCCCTCGGGTCCTCACTGTGTCCATTGATAGTGAAATCGTGGACTGGTCACTGCTCAGAGTCCCCCCTTGCTAAACCAGCCCTTCACTGAGTTCTCAAGGGCACTGGGTCTTCTGCAAGGAGAAAACCTCCTCCAAGAGCACTGAGGCTTCTACAGCTCCAGCTATTTTTCCCTTCGACCTCTGCCAATAGCCTCTGCCTCAGGGGCCCCTCCTGCAAGCAGTGGGGATCTCCTGGCAGGAAGGCTGGTTCTTTAATCCAAGTTGCCTCTAGAGCCTGTGGAGACTTCTGGATCTTCTCCATGGAGGGGACAGAGTGAGGGAGGGGTGACAAAGAGAGTTTCCTTGAGAGATTTCATGGGCAAGGATTTTAAGATTTTGTTCTCTTACAGTACCAATGGTCCCCGACTTACTATGGTTCGACTTACGATTTTTCAGCTTTATGATGGTGTGAAAGTGATACATATTCAGTGGAAACCATACTTCAAATTTTGCATTTGGATCTTTTCCCAGGCTAGCAATATGTGATGTGATACTCTCTTGCAATGCTGGGCCAAATAATCTAACACAATGTCTGTTTTATAATAAAGTGCTGAATAGCTCATGTAATTTACTAAATACTGTACCAAAAGTGTTCTGAGCACATTTAGGGTAGGCTCAGCTGAGCTGTGATGTTCAGTAGGTTAGGTTTATTAAGTGCATTTTTGACTCTTGGTATTTTCAATCTGTGATGGATTTTTCAGGACATACCCCCATCATAAGTTGAGAAGCATCTGTGCTTTGTTACATTAGTAGATGCTTTAAAAGACATTACTGAATTGAATGAATGATTCTCAGTCCATCTCTGCCTAAACATTGCTGTGTCATTGTTTCATTTTGATTTTCAGTTTATCTCAGGTTTCTAATCCCTTCTTCCAGAGTTTTGAATCCAGTGTAGTAATGGGAGCAGGAGGTGCCCTGAGCAGACCTCTCATATGAGTCTAAACTACGTTACTCTCCTCTTCTTTTTCAGTACGGAACAATTTTATTTTCCACCTGCCTGACAGGAAGTAACTTTACATTATATTCTACTTTCTCTATACTTTATGGTTTAGAGTTAAGGTGATCATGTGTTCGGGTTTTGCCTGTGGTGGTCATGGTTTATAACTATTGTCTGCATGTAATTAACAGTAATGCAGGCTTCACTCTCAAAATGACCTGGTTTGGATAGTAAATTACATGGTCATCTTTCTTTTCTTTTTCTTTTTTTAAAGATAGGGTATCACTCTGTCACCTGGGCTGGAGTGCAGTGGTGTGATCACAGCTCGCTAAAATCTCAACCTCTGGGGTTCAGGTGATCCTCCCACCTCAACTTCCCGAATAGCTGGGCACACGCCACCACACCTGGCTAATTTTTGTATTTTTGGAGAGAGAGGGTTTTGCCATGTTGCCCAGGCTGGTCTCAAACTCCTGGGCTCAAGCAGGCTGTTCACCTCAGCCTCCCAAATGTTGAGACTACAGGTGTGAGCAACTGTGCCCGACCATTCCTACTTTTCAAAATGAGTTTAAGCTCAGGCTTCCAAACTTAAATCTCCTTGTGACTTAAAGCTCAGTGTTGGGAGCCACCCAAAAACCTTTCTCTTAAGTTCCTGGCTCTTGCAAGTAAAGGTCTTGGCTTTTATGATACTGTTCTAGTATAGACATTAAAATATCTATTTTGAAAGACAAAGATATACAATGACTTTTTTATTCAGAGAAATGAAAACATTTCAAGAAAGTAAAAGTAAGCATTTGAATGTATCAACAGCCTAGCACCAGCAATCCATCGAATGACCCTGGCCAGTGCACAGTCCTGGTGGATAGTGGTGGACGTCAGAGGCCCAGGTCATCCTGTCATCTAGGATTAAGAGTTGTTAACATTTTGTTCTTCTAGGAAATTTTAGAAAAGAAATAAAAGATTATTGCCAGCATCTTTTATAACCAGCAGAACACTTCTTTATTCTAGGTTGTATGTGCCCTTCGCCTGAGGACAGTTTATAGAAAACTATAGCTGTTATTTGATTAGTGGGGAGTGTGTTGAGGTTGAAATAACTTATAAAAAATATTTTTAAATAAAAACATTAACTGGATGCATAAGCTATCAATAAATGTGATTTCCCTTTCTAACTCGACATGGTAACCCTGCTCATCTTGTGTTGGTTGGAAGCACTGCTTGACAATATGTATGATATTGATTAACAAAAATGAAAAGGTATATTAATTTGTTAAATCACTTGGCAGAAAAATTATGATCAATCTTAACTAAAACATAATTTGATAGGCAATGTCTTTTAAAATAAAGTATATATGGAAGAAAAACGTCAAAATACAGCACCTCAAATGTTTTTTTAAAAAGAGGCTTGCAACCCCATCTAGGTAACAGAATGACACTGCTGACTACATTTCAGTAGGTAGTTTACTTTCAGATTTTTTTGGTAGTAGCAAAGAATGAGACATTCACATTCCCTCTAGCTCATCTTGTAACAAGTTTTGTGTTTCCTCAGGATGGTTGACTTGGATTAGGTTAGAGAACAAATAATTTGACCTAATTATTAAATAGCAACATAGCTACCAATAGACCTAGGGAACAGACACCTGTGCCCCAAACATATTACTACACCTTCCTAAATGTGGCTTTGTAATATCATTATGACTCTTTATTTTATTTTATTTTTATTATTATTATTTTTAATGAGACATATTTTTGCTCTTGTCGCCCAGGCTGGAGTGTAATAGTGTGATCTCGGCTCACTGCAACCTCTGACTCCTGGGTTCAAGCGATTCTCCCACCTCAGCCTCCCAAGTAGCTGGAATTACAAGCATGCACCACCACACCCAACTAATATTTTGTATTTAGTAGAGATGAGGTTGTATCATGTTGGCCAGGCTGGTCTCGAACTCCTGACCTCAGATGGTCCACCTGCTTTTGCCTTCCCAGGTGCTGGGATTACAGGTGTGAGACACCGTGCCTGGCCCCATGACTTGAATAAGAAGCATGACTTGCCTCTGAGGACACTCGTGTGTCTAGGATAATGAAGTCTTTTTTTTTTTTTTTTGAGATGGAGTCTCACTCTGTCGCCCAGGCTGGAGTACAGTGGCACGATCTCAGCTCACTGCAACCTCTGCCTCCCAAGTTTAAGTGATTCTCCTGCCTCTCTGCCAAGTACCTGGAATTACAGAAATGTGCCACCATGCCCAGCTAATTTTTTTTGTATTTTTAGTAGAGATGGGGTTTCGCCATGTTGGCCAGGCTGGTCTCGAACTCCTGACCTCAGGTGATCCACCTGTCTCGGCCTCCCAAAGCGCTGGGATTACAGACGTGAACCACTGCACCCAGATGAGAATGGGGTCTTCAAGAGGGTGTGGAGGAGCAGTGAGCTTGGACAATTAGGGGAACCTTCACACTATTACTTCCTTTCTTTCTTCTACAGTTCTTAAACTTAAGCTGCTTCCTATCTCTCTTCTTTTCTTCCTCCCACATCCACAGATGGGGTGGCTGCATTCCGTGCCTTCTTGAAGACGGAGTTCAGTGAGGAGAACCTGGAGTTCTGGTTGGCCTGTGAGGAGTTCAAGAAGACCAGGTCAACAGCAAAACTGGTCTCTAAGGCCCATAGGATCTTTGAGGAGTTTGTGGATGTGCAGGCTCCACGGGAGGTGTGTTGGCAGCAGCGACCATCCTGTCTGTCCATGGCTTCTGGCCTGCATTTCTCTCTCAGAGAGGATCTGAGCCAGGCTTGATGAGGACTTTCTTATACAAAACTGAACCTCATCGCTCTGGTGGCCCTTGATGGAAAAAAAAAAAAAAAAAAGGATCATTTTTAAGAAACAGAAACCCAGGGCTTCCATCAGAGGAGCTCCATTAGGAGTGTTTTAGTTGTCTGTCAGTTAAGCATGCGCTAGCAGGAACTGTGCTGCTACAGAGATTCTGCAAGAATAAATGCTACCGAGTCTATGTTCGTTTTCCTGGTGGAAGGCAGCATAGCTTAATGAAATGTGGATCTGCTTTGAAATCTTGTTTCAATTTTAGCTCCACCACTTACTAGCTAGGAGCTCTTGGTCAAGTTACTAAACCTCTCTGGGTCTCAATTTCCCCAATGTAAAAGGGTACCTACCTTTCAGAGGATGAGAGATGAAGCACCTGTTCAGTATTTGCCACTGCTCATTAATGAGTAATTATAATTATTTATATTATTTAATTATAATGATTTATAGTAATAGGATGAATTTCTATTTTATTGCTGTTCTGAGTTATAATACAGAATTTTACTTGGGAGAGGAGGGTTTACATGAAGAAAAATGTCTGCTACCAGTTTAGGTGCAGTGCATTTTTAGATTCCTTCAACTATGCTTTGACTTGGGATACAAGAAGTCTTTACCAGTTGTCTAGGATGCTACAGGCCCTTTATAATGCTGGTTGGAACAGAGATGTACATTCTAACCAGGGCCTCCCTCCACAAGGCATTTGTTTCCTTAGTAGACAAGAAAAGACAGGAGAAAAAGCTTACTTCAGGGGACTTGCATTAACAACTGGCTTGGATCTATCCCTTTGCCTGCCAGGGTGAAGGTCCCTGGATTAGGGATTCAAGTAATTTGGGATTTTGCCTTGGCTCTGTTGCTAACTTTCCATACTACTTTAAACAAGCTTTGTAGTCTCTTATTTTCAGTACTGTTGTCTATAAATTGGGACTGAGAATATCTGGTTTGCAGACCCCGCAGGATTCTTGCTGTGATCAAAAGGGATGACCTCCATGGAAGCAATTTGAAAAGCCAAAATCGCCTTAAACATGTAGATGCTGTCATTAATAATTATTGCATAGTTAGGGCCAGCTGCCAGAAACCTTGGCCGTTGAGGGCCTGTGACCTTGCTCTCTGTTTGTATCTCTAGGTAAACATTGACTTCCAGACCCGAGAAGCCACGAGGAAGAACATGCAGGAGCCGTCCCTGACTTGCTTTGACCAAGCCCAAGGAAAAGTACACAGCCTCATGGAGAAAGACTCTTACCCCAGGTTCCTGAGGTCCAAAATGTACTTAGATCTGCTGTCCCAAAGCCAGAGGAGGCTCAGTTAGACCTCAGAAGTGGACTCCCGGAAATCACCGGCTTTCCCCTCCTCTTGCTGCCAAGATCATATTCTAATGTGAAATGTCATAGGTGTTCAAAAGTGGTGGCATTGGGGGTGAGAGGCTGGGGGTGAGGAGGGAATGAAGGGCCATTCCAAAGTATGACCCAGCTGCTGGAGCTTGGACTCTATTCCATTTACCCATGTTTGTGTTTTGGTTAGTGGTAGCGCCTTGCCGCTGTCACCCTTTTCTGGGTCAGCAACTTGCCCTTCATAATGCCTTGGGTCACCTCTGCTGAGAGGGCAGATTTGCTGTGCTAGGCTAATCTGTAAATAATGCAAATGCAATTCCCACCACCTCCACACCCTCCTCAGTTAGGATTCCTGACTCCACTTGTTGTAAATCCCTGGGAGGAGTAGCTGAAAGACTTGGGCTCCACTCTGTGATTTGTAGTGGCCAGCTCTGCTCACTGGGACCTCACAGCTTAGGAGAGAGGTTTCTGTGGAATTCCAAGTTTCTAGTGCTGTCATTGACAGGTGACCTCTTGGAGAAGGAGTGAAATCCATGGAGTTGTTTGTTTCTTCCATTTCCATTGGACCAGTGTGAAAAACTGTGATTACTTTCCATCTTGGCCTAGGAAATTCACAAGACTACCCTACCCTTACATTTCCAGAAAGAGTCTTGGGACATGTCCTTCATGACTTCTGAAGTGGAATTGCCATGAAGAAAGATACAGCTTACAAATCTTCCTCAATTCTACGAAGAACTTTTCCAGAAGTCAGGAGACGAGGGAATGTAGCACCAGTAGACTTCTATTCAAAGGGGTACCATATAACCTGTCTGTTGCTCTGTGTCTTCTCTGCCCTCACCTCTCTGCAGCATCATACATCACTGATCTCTTAGGATGACAACTTGGCAAAGGGAGGTGAATTCCTGTAGCATGGAGTGCTCCCACGGTGCCTAGTACTTTCCCTGTATCTCCACCTCCCCCCTTCCATGCCGGTCATGTAATTATGATGGGGGAGAACGGGAATTTAGGCTGAAACTCTTTCCAGCATACTTCCTGGGAACATGCTTACTTAGAAAGATCTCTCTCTTGGATACCATGAAGCAGCTTCTTTCTTGATCTTTGATCTTTTGGAATTGAGCATGAAATAGGAGGTGTGGCTGAGAAGATCACTGTGAGCATCTGGATGTGGAGAACCTTCCTAAAATGCTTTCATGGTATCCTACAGCTGCTCTTGGAAGTGTGTCAGGCAACTCTTCCTTGGAGGATGAGTGAGCAGCCTGGAACCTACTCTAGCTACCCAGGAAAAAGCTGACTTTGGCACAAGAGTAGTGCCAAGGAGATGAACCTTTAGCAGAGAGACCAGAAAGTGAAAGTGGGGCATGCAAGAGGCTGGTTTCCAGGTGGAGAGGCTAACAGAGTGGAGTTACTGTTGGAATAATTCACGACCAATGGATTTGGATTCACTGCAGATCTACAAAACTTTCAGCTTGACTAAGTGGAACAGCACATGATTAAGCATAAGCTCTGTGCAGGCGATTGCAAACTGAGCTGAACCATTCTCGTTTTAAGGGGTGAGGGGCCTTTTAAGGTTATGCTGGTGGTGTTCCAGTGCTTGTGTTCCTCTCCGTTAACTTTGAGAATCTCTTCCTTTTTTAGCTATAGCTAGACCAGGCCAAGAAGGCCCTTGAGTCCCACTAGTGCTAGGGCCCACTGCACTGCCACGGCACATTGTTATCTGTGAGTGAGGGTGGGTGTGACTGTGTGAACCTCAGGGGGAGAGAAGAACACACGTCTCCTAGCCCTCTTCGGTCTCACACCGAAGAGACCTGTGGAATTTCGTGTTCGAGAACTCCAAAGCCTCAAATGGGTGATCCTAGTTAGATCAGGTAGTATCCTCCCAACCGTGGTTAAAAAAACAAATCATTCTTTTTTAGATAAAGCTGCCAGAATTAATTTAATGATTAAATTCTCTAACAGGGTATTTTAAACATTGTTTACATATGAAATGTGCATCTGCTGCCAACTCTACTGTCAAATATGAGGTGCATATAAATTGGAATTGCACAGAGTTATAGAAATGTGAAACATTCTAAAAGGGGCCTTTTTCACCACTTCCACTATCCCAAGGAGAAAAGCCTGAACGAGAGTGTCGTGCTATGGCCTCATAGAGGGACCTAGAGTTCTTGCCAACTATTGAGGAAACAAAGGCTGCAGGTGATGGTATCACGGCGCCCTGGTGACTTCCTCCCACAATGGGGAGGTGTGAAAGACCCCAGCTTGGGGATCCTGAATTTTGCAGCTAAGCAAGGGTATGTGGGTGTGTGTCCGTGTATAGAGGAACGTGATAGCTAAATTTATGGTACTCCTGTGGAGCGTCTCTGTGTGTTTGTGTGTGTGTGACAATTGTGAGCATTAGACTAGTACATGGCAGACATGATCTTCCCATGGGGTGGAGCTTTCCTCATACCCTGTATGCCCTGCTTCCCACAAGAGGCGCAGAGCTCTTGACTCTGATGCCTAGTTTTAGGCACTCTGGTTGTGCCAACCCAGATTTTGGTCTGTGATAAAACAAAGAGAAATGTTTACAACATCTAGAGCAATATCCAAGCATACCTCATCCCTGAGCTTCCATGTTTCCCAGTCCTGCCCTCCCTCCCATTGCCTCTTCCACAAGCTCATGTCCTTGGGTATCACTTCCATTTATTTCCTGTCTTCCTTTGCTCCTCAAGCCGGGCCTGTGCTGTGGACTTGCTCTCTGGACTCAAGGCTTGCTGGGTCCTGGGCCTGTGCAGGCTCCAGGCAAGCCAGGGCAGGAGTCCAGGCAGAGCTGTGACTTCCAGAATTGCTCTCCATCCCTGAGTGACCTTGCCCCACTGGAGGGCTAACTTGTTTGGGGGCTGGTGTGAGATTCATCATTGCCCTTGGCAAACTAAATAGAATACTGTCAGTATCAACCATTCATGGCCTTGGGCACCTCTGGGGTGAGGAAGAATCCTCTGAGGCAGTCCTTCTCATTAAACTTGAGCACGCACAGGAATCACCTGGAAAGCCTGTGACAAGTGCTAATTCCCAGGTGCATACCCAGAGATGCTGATCTGATAGACCTGAGATGGGGCCCAGAAATCAATATATTTAATAAGTTCCTAGGTGGCTAGTGGCCTGTGGATTTGGAAAAAGGATGGTCTTAGACAGTGGCTCATGACCTTGGCTGCTCCTTAGAATCACCTAGGGAGTTTTTAAAACCCAGATGTCCAGGTCCCACCCCAGAACAGCCAAATCAGAAGCTTTTGGTAGAGACCCAGGCATCAGTCACTTTAAAGCTCCACAGGTGACTCCAATGTGCAGCTGAACTTAGGAAGCATTGGTCTAAGGAGTGAGGAGGAACGCGGTGTGGGGGAGGGGAAAGGGGGGAACACAGCTGTGTGGACCAAGGGGGCTGGCGCATTTCCAGATGCAAGCACGTAGATACTGAGGAACCTGGCCAGTCCTGGAACCTGACTTGGGATGCTGCCTTGATGCCCTCAGGGTCTGACTTGCTCTTTTGAGATAAAGGTGATTTGGCCCAAGCTGCGTGCATTGCTGGGCAGCGGCCATGCCGAAGGTGGTAGCTGAAGGGATCCTTGATTGAAAGACGCTCTGCCGTGCTTTCCGAGTCCTGTCTCCTCCAAGCTTGTCTCCTAGGCTGTTTCCCCTGTCTGTTTTCCTGCGCCCTTGTGTTTGGCCATTTTTGCATTAGGGTGTGTCTCTGTACCCAAGGCCACACGACAAGGTAGTTGGAACCCCCACTCACGTGGTGAGTGAAGAGCGTCGTGGTAATAATAATAGTAGTAACACAACTTCCAAATTTATCAATGGAGAGTGTCACATCCTGAGGATATCAAGATCTGTGAGGCCTTTTCAAGCCCTCACCATTCCCTCTTTGGTCCCAGGTTGGGTGGGCAGCTGGGAAGGTCCTAGTTGATTTTAATCGCCGGTGCTCTCCCCAGAACTGCTGCTCTGAATAAACCAAAGCTGTGAAAGAGCGTTCTGCGCAGGCTGTGGGCCCAGCCTCTGGGTGCAGGCCCTGGGCGCTTGAGCTGGGCAGCTCAGCTGGCTCTGCTGTGAGGGCAAGCTGTGAACTTAACTGTGCTGAAAGCTGGGGAGGGTAGAATGGGGAAGACTGAAGAGGAAGGAGCGGGTGGGAGAGACCAGCCGCTAACATGGTGTCTGCTTCTCCATGGACCAGAGGAGAAGGGATGAGTAGAAAATGCAGAGGCAGGATGGTCTCCCAGCAACAAGAGTGTCCAGAGTTCTCCTGACCCTGTCTGTGCCCAGTTCCACGGAAGGCAGAGGCATCACGGTTTTCCACCCCAGGCCACCCTGCCAAGTGTCAGGCCTCTTTAAATCTGCATCCCTCTGGGTTAGAAGCAAGAGAGGTGGCAAAGCCTCCCTGGCACTGAGAGCCTGTTCCAACGTGCCACTCGGCATGAGATGGTGGAGGAAGAAGCCAAGAGCAGAGATGCCTTCCTGTTCCCGCGGCCTCTCAGGACTCCACAAGATGCTGTGGACCAAGACGGGAGATCTCAGGATGGGGCCACTGGCCTTCCTAGGTTGGGCTCTGGGTCCTTTTAATAAACTGTTCCTTTCCTGGTTCTTACTCCCTTTTGGTCCTTCCGCTCCCTTCCCTCTGCCAGGTATGGAAAAGGTGGCTGGGCTGGGTGTGCGCTCCAACCCCGGTAGCATTAGCTGAGTCACGCGGCGAGCACACAACAGATTTGTAGCAGCTCATCTGCCATATAAACCGCTTGGCTGATGGTGTCCTCATTGAGTTGTTTCATTACCATGTAAAGTGGAATCATGTCTTTCACCTTTACTATAAACAAGGCTGTGAGAACATAATAAACAGAACCTGAACAAGCTGCCCTCTGGTCTCTGCCCACATTTCTGCCCAGCTGACTCTTTATGAGGAAACTCTCCACATCACACATGGACTTGCTGGAGGGAGGGCACGTGGCCCCATCTGGCAGCAGCTGGCACGGGGCTGGCCATCAGGAGAAGCAGGGGTGTGGGTGGAAATGGATGGGCCTGGCTTGGGGATGAGCGTGGGGTGGAGAGTGACTTTGGGTTATGAAAGTTGCTTTGAAACTGTAAAGTGCTGTCCCAATTCAAGGTGGTGTTTTTATTACTACCACCTACTGCTTGAAAATGCAGAGAGCAAAAAAAGGGTGAGGATGGTTTGTGTATTTGTTCAGCTGGAGCAATCTGGAAATGCAGTCGGTTGATCTTGCTTAGGGCTGTACCTCACTTTATACAATCAACGTGTCCCCGAAAAGTGTGTATTAGTCATCAGATCTTTAAGTGCCTCTGGTGATCAGGTCCTGTGGAGGGGAGGAAGGAGAATAAGGCACTGTATCTGCTCACAAAAGCTCATTCTTCAAGTGGGGTGATAAGACAGAGATATGCAAAACCTTAACCATCCAAATAATTGAAAATGTTCTGGAAAAGGTCTGTCTTTAAAGGAAAGCTGATGCTTCTTCAAAGGTGAATCCTTTGGGTTAAAAGAAAAGTCCTTTTGTAAAGCAAATGATCACCCTCAATTCCAATTGGGCAAGGAGTAGTGGCAGGTTGGGCTGCTGCAGACAGGAGTCCACCACTGGGGACGGGGTGTGGCTGGTTTCTGTCTTTCTGGCTTTGCTCTTCTACTCCTTCTACCCCTCTTCCCACCTGGGGCTCCTGACCCCTGCAGGAGAGAGTGGAAGGGGAAAGATAAGAGGCCAGGGATGAGGGGTGTGGGCGGGGGGTCAGGCCTGATGTAGATGCCATCTGAGATAGGCTGTGGGCTCTCCAGCCTTGGAGGACTCTATGGAGGGGAAAGGGGAGTCCTTTCTGGTTCATTGGAGACCCTGTGTCTTGGGAATCTGTTCCCTGCAAGTCTCCTGGTGAGGGTGAATGATTTCCTCTGGCAGGTGGACTGGTCCTTCCTGACAGTGCCCCAGCTTCTCTCTGCTGCTGTCCACTTGCCCACTTGGACAGGTCCTAGGTTGAACTCATGGTAGTCTCCTCTCCAGAGGCCCATAGCGGGCCCATTGGCACCACTTGGATCTTATTTTTCCCTAGAATTAGAAGAAAGCAGCTGCTCTTCTTGCTCTGCAGCCTGAGCCACCAGCCAGCCCACTGCTCACATTTTTTATTTTCCAGGCTGGAATAGACACCAGTCTCCTGGGTCCTCAAGCATCAGGGGGGCACATGTCAGGCTCCAAGGACCCACAGAGCCCACACTCCCTTGGAATGAGGTGAGAAGTAGGCACCCTGCCCGTCCTTCCAGGGGGCTGGGACTCACAGCACACAAACAGCTTTCTCCGAAAACCTTCACAAGTTCTCTCCAGCCCCTGATCTTTTGCTGAGGGACAGGTTCTCAGTGCCACTCACTGGCTCTCCACTCCCTCCCTGCAGTGTAGGCTTGGTCTGGAACCTACTTTGGTATCTGAGATCACTCTCCTAGACCTTGACAGAGGGTCTTACACATGTAAAACACTTAGCACTATGCCTGGCATCTCGCTAACATGCAGCACATGTAGAGAAACACAAGCCAAGTCCCTTCTGATCCTAGGATCTACAAACAAAGCCATGGAGAGAGAGAGACAGAAGAGGTCACTGAGATAACTCCCTCTGGAGGATGTGCTTCTTAGTCTGGGCCTGTCTTAGTCTGTTTGGACTGCTATAACAAAGTGCCATAGACTGGTGGTTTATAAACAGCAGACATTGTTCCTCACAGTTCTGGAGCCCAGAAGTCTGAGATCAGAGTGCCAGCATGGTTGTGCTCTGGGGAGGGCTCTCTTCCGGGTTGTGGACTGTCGATTTCTTGTTGTATCCCCACATGGTGGAAAGAATGCTACCTAGCTCTCTGGTTTCTTATAAAAGTCACTAATCCCATTCACAAGGGTTCCACCCTCATGGCCTAATCACCTCCCAGAGGCTCCACTTTTAAATACCATCCCATTGGGTTCATGGTTTCAGTATATAAGTTTTGGGGTCTGGGCACAAATATTCAGTCCATTTTAGAGTCTATCCTGGTCCCCTATCCAGAAAGGAGAATAAAGCTGGAGGGAAAGGGTGGGGACATGCCTCCCCTGTTCTTGCCTCATTCCACAGAACAGAGGGACATCCCAGTCCACACCCCAGGTCACTGGCTGGATGCCCAGCCATGGAAACAGAAAAACCATAAGCCTGAGAGCCTTTGACTAGGGTTATGTGAGCACACTGTTCCTGATAATTTGGGCTGTGATGCCAAATTGGGTTGAATCTCAGCTTTAACTCTTACACATTGTGTGATCCGAGGGAATTTACTTCCCTGTGCCTCAGTTTTCCTATCTGTAAAACTAAAATAATAACAGAGTCAACTGGTTGGGGTCATTATGAACATTAAGCAAGGAAGAACAAGGCACCTAGTAGGCACACAGTGTGTGCTAAGTGGCATCGTTCTCTCATATTGGAATCACTAGGGAGTCAAGCCAGCACCTCATTCATAGCTCATTTGCTTCTCAGATAAACGCAAAAGAAAAACACTCAAAGCAAATGATATTACAGAATCAACATCACATCCCTTCCCTACTAAATTCTAAAATCCCTGAAGGTAGAGAGACTGTAATTCCAGACCCAGACTCCCTGGGTCTCTTTTGTTTACTGCCTTAGTTCCTAAATATTTATTGGAAGAACATTACATCTACAAATATTTTTTGAGCACCTTTTTTTTTTTTTTGAGATGGAGTCTCGCTCTGTCCCCCAGACTGGAGTGCAGTGGCGCCATCTCAGCTCACTGCAAGCTCTGCCTTCCAGGTTCACGCCATTCTCCTGCCTCAGCCTCTCGAGTGGCTGGGACTACAGGTGCCCACCACCACGCCTGGCTAATTTTTTGTATTTTTAGTAGAGATGGGGTTTCACCGTGTTAGCCAGAATAGTCTCAATCTCCTGACCTTGTGATCCGCCCACCTCGGCCTCCCAAAGAGCTGGGATTGCAGTCGTGAACCACCGCGCCCAGCCCCACCTCTTATAGTCACTTGGGTAGATTGGGGGTGGAGGCAAGAAATCTAAAACCTGGACCCTCATAGAAGTTACTTGATTCTTTTTTTTTTTTTTTTTTTTTTTGAGACAGGGTCTCGCTCTGTCACCCAGGCTGGAGTGCAGTGGCCGGATCTCAGCTCACTGCAAGCTCTGCCTCCCGGGTTTACGCCATTCTCCTGCCTCAGCCTCCCGAGTAGCTGGGACTACAGGCGCCCGCCACCTCGCCCGGCTAGTTTTTTGTATTTTTTAGTAGAGACGGGGTTTCACCGTGTTAGCCAGGATGGTCTCGATCTCCTGACCTCGTGATCCACCCGTCTCGGCCTCCCAAAGTGCTGGGATTACAGGCTTGAGCCACCGCGCCCGGCCAGAAGTTACTTGATTCTTAGAAAGACTTAATGCTTTATAAGCTTTGGCACTTACCAAATGAGTGGTATAGAAAGTAAATGGCTGTATAATGAGAAGCTGCTATACTAATAGGAGACACTTAGGGGCCAGGTACTTTACCAGCAATTTAGATGGTTCATCTAGTTGGATCCCTGCAACAGTTTATTATTACTATTATTATTATTTCAGAGACGGGTCTCATCTATCACCTAGGCTGGAGTACAGTGGTGCTATCATAGCTCACTGCAGCCTCAAACCCCTGAGCTCAATAATCCTTCCACCTCTGCCTCCTAAGTAGCTGGGATTGCAGGTGTGCATCACTACACCCAGCTAATTTAAAAAATTGTTTTGTAGAGACAGTTTCTCCCTATGTTGCCCAGGCTGGTCTTGAACTGGGCTCAAGCACTCCTTCCACCTCAGCCACCTGAGTAGCTGGAATTACAGGGATGAGCCACCAACCCCAGCTCCTGCAACAATTATATGAGGCAATGTAAGGGTTTGCTCGGGCTACCAAAACAAAGTATCACACACAGAGTGGCTTAAACAAGAGTTTTATTGTCTCACAGTTCTGGAAGCCAGAAGTGCAAGATTAAGGTGCTGACAGGGTTGGTTTCTTTCAAGGTCTCTCCTTTTGGCTTGTAGATGGCTGCCTTCTTGCTGTGTCCTCGCAGTCTTTCCTCTGTACCCTAACCCTTGGTGTCCCTTCCGCTTCTTGTAAGAACACCAGTCATATTAAAGTCCCATCCTAATGGCCTCATTTAACTTAATCACCTTGTACAAGCCCTCTCCCCAAATAGAGTCATATTTTGAGGTGCTAGGGTTAGGCTTCATCATAGGAATTTGGGGGACTCAGTTAAGCCCATCACAGATAGACACTATTATTAATCCCCACATACAGGTGAGGAAACCGAAGCACAGAGAAGTACTTCAGTGATCTACCCAAGTCTGTACAGTGTGTACGTGGCAGAATTGGGATTTAAAACCCTCGATATAGAAGTCCAGAGCTGGTGCTCTGAACCTCTACTGTGCTGCAGACTAGATATAAATATGGGGAAGGGGTGGGAGTGGGGCAGGTGCCTAGGTGCCAGGGGGCAAGGAAATGGGGGTGGCGGGGTGTTGTCAGGGATGCTGGAGATAAACTGCTCATAGGATGTCATGGATGAGTCCACACCAATGCTGGTCGGCTAGAGATGAAGGTAGAAGGAGAAATGGGAGGGTCAGTTCTCTCTGTCTTTTGCTCGCTCAGAAATGTGAGCTCCCAGAGAAGCTGGAGGCCTGGTGGGAAATGCTGGTGGCTAACTTCCTTCCATTTCTTCCAAACATGCTGCAAAGCCCGCTGGAAATTGGACTAGCCAATTATCCGCCCAAGATGTCCGTTTCCAGGCAGTGGGTACAGGCGCAGCCATGCGAGTTTGTCCCACATCCTCGGAGCATGTCATTCTTCCTGGGGAGGCAGAGTCCTGGCCATGCCCACAACTCCGAAGACAAGTGTTGCTCCATCCCCTGAATCTGCAAAAAGGAGAGCACACCAGTGGGGTGCAGGCTGCAGGCATGCCCTTCTCAAGGAGAGAGAAGTAGCCCCCATCTCCTCTCACACTAATACCAGCTCACAGGCACCATGAGTGGCAGGGGGCTCTCCCCAGATTCATGTGATGTAGGAATAGAGGTGAGATTTGGATGCAGACAGGCCTGAGTTCGAATCCTGATGCTGTTGCTTACTCGGTGTGTGTGAGATGCTGGGGATGGTACTTGGCCGCTCATCATCTCAGTTTTCTTACTAGAAAAAGGGGGATCACAAAACCCACATTTCCAGGCAGGTTGCTGCAAGGATAAGAGATGATGTGCAAAGCATCTGGAGCAGGACCTGGTATTGAGTAGGTGCTCAAAAATTAGAAGCTGTGAGTATTGGAGATATCCTGGCTTGTAGACATCTTGGCACTGGGTCTGTAAATCTTTATTTTATTTATTTATTTTTTAGGAGACGGAGTCTCGCTCTGTCGCCAGGCTGGAGTACAGCAGCACGATCTCGGCTCACTGCAACCTCTGCCTCCCAGGTTCAAGCTATTCTCCTGCCTCTGCCCCCCTGAGGAGCTGGGACTACAGATTCGCACCACCACGCCCAGCTAATTTTTGTATTTTTAGTAGAGACAGGGTTTCACCATGTTGGCCAGGATGGTCTCAATCTCTTGACCTCGTGATCCGCCTGCCTCTCCCTTCCAAAGTGCTGGGATTACAGGTGTGAGCCACCACACCCAGCTGGTCTCTAGATCTTGTCTAGGGGACAGAGCATGTTGTAGAGCAGTTAGCAGCAGACAGTCAATGGAGTTGGGTTGAATATAAGTGTACTTGCAGAAAAGGAGGCCCTCTGTCAGATAGAAACAAAACAAAATGCCTTTCATTCAGAATTGTGCTCTGCCCCAACTAGGGTATTAGCAGCCCTCCTTAGGTGCCCTATGAGCTAAATATAACAGGGATGATGGACTGCTCACACAGGCTTTTCCCTGCAACCCCCAAAATGCAAGCAGATTAACTGGATATTTGAGTTGGCAGAATTAAAAAAAAACCCATAAAATCCCTGAGCCAAATCAACTGATCACGTACTTTCGACATGCTGTTATATTTCATTTATCCTGGGAGGACCGGAATTGTACTTTTGCCTTGACTTTTGGGAAACACGGGAAACATAACTGATGTGGATGTTCTCATTCAAGGTGCAGAGTTTGTAAGCGGCTCTGGAATAGGTTAAAATGGAACCCACCTTGATAACAGAATAGCTGTGTGTAGGTTTGTTGGGGGGGTTTTGTATTTATTTATTTATTTTTTTATTTTTTTGAGACAAAGTCTTGCTTTGTCACCCAGGCTAGAGTGCAGTGGCACGATCTCGGCTCACTGCAACCTCCGCCTCTTGGGTTCAAGCAATTCTCCTGCCTCAGCCTCCTGAGTAGCTGGGATTACAGGCATGCGCCACCACATCTCAAACTCCTGACCTTGTGATCCACCTGCCTCGGCCTTCCAAAGTGCTGGGATTACAGGAGTGAGCCAACATGCCCAGCCGATTTGCTGGATATTAAGGGAAATGGTTTTAATCATATGTTCTAAAAATGAAATGGTCAGGATTTTCCAGTAGGTGCTTTATTAGGTCAGTTTTTACCAATAAACAAGGTTGATTGAAACGTGCAACTCCTCAGAGCCTAGATCGGCAGCATCTCCCAGGAAATGGTGAGGAGAGGGTGAGGAGCTGGGAAGGGGTTGTGGGACCATGTGTATCATAATCACATCCAAATCACAGCAGCCTAGGAGACAGTGGCATGCTGGGTCAGGGCAAGCTTCCTCTCCCGTCTCCCTGCAACATGGGATGAATATAGAGCAAGTGCTCATAAGTAGTCTTGGCCCTCATTTTGGCCATGGCCTGGTTGAAATGAGTCAGGCCCAGTGAGGATTGATCCAAGACCAGAGGGAAAATAGGCTTGCATTCTGGACTCCGGGGCTGCAGCTGCTGTGATAAAGTGACTTGCAGAAGAGGAGGGGAGCTATGGCACCCTCGCTCATCCTGCTGGCCAATGGCCCTTTGCAGGTGACTCTGTGGAGAGACTTGTTTCAGCCTGGAGGACACATCCTCATGCAGAGGGGCAGCCTCTGGGCCTGCTCTGCAGTCATGGAGACAAAGTTGCTCTGTCGAGGGAGCAGCTGCTGGCCACCTGCTCACCAGCCCAGGCTAAGCCCTTTTCTGAGCAGGAGTATAGGAGCCTGATCCCTAGAATACAGGGCTGGAGGTACAGTGTTGAGAGAGCATGGTGTGTTTTTGCTAGCCTGGGCCATTAGTTTCCCAAGGTGGCCCGGGTGCCCGCCCCACCTAAGGTCCCATACACAGGGAACCCTCAGCATGCTGAGGTTCCATGCATAGGGACCCCTTAGCTGTCCTTGCTTGTTGACCTTTTTGTCTCAGTAACACCTAGACCTGCTCCCACTTCCTTGCACCAGAGGCAGCAACTGTTGCAGAGCTAGGCCAGCTAGCGGGAGGCTGGGCAGAGGTTAGTGAGGCCAGGCCACTTTGGAGGAATTCCGGGGTTTCAACCTACTCTTCTTTCTCCTCCACAAGGACACATGTAGCCTACCCTGCAGGCCTGATCAGAGCCAACAGTTGCCACACTGCCTCTCTAATGTTTATTCTCTCCCTTTTTACCCAGACTATAAACTCTCAGAGGACAAGACTCAAATCTGATACCTCCTGGCCAGGACACTTACAGGATGCATGATTAACACCTACATGCTCTGCGATGCATCAAGGTAACACGGGGCTGTCCTTCTGTGCGAAGATGATATCCTGACCCTCTACATGTAGGGCTTCAATATTAGGTCATTTTTCCAGCTATGATCCACACTCTCTCCTTATCTCCCTTAAAATCTTCAGTAAATTCCACCAGAAGAAGAAGGCCAGGCTGAGGGAAGATCTGTGGCCTTGGGAAAGAGTGATACTCCTGTCCCTGAGCCTGAAGGGACTCCAAAGAGGGGTTTTATAGGCCCTGCCATGACGTAAATAGACACAGATCGGTGAACCCTGTAAGCCTGAGGGCAGCGGACAGCTGGTGTGCCAAGGGCATATTTGCCTGGTAATTTTAATTTTTATTTGAATGCCCATCTGCCCCATCAGCCCCATCACTGACATCATAGTGCAGCTGCAGGTCTTGTTTTTCCTTCCTGTTTCATGCGCCTGCGGCATGGCCTTGCACTCAGGGATAATTAAATGGCTCTGTGGGTGGCCTCACCCTGGTTAGTGGATGTATGGGTTGGGGTTGGGGACAGCCCAGGCTAGAGGGCCAGAGGTCTCCAACAAGGGAGCCTCAGGCTTTGTGTTAGTGTACTGTGGGGGAGGGTGGGCCCGGCTGGGGCAGAGCCTGGGAATACCTTATTTGATGAGAGGGAGTAAGTGTCTTGGGAACAGGCTCATCCTGAAGCCCGGAAAGATTTGCCACTTCTGTAACAAAGCCCTCAGTCCTGGAGATTAAAGGGTTCTTGTTCAGAACCAAGGCCAGAGGTTTCCTAACCTCTGGGGCTTCCCAGCATAGGCAGAGGCACATGAAAACAGGTATACAAGTGCCCAGAACCTTCAGTAAATAGAAAATCTTGTCTCAAGCTTGTATAGTTTGTAAATCATCACTCTGATTTCCCCCTATATCCCCCATCTCCAATGTTTTCCTCAACTTCTGTTCTTCAGAGCAACCCTGGATTCAAATCCTGATTCTGGTTATTTACTAGCCGTATTATTTTGAACAGTCTCATTAACTTCTCTTAGCCTCAGTTTCCTCATCTGTAAAATGGACCCAGCAACTCCACTCCTAAATATGTAAATCTCAGAAACCTTTTTTATGTGAACACTAGAAAACATGTACAAGAATGCTCTTAGCAGCACTGTTAGCAATAGCAAAAGACTGGAGACCACACAAAGAGCTCTCATGAGAAGAATGAGAAGGATAAAGTGTGGTACATGTGCACAGTGGAATATCATTAAGCTGTGAAAATGAATGAACTCTAGGGACACTATAGTAACCATATAGATGAACCTTAGCAAAATAATATTGGAAAAAGGCAAGTTATTTTATTACAATTTAAATATAATCAAAATAAGCAATATATTTTAAGGTTTCCATATACATGGAATAAATCTAAAAGAGAGCAAGGAAGTGATTGGGGATGGGGTTGGCTTGGGTAAGGGAAGGGAGGGAAAGAAGCAGATGAATACATGTAAGTTACCATCAGCGTAATTCCTGGGTTGGGTATAGGTTCAAAGCTATTCACCAAATCACTAAAATAAATTATTGAAAGAGAGAACAAATAAATATTTAAGATCCAAGCATGCACCAATAAGTACAGCATGAAATGAACCAAGGATTATAAAGATTAATTCAATTTTGTGCACTAAAGTCTATTAACAAATATGATTGCAGGGATTGTGAGATCGCATTAAATGAGATAATGTACATCATGACCTACTAATGCACTGGCTGTCATCCAGTAGGTGTTCAAAAATAAAGTTAATCTCTCTACTCTCCTAGCCAAGCAGGGACCTTATCATGCTTCTTATAACTCAGGATTCTTAGTGCTTTGATCCTTTAGGGCTGAATCCTAAATCGCCCACTAATTTCCTTCCATTTCTTCCCTCCCTTCCTCTACCCTCCTGCTCCACCCCAGAGCAAATAAATCTTCTCTGTCCTATGTTAAGAGTTGTGGGAACAGGATATATGAGAAGGCTTTGAGACTATTCAGTGCCCCCAATACACTCTTGTTTTCCTGTGTGCCCTGTATTCCATCAGTGGATGAAAGAAGAAGATACAACTCTTGAGCCTAGATGGCTCCAGTCCTTTGTGAGGCTCACTCACAGATGGAAAGGACACATGGCCATGCTCTTGGTGTTCAGAGGGGAGAGAGACTCTGTGATCTGTAATATTCTAGGAGGATACTGGAAAAGGTGGCCTGAGGTGGCACCTGAAATGACACCTGTGGGCTTAATGGAAAGTACCTTGGACTTGAACTTGGAGCTGCAAAATCTTGTAAAATCTTGAGATTCTCATTCACTGGCTGTATGTAAGTGGGCAAGTTGATTAGCCTCACTGAGCCCTGCTTTTCTCATCTGTGTAATGCAACTTGGAATGCTTGGAATGTAAACTAAGCCCACACACTCACAACCAACACAATGCTGGGCACAGAGTGGACATTCCAAAAACATTTGCTGAATCTGAACCCCATATCCTCCCCAGAGCCCTAGTTTCCCTCTGGGAGATTGGCTGGTACACTCACTCCAACTGGAATGAAAATGGCTTTATCTAGATTTGGCAGGAAAGTGTTGCTTTGAGTTTCAAAGCTGACAAGTTGGTAGGACAGATAGGTGACATTTTTCATGGGGTTGGAAGCAGTTTTCTGATTCCCATCCACGCCTCCTGAGCCCCATAGCTATTGGAGCAGAATGCCGGGAAAAGATGTGACAAGTCACACACACAGGTGCCTCTTTTCTCAACTGTGTGCTACATGGAACCAAGGGAATGGGACAATCAGAGAAGTCCCAGGAGGGAAAAGAGATCACTGAACAGCAATTCTGGAGAGCCCTGATGGTGAGAGAAGCTGGGAGAGAGGACTGATTAGGGGCACTGGTGATTTTATAAACCATAGGCCTTTTAAAGATTGTTAGGC
Source organism: Macaca fascicularis (assembly GCF_037993035.2). NCBI lineage: Eukaryota > Metazoa > Chordata > Mammalia > Primates > Cercopithecidae > Macaca > Macaca fascicularis. The sequence continues at coordinate 40,168,981 of NC_088375.1, read as the reverse complement.
TTGGCTGGAGAAAGTTACCTCTTTTTACCAAAAATGTGACTTAGCCCAGCCCAGTAGCATGATTCGGTCTGTGATACAGACAGAAAGCCTGGAGTGAACACTGTCATTTATTTTCAAAACAGAGATATACTGAACACCCACTATGTGCTGGCCATGGTGCTAAGCTTTTTATACACATAAAAAAAAAATATCTTCACAATATCTAACCATTGAATGTCTCCAAATATTCATTTTTCTAGGTAAGAAACAGACTTGCCACAGTTTCTTAGGTCAGATGGGGTTACCCAGAGATAAACAGTGAAAATGTGGGTGCAGAAACCAGGAGTGGGGGTGGAGGTGACTGATGGCGGTGGGCGTTGCCCGCTGCCACAGACAGGAAGTGAGGGCATCCTGTATCTTAGGTCACCCCTGCCTGTCTAACTCAGAGGCGGGGGTGGTGTCTGCGGATTTTGACCAGGGCACAGCTATGAGACTTCGGAGGGGAAGGTGGCTCTGGAGGTCCCCAGCTCAGTTAGAAATAGCCCTGCCATTCATTACTGACCTTTCCACAGAGCCAATCCTGCCACACTACATGGTAAATGGAGGATGACTAACATGTGCCCATCACAACAGCCACATTTGCATTTAGCTGAGACAAAAACCTCAGTTACAGCAAGCTGGGAAGAATACTTGGCGAGATTTTGAGCATCAGTCAGAATTTGGGAGAGAAGGGAGAGTTTAATCAAAAGGCCCTTTGGGTGCCCTGCTCACCATGCAAGAGGAGCTGAATTTTGTCCTAGTTGAAAATGTGGCCTGCCTTCTCCTCTCCCCTACCCTCCCATATATTTGAAACTCTGGGATGTTTGCTTGTCTTTGTGTCTTTGTGAGTAGGGATGATATTTGGGAGCTCTTTTTTGAGATAAGGTATATGAAAGTGTTTTATAAATAGTAAAAGGTTACGTAAGAGCAAGGCGATGCTTTCATTACTGCTTCCTATGGAGCCGGCTGCAGGAGAAGGCCTCTGATCTCGCTCCCAATAGGAGCCTTTCTCCATTCACTGGAGCCCGACCCAGATTGGACACTCAGGAATATATCTTATGTAAGGTTTGGCTAAACTGAACAGAGCCCGTCTTTCCAGTCCACATTTGGGTTGATTTATTTCAATTAAAAGCTTCTATTAAGTGTTCACAATGTGCTCAGGCACTGTATATAGCTAAAGATACAAAGGAGAATAATATATGCATGATTCCTACCTTCAAGGAATTTACAGTTCAGTGGAGAGACTTTTAAAAAGGTGGAAATCTTTTTGTTAAAGAAAACTTTAGTTAAAACTCCAATACCTAAAATGAAAAGGGAGCTGCTTTGATTAAAGTGGAGGTAGAAGAAGGGAGAGGCAGAGAAGGTAGGGGAGGAGGAGGGAGGCCAGAGTGCTGTTGGCTGGACCTCACCATTGCCCCCATAGGCCCTTCATGGGTTTCTCAGAGGCCATGCCAGTTCAAGCAGCAACAATGTCCATAAGGCTTCTAGAGGAAAACAGGAGAATATTGTAATGGCTGGAGGAGAGGCAAAAATTTCTTGGGATGTAAAGAGCTCTAAGCATAAAAGGAAAAAAAAAACTGATAAATTGGCCGGGTGCAGTGGCTCACGCCTGTAATCACAGTACTTTGGGAGGCTGAGGCAGGTGGATCACCTGAGGTCAGGAGTTCAAGACTAGCCTGGCCAACATGGTGAAACCCCATCTCTACTAAAAATACAAAAATTAGCCAGGTGTGGTGGTGGGCTCCTGTAATCCCAGCTACTTGGGAAGCTGAGGCAGGAGAATTGCTTGAACCCGGGAGGTGGAGGTTGCAGTGAGCCAAGATCGTGCCACTGCACTCCTGCCTGGGTGACAGAGTGAGACTCCATCAAAAACAAAAACAAACAAACAAAAACTGATAAATTATACTAAATCAAAAATGCAAATTTCCACTTATCATGTAATACTGTTGAAATAAATAGGGAAGCCAGACTGGGAGAAGATATTTGTAATACATATATCTGACAATAGACCTGTGTCAAGAATATGTAAAGAATTCCTACAACTCAATATAAAACAAACAAAATATAATTTTCAAATTAATCAAAAGACTTGAACAGACACTTTATAAAATAGTATACATGGATGCCAATAAACCAAATCAAAACCTGGTGAACACCATCACTTGTTAGAAGAATGCAAATCAGATAATTTGCCAACAGTTTGCTTTGTAAACAGTGGTGCCAGAATTGGAAACAGCCTGTGCCCTTCTCTGTTCCATGGATCTCCAAGTACATTTTCCTATTTTAGTTATACAATGTTTTTCATATCCCTTCTCTGCCTCCAAATTATTTTTATCTACAGCACTAAAGCCATGAGGAGACAGCTAGATTTCCATAGATGTCAATGGTTATGTAATTCTTCACTTGCGGCCCTGGAGGCCTCTTTTCTAAGTTCACAAATGACATATTAATATTTCTCTTTGCTAGGGAGCAATCTCCCAGTGAGCTGCAGTTACTGCCCTCTGTAAACATGAAACGCACATTACTATTAGTGTATTACCATAATGGTTTTCTCCTGCCCATAAACAGATGCACATGTGAAATATAAATGACAACCAAAAAGAGTGCTAAGAGCCCCTGCTCAGAGCTGTAAGAGGGTCTTCCAGGGACGAGGGACCATCAGGAAAAATAATGGCAAAACCCACAGTGAAGTTCCACTATGTATCCACTACAATGTGTAAAATGAAAATCCAGATAACAGAAAGGGATTGGTAAGGCTGTAGCATGACTGCCATTCTTATACAGTGCTGGTATAAATGTAAAATAGTACAAAGCACTTTAGAAGGCAGCTTGATAGTTTCTTATAAAGCTAAATATATGCCTTCCGTATGGCCCAGCTACTCCACTCACAGGTCTAAAAACGTATGTCCACAATAAGACATATCTGCAAATGTTCATCACAGCTTTATTCACAATAGGCAAAAACTTGAAACAACCCAAACAAGCAAGACAATGAATAAGAAATTTTGGTGTAGTCATACTGTGGAATTCTACTCAGCAATGGAAAAAGACGCACTACTGATAAATGCACCAACTCAGGTGAATCTCAAAAACATGTAGTGTGCAAGAAGCCAGATGCAGAAAGGTTCACAGCAAAATTGAGCAGAAGGGACAGAGATTCCCATGGATTTCTGGCCCCTATACATGCATAGCCTTCCTCATTATCAGTATCTGTATCAAATTTGATACATTCTGTACAAAGTCTAGAGCAGGCAAACTAATCTATGTTTTAAAAAAATCAGGAAAGTAGATGCCTGGTTGGGGACAGGGTGGCAGTGGGAAATTGGAAGAGGGTACAAGGGAACTATCTGGGGTGATGGGAACATTCTATGTATCAATATTGAGGTGGGTTATATGAATGAATGCATTTGTCAGAACTTCTTGAACTAAAACTGCTAAGATCCCAGCATTTTGCTTTCTGTAAATTATATCTCATATGAAAGTTAGGCAATGACATTCTGCAAAATAAAACTATAGATAGTAAAAAGATCAGTGATTGCCAGAGGCTTTGGAGGGCGGAATAGGCAGAGTACAGAGGATTTTTAGGGCAGAGAGATTACTCTGTGTGATACTGTGATGTGGATGCATGTCATTATACATTGTCCAAACTTGTAGAACGCAGGGCACCAAGAGTGAACTCCAACATAAACTATGGACTCTAGGTGATAAGAATGTGCCAATGCAGCTTCCTCCGTTAAAACAAATGTACCCCTCTGGTGGGGGATACTGATAATGAGGAAGGCTGTGCATGTTTAGGGGCCAGAAATCTATGGGAATCTCTGTCCCTTCTGCTCAATTTTGCTGTGAACCTAAAACTGCTCTAAAAATAAAGTTAAATTTTAAAACATATTAGGCAAATAAATCACTAGTTTCTTATTGAAAGAAGGCAGAGTTGAGTCCTTTCCGTACCCTTCTTTCTTAAAAACAACAGGCAAACAATTAGAATAAGAAACGGCAAAATCAACTTTAGCTCAGAGAAACTAGATAACATCTGTAACCCACATGAAGACAGACAGCAGAGGGAGGAATGACAAATGACTCACCAGAGAGGATGGAAGCCAAACCTGAGCCCAAAGGGTGAGCAGGGAAGGGAGGGGTGGGGGTTAACTGAAAAGGGGCAAGTTCTTTGCCTCAAGAGTCCCTGAAAGGCTCAGGTACTGGAGGAATCAGCAGGAAGGTGGGCAAGAGGGATGCTGATGGAAGCAGGACTGTTTCAGAGCCTACTGAGAAGTGTTCACTTTACCCTTCCCTCCACTTCCCTAAGATACCATCTCTATGAACCCGCAGATTCCTTCTCCTTTTCCTTTTCTGTAAACCTGAAACCTTCTAAAGGCTTTAGGTGTGGGAAAGCCAAAGCCAGGAAAATTTGCAGGCTACTTTTGTTTTTCTACTGTGTACAATCCTCGCCTGACAAAATAAGGTGGAGAATCAGCTATTTGCTTGAAGGAAAGGAAATAGGAAATTTTAGGTAGAAAACACACACACACACACACACGCACACACACACACACACACACGCATTAATATTGCCAAATATCATCCAGCTACTTACACATAAATATTTTATGGCTTGTGCATTATCCATTTTTTGGTATTATACCTTATGCAGTATTTCCACCTTAAATAAATCTGGGGGGTAGAGCAGACACAATTATTCCCTACCATAGTGCAGATAAGGGGAATTGAGGCACAGAAAGGTTATATGACTTGTCCAAGTTCAAACAACATGTTGCTGTCTAACCAGAACAACAGTCCTGGACTCTGGGCTCCAAGATCAGTATTTCAGCATTCAATGGTGAGTGCTTATTGCTCTTCAAAAATATGAGCAGACAGACAGAAAAAAAGAGAGAATATACTGTATGATGTCATTTATAGACAACTCTAAAAAATGCAAACTAATCCATAGTGACAGAAAGCAGATCAGTTGTTGCCTGGGGCTAGGAGGGTGAGGAGGAGGGGAGCAGGGATTACACAGAGGCATGAGAGACTTTCGGGGTAGTGGATGTGCCCACTCTTTTGATTGTGATGATTTCACTAGGTGTTTGCCTATGTCAAAACTTGTCAAGTTGTCCATTTCAACCATGTTTACTGTATGTTGATTATCCCTCACTAAAGCTATTTTTAAAAATATGGTCATAAATGACTCACTTGCTGGGCCTTCCTGCCATAATCATTTCCACCTTTTTTTTTTTTTTTTTTTTTGAGACGGAGTCTCGCTCTGTCGCCCAGGCTGGAGTGCAGTGGCGCGATCTCGGCTCACTGCAAGCTCCACCTCCCGGGTTTACGCCATTCTCCTGCCTCAGCCTCCTAAGTAGCTGGGACTACAGGCGCCCGCCACCTCGCCCGGCTAGTTTTTTGTATTTTTTAGTAGAGACGGGGTTTCGCCGTGTTAGCCAGGATGGTCTCGATCTCCTGACCTCGTGATCCACCCGTCTCGGCCTCCCAAAGTGCTGGGATTACAGGCTTGAGCCACCGCGCCCGGCCTCATTTCCACCTTTTTAACACTTACAGAACATCCAAATACATGCTAGAGGTATAGAGGGAATATATGCAGAGGGGTACAATATCCCCCTGCCTTCATGGGGAAATGCTTAAAAGAGAGGGTTTCAAAGGGAAGTAAAGAGAACAGACATTTACCGAACATCAAACATATTATCTTTTTCGATCTTCACTAAGCTCCACATGACAGATATTATCATCATATCCATTTTCCTGGTAAGGACATTCTCAAGCCAGTAATAGCTGGGGTTTGAGGGAGCCAATAACTAACACCTCTGCTTTTCACTCACTTCCTGAGTTCAGAACCCTTTGACACAGGAGTCAGACATCTGATGATGAAAACATCAGCTTTATTACAGAAAAAGCTGGTTTTGAGGGCTTGGTTAAGAGCCACATGCTGCCAAATGGGTCTGCTAATAGATTCTCCTGATTGAACTTAATTCTCAAATTGCAGACTTCCTCACAGGCTCCACTAAACTTACCGTAGAGTAGGAACTTGCGTCTCCTGGGGACAGGCCACTCCTGAAGAGAAGTGGGTATGTCTGGTTCCTCTTTCTCAACTCACCAAGCAATGAGTTGCTACTTGTATGGGGAGGGCTTACTAAATTTAGGGGGAAAGTTGGGGAGAGAGGCCACAATTATAACTTTAGGACAACCCCTTCTCATGAAAACACAGGAATCAAAAAGAAGTGTTCCCTTGAATGGTTAAGTGAGATTCAGACCCAGATTCATGTGCCAAAGCATTTATTACATCCATGGTTTTCATTCTAAAAATTTTGTGCAAACTAATTCATGTGCACTGAGTCCTAAATTAAATGGACTAAGGGATATTGGATTTGAAGGAACACAGTGGTGAACTTTTTGCTAATGGGTAACTTTTTATATTCTTTCATTCATTTAAATGGTTTTTGTGCACCTACCCTGCAATAGCCCTGAGCCCATCACTAGGCAGGCCAGGATAAATGTTCTGGCCTCTCCCTGTCCTCCGGGAGTTGGAGGACTCATCAGCCATCTCCAGGTTTCAGCTCTGGCCTCAGCTTTCTTTTTCAGCACATATTCCGTTGACTGATTCCTTTTGTGCCTGCTGTAATCAACAAATAGGATTTCTCCTTGAGGCCTCGATACATGCACCCCACTCCCTTTCTCATCCCTTGACTTTACTTATACTGTTTCCTATACCTGGAATCCAATTCAATTAAGCAAACATTTTTGAGCATCTTCTGTGTTAGAACTGTGAGAGGTAGAGCTACAAACAGGAATAATATCTAGCTACAGGATTCTGTAAAGTTTGGCCTTTAAATGTCTAAATCCTATCCATCCTTCAAGGTCCATTTCCTCCATGAAGTCTTCTTAGGTTTCTCAATCAGCTGTAATCACTGGTATTTGCCTCAATTGTAGCTTTGAATGGTGCTTTCACCTGCTGACCAAGGACTCCTCAGCCACATGTGCCCAAGGGAGCACAATGGGAACATCCCATAATTCCATGACTCACCTCTATAGCCAGGTCCCTGAAAATCAAGTATTTCATTCCCTTCCCTAAAATGTTGCTGCCTAGCATACAATGTGCAGGAAAGGACACAATCCATGGATGACAAAGACCGCCACTTACTTGGCCTCTCCCTACACCTTGCTTGGCTACCTCCCCCCGAGTTCACCTTTGCCTCAGTGGCAAAGGAAGACCCTCCTCTTTCTATGGCTATTGGTCCTCTCTCTGTACCACTCTCCTGCCCTCCCACCACAGCCTCTGCACTTCAAGCTTGAATGAGCCTCAGCTGTAAATGCTCTCACCTCCCACTCCAACCCAGGACCTCAACCTTTCCAGTCCTTCCTTTCATCCCTTCCCATAGTCCTAACCCTTCCCTAGGAAGCCAGAGCTGCTCTGTCCTGGGCCCAGAGCCAGGTTATATTTTGATGCAACCCTAGGGACTCTTTGGGGTTTTTTCCAGGCTTAGACTTATCAAATGTCTTGCCAGACCAGGGAATATAGTCAGATCTATTTTTCTGCTGCCTATACAGGAGGGAGAAGTAGGGGAGGCCCCTTCTATTATTAGAGAAATTTTGGTTTGAAACAGAAATTCAACTCAAACCAGCATGAATAAAAGGGAGTTTTGGTGAGAATATTGGAACACCCCATGGAATCTATGAGCAGAAACAGTGAGCAGAACCCTAAGGAACACAGAAGCCCTGTCTTTCCTCCTCTTTTCAGTTTCTCTCCGTGCGCTACCTTTCTCTTTTCTTGCGGCCAGTTCTCTGTTTACCAGTTCACATGCCAAAAAATGGTCAGTAGTTCCCACATTTACATCATCAGTCTTAACACAAAGACACCGAGAGGGAAACGAATCTGTCCCTCAGCCTGGGGTCCAAAATTCCCAGGTAAGAGACGGATTGGCCCAGGTTAATCTGAACGTGCTCACTCTGGTCAAGGAGGCAAGATTGCATTATCAGAGCACAGCATTTCTGCTGCAACCATGTGGATGCAAGAGGGGAAGAGAAATTTTCTAGAGAGGGGTACTGGGGCCAAAATCCAAAAGGTGTCTCCCAGACCCTCTCATGGAGCAAATTTTAACAGCCACTTCTCTAGGAAGCTGGCCCCCCTCATTCTACATCTAGCCACCTAGATGATATTGCTGATAATATGCTATTTACAGTTGTATCTTCTGCACCACTCCCCACCCCTCCTTAATCTCCTGGAGGACAGGGCCATGCTTAAGGTTGTTTGTGCCCTCCAGTGCTTATCCAGTGCCTGCACTCAGCAGGTTCATCTCATGTCTGCTGAGAGAACATGATGCTTACATGTACCAAGAAATGCTCCGGGCCCTTGACACATTAACTCATCTAATCCTTGAAATAACCCTATGAGGTAGGGACATGTGAGGAGGGCAAGGAGGGTATGTAACTTGTCCAAAATCACACTGCTAGTCGGTGGCAGAGCCAGGATTCAAACCCAGGTGGTCTGGCACTCTGCTCTTGGCTCCTGGCCAGTAGACTTCGCTGCCCCTCCATCAGCTGTTTGGTGAATTTCTACCTTGATCCTCAGGTTTTCTCAAGAGAACCAAATCTGTAGATGCACATAGGCAGTGGTGTTTTTGAATAAGAAGGGAAAATAGGAATCAGGAAGTACTTGGTCCTTCCAAGATGGAATTGGCTACTCTCTCTTTCATACCCATACCTTACCTGTGCACAGGTAGCACCTGGAACTTTTTCCTTCACTGATTTGTTTATGTGTCTGTTTTACATACATAACCAGTAGTGTTTGTTTTTAAACTTTATTTAATATAGTTTTATTTTAAATAAAAGTATTGCTGGGCAAGTGGTTTTAAGTTGTATATGTAGAAAAAAATAGTAAAATTATCTCTTATTCACCTCCCCTCTGCCCCACCTCCCTTTCCCCAGTGAAAACCACTTTCAACGGTAAGGTATTCAACTGGTACTTCCCCTATATTTCTAACTCACAAAGTATGTGTCTGTCTCTTGAGTCATTAATTTCAGACATTAGTTATAGACTTCCTATTATGGTAATGAAGATATTAAAATCATGTACATTTTCCTCTTTTCTGTTAGCTCCCTAGTCCCCCAATTTCTGGTTAACAAAGCTTTTGTAATTGTGATTATATAAATATTGTTTACTATTAAGCCGAGTAATATATCATAATTATCTGTACATTCTTGCATATTTTTTCTTTTTTCCTGGAGTTAGTAATTGCCTCTAATTTTTATTTGTTTAGTTTTCTATCAGCACCTGACTAAGCCCTCCCATGTGCTCCCACAGCTCTGTGAAACATGGCTCAATAACATTTCCACATTGTCAAGTCTATCAGATTTTTTTTTGCCTCTGAGACATCTTTCCTGGAGCTCTTTGATGTCTTATTCAAGGTTGGCTGCTCTCTAGACCCGTTGTTGTCCTACCCTTCCTTTGTCTACTTCCTGAGAACTCCTTCCACCTTCCTCTTATCTCTCAAGTTCTGTCTTTCACTCCATCCTCTTTCTTGTTTTATGGACTTACATATTTTATAGTGTAGCTTTCTAAGGATACATGGGAGATAATTTTTTTGAGACTTTTCTGACTAAAAATCTTCATTCTCTGCTCACTCTTGAGTTGGGTGACATAGAATTCCAGGTTGAAAATAATTTTCACCGGGTGTGGTGGCATTCACCTGTGATCCCAGCTACTCAGGAGGCTGAGGCAGGAGAATCACTTGAACATGAGAGGCAAGGGTTGAAGTGAGCTGAGATCACGCCACTGCACTCCAGCCTGGGTGACAGAGTGAGACTCTGTCTCAAAAAAAATTATTATTAAAAATATATTTTTATTTATATATATAATATATAATTTAATATATTAAATTATATTTTTAATAATAATAATTATTATTATTTTCACTTAGAACCTTGTAAGTGTTCAATGTTACCACTGAGAAGACTGTTGTCATTTCAATTCCTGTATATTGTTTGTGGTCTGTTCCCCAATCCCCCTCGATCCCCCGGTCTCTAAGTTCTTAGGACCTCCTTTGTATCCTAGGGTTCTGAATTTATAATGATGTCTGTTTTTATATTCAATATAAGCTGAGTGCTTGGTAGCCTGGTCAGTGTGGAGACTGACACTTTGGGTATGGCTTGCTTAGAGCATTTCTTTGATTATTTCCTCCCCACTGTTTTTTTCTGGCATTCCTCTTAGTTAGAAATGAAATGTCTTGGCTTTATCCTTTAATTTTCTAATTTATTATTTCCTAATGTCCCTTTTTTCTGACTTTCTGAAAGATTTCCTCAACATCGTTTTTGAACACTTCTGTTGATTTTTTTGGTATCATATTTTTAATTTCCAAGAGGTTATAATTTTTCTGTTTCTTAGAAAACAAAATTATGTTCTTGTTTTATAGATGCAATATTTTCTCTTATTTCTCTGAAGATATGAATGATGAGTTTTGTTTTGTTTTAATTTGTTTCCCTTCTATTCTGTTTCCTGAATTGTTTCTGTTTCTCTTGGGTTCCTTTTTATTATTTATTTTAGTCTCTTTCTTTGAAGTTCAGGGCTTTGCTCTAAGGTCTGGTGATCCTTGATTGTTCACTCATATTTAAAACCAAGGCAATAAGAGTGTGACCTCTGCGTGTGTAAGCAGGACTTTTACAGCAACTCACTGTTGTTTTCCATGGGGAAGACCAAATGTCAGCATCTGGTCTCTTCTCTGGAGTGGTTTGATCTCTCCATTGGAAAGAGATTCTGTCGGGGCTGGGACATGAAAGAATAAATAGCTTCTGGATTATTAAAGCAGAAGCAACCTGGGTCTGTTTTCCAGGGCATCCCTGGGGACTCAGCGAGAAGCTGGAGAGGAGTGGCTGAGAGGGCAAGGGGTCCATAGACAGCACTGCAAGAGGTTCATACAGACCAAGAGAAATAACGGAGTAGCAGAGAGCCATCAGACCCGAGCAACATGTAGAGAGGGATTGGCTATCTCAGCAGAAACCTGAGTGGACAGAAGACCAAACACCAGAGGATCACTCACACCCACTATTTGGTGCCTTGGCGTTGTATAAAGCCTCATAATCTTGGTACCACTCATGGAGAGGTACCTTGGGAAGGTCTGATTTCTTGTTTGTTTGTTTTGTTGCCTAACAGTCTGCACAAGGAAAACTCTGAAAAATCAAGTTAAGCTATAGGAAATAGAAAAAACAGTTTGTGGACTGAGATTCATAACTGGTATGCACCATTTGCATTTAAACAAATGCCAAGTGTATTAAGTAATAGTGACATTAAATAAATTCCTAGGCTCCAAATGCAGGAGTTCCGAATAGGCTTCTTAGGCCCCTGACTGGCCTCAGCCTCTACATTCTGAGTCTAGGTTGTATCTCTCATTGGAGGAGGCTGAAGAATGCTTCTTCCTTCATCACTGTAGCCATATATCATCTGGGAATCACCAACTCTACAATGGGAAAGCTAAATAAATGCAGCTGAAGCTGTTGACATTTCTGGAGAGAATTTCAATCTTTTCATTTAGGAATCACACATGTGATATACATAGGCATGCACACATGAACTGGGTTCTTAATTCTAGCAATCACGGGAAAGATGGGGGAATCAAGCTCACTTTCTTCCCAAACCCTGCCCAGGGGTCTCTAGGCAGGGCCCCACTGCCTCTGGAGATGTAATCACAGTCCCAAACAGGAATCCAGGGCAGGAGTCTGACAGTTCCAGAAAGGCGGGGTGGAAAAGAGAGATGAATTCAGAGCAGTGAGGCACACAGGAAGATGCTGAAAGGGACTGGACTCTCTCCTGAGCGCTGGTGAGCAGCAGCCCTCACTCCCCTCCTCCATCTCCCTGAAAGCCCCAGCGCTGAGACAGTGTGTCACCATATTTTCAGCAATTCTGCTAAGCTGTGTCTCAGAGAAGGGAAAGAAAAATCTCCAGAGGTTTGCATGTTTGATTCACACCTAACACAGCAGCTGTCTGCTGCCAGGGGAAACACTTCTGTGTAGATTTCCAGCAGCAGCCAGAGACAATTCTCAACCTTATTGTCAGTTTGCCTGTCGTGTTTTCTCAGGTCTTGGGGAAAAGTGTGAATGATGTAATGCCACCCCCCACCACTTGTTAGAAATGACTCAGGCACTGGCACTTTGGGAAAAAAATAGAAACCTGACCCAGGGGAGGGCACATAGCAAGAGGGAGCAGCAGCCTCTCCACCACACCCAGAGGTGATATGTTTCTCTCTTCATAGGTGCACACATATTGCAGTTCAATAATAGTTTGTGCTTATCTCACAGGGGCTTAAACAGTGCCTCATTAAAATCTCATGGCAGCCTCATGATGTATACTAAAGACTCTGCTCTATATTGCAATGACAAAAACCTAGTCCTGAAAGGTTGGCTGGGGTAGCCCACATTTAACCAGTAATAGAAAGGCCCAGAAATCCGTATTTGTTTTTTACTGTCTCTGTCTGTCCTCTTTTTCCTCTTTCTTTTTGACCAGATTACCCATTTTAAAGGACTGATATATTACTACACCACTAAGTATATGCATGCAACCTGATTAGTAAAAGCCAAGAAAAAAAATCAAATTCACAATACAAATGTCTTAGGGGATGATCTTTTTTATCAAGCAGTATTTTTTTCACTTTATAAGATGATTCCCCTGGGAATCCATTAATGATGAGCTTCCTTGGTATATTTAAATATTGATTTATATATTGCTGCTTGCCAAGAAAAGTAAGGAAGTGGGGGCAATAAAACTTTAAGCTAAAGTGCCTGGTTGTCAATGAGAGCTGAAGAGCAGGTGGAGATTAACAATGGTTTTTGAAATGATGATGTAATCCTATCAGTATAGAATCAGTTCACAAACATTCAACTCACATATGCGTTTGCATAAAGTGAGCCCTACCTGTAGCAGTGTAAACCCATAGAACCTCAGAGGACCTTTATGGAAGCTATGAGGGCTACAGGTCAGCGGGGTGGAGGAGTCTACCTTGACACAGGAGAAACCAAGTTGCCTCACAGAGCTCATCTACCTGGGAGGCTGGGAGGGCTGCAGTGGTCAGGGTGTCAGGAAGGTTTGTAGGTGGTGGGCAGGGTTAGGGGCTGTAGAGTCTGTGGTCATGAATTCAGATGGAGTGTCCCCTCTCCCCACGTGTCATAACTGGGATTTTGGAGCAGGGATTCCTTCTATGCTGATAATTTTTTTTTGCCTTTCTCCTTAGGAGGGAGTGTGTGGTCCCCAGAGCATTACAAACCTGAGTTCAAATTTGGGCTCCACCTCTTCTTACTCCAGAGAACCTGAACAAGATTCCTAACCTCTCCAAGCCTTTAGATTCTGCATTTGAAAATGGGGAGGGTAATTACCTTGCAAGGGGTAGCCTCAGAAATGAAGGCTTACTTCAGTGGTACATTTGCATATAAACAGGCACTCAAAATTAGTAGCTACTATTTTTTATTGGAAGAGAGGCTGAAATGCTATCGGGAGGGGAGAGAAAAGGCTGCACCGGCCAAACTGGGTCGTGTGTGTTTGAGGGGACTTCAACAGAGTGGATGAATTGTAAGACTCCCTCCCCACCAAGCCCTCCCCCTCCACTGTGCTCAGGTCTGCATGCTCAGCAGCACTGGGAATGGTGCCAGAGGCTGCGCGTTTGCCCAGTACAGCTTGGAATTTTGCATCAGAAGCAGCGGGGTGCCGATTAGGCACACTCAGGAGGTGGTGATGCAATGCAAAGAAATGGGGTGGTGGAGAATACGCTGTAGGGTCAGCGGTGGCTGCCGCATCCGGCTTAGGGGCGGCAGAGCCAGCGGGGTGTCTGGGGAGTTCCAGCGTTGGTTGTGGAGTAGGATGTGGTGTCTAGCTTTCAGCAGTAGCACCTGTTTTGTCCTCATCAAAGTGGTTTAGCGGAGGGACTTTTGGCTGCCGAACCTCCCTTTGTTCTTGTCTGTATTCTGAGACATCCTGATAATTCCGTGGGTTACCCCAAACTCTTAACATAGTTTTTTTCTCTTTAAGTCAGAGAGTCCATTTCTGCCCTTATGAACAGAAACTTCATCCCAAACCATCTTACTGAAAGTAGTTCTTTCTTTTACTCACTTCCTTTATAGCATGAATCTCCACTGACAATTATTTTATCAATTTGAAACTTGTTCACGATCTTTCTTCACTTCCAGAATGCAAGCTACTTGAGGGACCTCGTCTGCTGTTCTCACCATGCCTTTCCCTGCCAGGCTCCTAGGAGCTGCTTGGCGGCGGGTAGGGGTTAAGCCCACAGAGGCTGGAGCCAGACTGCCTGGCTTTGAATGGTGGTTCTGCCTTTGTGAGATTAACAGCCCCTACTTAGAGTTGTGGGAATTAAACCAGTTAATACACGTGAAGAGCGCCAGGCACGTAGCGTTTATGAATGAATGCACTTAGCAGAAATTCAGTTGACAATAACGGTTGTTTTTCAGGATTTTAAGATCTTTGTCCCATCACCTCCACCCCCACAGTCCGGGAGCGATCCTTTCCCTAGGGTCAGGCTGAAAGTTTGCCAGATTGGAATTTCGGGTCTGCTGGGTCACAAAGCCAAGGGCCCAGTCTTCAAGGTGATGCTTCACTTCGGAGCACTTTATGCAGCCCACGTTTTGTTCTGTAACAATCCCAAACTGGCCCTCCGAGCCTGGGAAGTCGAGCTTCTCCGAAACCACTGAGTCCTGGAGAGCCCCGCGGCCTCCTGCCCTTTCTCTGCAGCCTGAGAGGGCCCGTGGGGCCGCCGCTGCTTCCTGGAAGAGCTGCGCTTTCCGGAGTCGCAGGCCGCGGAGCTCACGGGAGCTTCGGAGCAGAGCATCTCGCGCGGACAGGGCTGGCGATGGGCAGCCGACCAAAACGCCGCATTCCCGGTGACTGCTTTTCCCTGGTAGGCAGGCGTTCACTGCTCCGCGGCCGCAGCTCTTCCGGGGCCGAGGGCTGCGGCGCGTAAACCGACTTGTGTGTCCTACGCAAGCTGCTGATGGCGCCACCCAGCCTGGGGCGGCGAGCCGCGAATATTTGCTGCTCTATTTTAAGATTCCCTGTCCTGTCTGTTTCCGAGCAGTTGTCACTTGGTCAGAGGAAAGGGAAAGCGGGGGTGGAGACAGTGAGGCCCAAGCCTCGGGCGCTTATTACTTCCAGCTGGGTGGAAATTCCCATCCCTCGGAGAAAACAAGCGTGGCCCCTCTCCTCCCACTCCTCCGCCCCCTCCCCTAAAACTGAGTGAGTCATTCTTCGCCGGTCAGGGCAAAGTCTCGCTCATTTTAATAATAAAAATAAGGATAATGCCGCACTATTTGCATAACATCTCAGACTTTTCAGAGCACTTAAGCACTTTTTAAATACTTTCCTTTTTTTTTTTTTCTTTTTTTTTGGAGACGGAGTCTCGCTCCGGAGGTAGTGGCGCGAGGCTGGAGTGCAGTGGCGCGATCTCGACTCACTGCGACCTCCGCCTCCCTGGTTCAAGCGATTCTCCTGCCTCAGCCTCCAGAGTAGCTGGGATTACAGGCGCACGCCACCACGCCCAGCCATTTTTTTTGGATTTTAGTAGAGACGGGGTTTCACCATGTTGCCCAGGCTGGTCTTGAACTCCGGAACTCAGGCAGTCCGCCCACTTCGTCTTCCCAAAGTGCTAGGGTTACAGGCGTGAGCCACCGCGCCAGGCCTCAAAACACTTTTCTCCACTTATTGGTCAAGAGACATTATTACTCCCTGTTTGCAAATGAGAAAACAGGGGCACAGAGAGGTTAGTGATTGGACATGGTCACACAGCCAGTTAATCAGATGACCAGTCACAGAGGCTGGATCTCCTGGGTTTTAAACTGAGCTGTCATTCAGTCCATAGCCATTTATTGTCTTTCCTCCCAGCCACGGCGCCTTTCCTGTTCTCACAAGCTTCTGTGTTATGGAGAATGAAGCATCAAAGGGGTAGTGTATGGTAACTCTGGTGTCTTCCCACTCCGGTGGCTTATTAATTCTCAAGTACAGCCTCATAAGAGAGGACATTCAGGCATGCAAACAGTTATTGAGTGCCTACTGTGTGCAGCTACTGGCAGCTACTGTACTTTTTTTACACAGTTTATGGGAGAAAGTTTCTTAGCACATAATTACAATGAAATGTGATAAAGTTGTTGATAAATGCACAGTATTAGGGAAACAGAGAAAGAGGTAATCCACATTGTCACAGGGCAGCCTTTAAAGCTTTTCCCCCAACTTTTTG
Organism: Macaca fascicularis; assembly: GCF_037993035.2. Taxonomy (NCBI): domain Eukaryota; kingdom Metazoa; phylum Chordata; class Mammalia; order Primates; family Cercopithecidae; genus Macaca; species Macaca fascicularis. The sequence continues at coordinate 40,152,734 of NC_088375.1, read as the reverse complement.
TTGTACAGATTTTCAGGCATGAAAGATTGTTACAGTGACTACCACTTCGATTCAACCAGTATAGATAGGTAGATAGATGGATAGATATAGATACTGCTTCAGAAGCAAAAGTTTTTCTCTGATCTTTTCTTGCCCTCCTGTCTCAGTCTCATTTTCCCACAAGGCAAGCCATAGGAACTAGGAACTAGAATCCCCCTTCTCCAAGGCAGCCATAGAAACCAGAACCCCTTTTCCCAAAGTCAGCCATGAAACCTAAAATTATGACTCTAATTTTCTCTTCATCTTTCTGTGTAAAAACTGACCATAAAGAAAAGATCTGATCTACGTTGTTCTAGAGAGGGTCCTGCCCCAAACCCAGACGGAAAGTGTGAAAGGAAAATATCTTGGGCCCCTTCAAGCTGGGAACCACTCAGGGCCTCCCATTCTATTCAGTCATCCCTCTGCTCACAGAGATAACAAAGATAGATGCATATTCTGATTGTCTCCTTTGGAAAGACTTATCAGAAACTCAAACGGGAGAAATGAGAGAAGACAGACAGACCCTCTCGTATTGTTTTATACTCAAAAAAGGAAAGGAAAGCAAAACAAAAGGCAGGTAGCCCGGCGCCTAGGAACCAGACCCGAAACCAAGGAACCAGATCCGAAACCAAGCCTGGGCCTGCCTGATCTAAGCCTGGTAGTTAAAGATCCACCCCTGACCTAACTGGTTATGTTATCTATAGATTCCAGACATTGTATGGAAGGACATTGTGAAACCTCCCATTCTGTTCTGTTTCACCTCTGACCACTGGTGCTCGCAGCCCCTGTCACGTACCCCCTGCAGTAAACACAATGACAGTCACTAACAATCGGTGTGCACACTTCCTCTGTGCTCTACATTTATGGCTCTTATAGTTCTCATCTCATTTCATCCTCACAGTAACCTCTGAAGAAGGTCCTCTGACCATTGTTTTACAGATGGGGAAACTGAACATAGAGAGGTTAATGAGGAAGGGACAGAAGGATGGTGCCATGATTTGGTACCGGGTCATCTGACTGCAGTGTCCATGCAGTTAGCTATGCATTCTGCAGACTTCCTCCATCCCCAGCTCCCATGTAGCAGGAGGAGCCGCTACACGATATTCCAGAGCAGCATGTACTAGGGAGAACCCAGCAGTGTCAGATAGTAGGACGATTTCAGCCAGCTTGGGAGGTTGATGTCTGGTCTTCCTCTAGGCCCTGTCTTAGAAAAAAGGAAACTACCATTTTAGGGCCCTCCATGATCCAACACTGGGCTCCGGGCCTTACAGACGCCACCTGTACAGATGGGGAAACAGACATTGGTGGGTAAGTAATCTCCCCACATTGACACACCTAGTAAATGGGAGTGCCAGGCTGGAAACCCAGTTCTATTCACAAGGTCCATCCCCCTGGCTTGCTTAATCGATCACGACCCTCTCACGTGGACCCCCTTAGAGTTGTGAGGCCTTAAAAGGGACAGAAGTTAAGCACCTGACGAGCTCGGATTTTAAGACGCTAGCCTGCCAATGCTCCCAGCTGATTAAAGCCACTCCCTTCACTATCTCGGTGTCTGAGGGGTTTTGTCTGCGGCTTGTCCTGCTACATGGGAGCTGGGGATGGAGGAAGTCTGCAGAATGCGTAGCTAACTGCATGGACACTGCAGTCAGATGACCCAGTACCAAATCATGGCGCCATCCTTCTGTCCCTTCCTCCATTAACCTCTCTATGTTCAGTTTCCCCATCTGTAAAACAATGGTCAGAGGACCTTCTTCAGAGGTTACTGTGAGGATGAAATGAGATGAGGACTATAAGAGCCGTAAATGTAGAGCACAGAGAAGTGTGCACACCGATTGTTAGTGACTGTCATTGTGTTTACTGCAGCCAGGGTGTTTGGGACGCCTGGGGACTTGGATCCAGAAAGTTCCCTTGTGGTCACACTTGGAGCAGCACTACAGCTAGATGGCTGGCAGAGGAGGCGTGGCTCACCCAGTCTCAGTCACACAGCTCACCGCGTGTGCCGCCCTGCTCAAATGTGTGGGGCCTATTAGGGAGAGCTCATTTCTTTCTCTGCAAAAACATCATGCACCCCCTGCTGTGTTTTTCGCTCTGTCCACCTGGGCCTGTTTCTAGGACAGCTGCTGTGTCAGGGGCTGAGGGCCTGGGAGCTTGTGAAAGGACCACCTGTTCCCATGGCTTTCTCCGACCCTCCTCCCCCGCCCCCACTCTGCCAGCCCAGCCTCCCAGCTGCTCACACATCACACCACGTTTCTCCCTCTGCTCAGGTGTTGTGAGCACATTGTGAGAGGCACGATCCCTTCCAACTTGTTGCCGCATTACAGCGAGTGTTGGTGCTTTTGTGGAGCCTCCCCTGCTTTCCTATAAGATGGCTTTTCTTCTGTGCCCCTGCACCAGACTGCCCCACCCCACCCCCTACTCTCCCTGTTGACGTGGGGACTCGTGGAAGGTGACTTAAAGGAGGAGGAGGGACCCCACAGAAAGTAGGTCCTTAACTCCCAGGAGATGACAAAGCCCCTCCCATGCCTCTGACCTGACACCTCTGCACGTGTGTGTGGTATTCACATGTTGGGGCTTGCTGTTCCTGGGGTCCTTATGTCTCATCTGTGGCCTGGCTAAGCACTTAGAAATCTCTGACTAGAACAAGGAGGAGAAAAGGCCTGAAGTAGCAGCCAAGGTCCAGAGGGAGAAATGCTCAGAGGCTAGGGAACATGGGGACGAGGCATTGAATAGCCCTGGGGATGGACCTTGTGAATAGAACTGGGTTGCCAGCCTGGCACTCCCATGGGGAGATTCCTTACCCACCAGTGTGGGGAGATTCCTTACCCACCAATGTCTGTTTCCCCATCTGTACAGGTGGCGTCTGTAAGGCCCGGAGCCCAGTGTTGGATCATGGAGGGCCGTAAAATGGTAGTTTCCTTTTTTCTAAGACAGGGCCTAGAGGAAGACCAGACATCAACCTCCCAAGCTGGCTGAAATCGTCCTACTGTCTGATACAGCTGGGTTCTCCCTAGTACATGCTGCCCTGGAATACCTAGGAGAGGAAGAGGAAGGAGGCAAGGTAAGCTGGGGGCTTTTCACACTAAAGGCCGCCAGAGGGGTAGGAAGAGTCAGCACAGGTGCCGTGTGTGTTTGGTGTCTTGCTTCCAACTCACGCTGGGCTCTGGAGCCACTGATGTCTGCTTGACCCTTCCCTGATTTTGCTCCAGTTTGCTCTGCACTGGAAGACTGCAAGCCACAGAGGGAGGGAAGCATAAGAGGGCTGCAGAGTAGTAAGTTTCACTGCATAATTCAGCCCTCCTGGGACCCATTTCCAGAAAGTTGACTGGCTGAAGTTTAGCTGAGAAAGCCTGCAATCTGGAGGATCTGGGGGAGGCAGAGTTGATAGTTAATCTCCGAGGATATTCACCATGTTTGGAGTGGGATTCATTCACTCTTTATTTAATGAGTTCCTCTATTGTGTCAGACACTGCACTAGGCACCAAGATTTGGGGCTCCAGACCTCCCTGAGGCCATTTTAGACCTGTCCAAGTAAGGACCCACATCTCAAAGGCGGCTTTGGAATGGAGGAGAGAACACTGAATGCCTTTGGAAACAGAGGTAGTCTGATTGTTGAGTTTTCCAAGAAATGAGGGTGGGTGGTCACTCATAGAGGTTCTCCTCTGTGAAGGTCTTTCAGTTCCCTGCCCCTAAACACACACACGCACACACACACACGCACACACACACAATATTTGAGAGTAAAACAATGTTCCCTCCCTACCTATTCTATATCCCTGTTCTTCCCTTGACACAACAGTTAGGCCAAAGAGCAGAATGCTTTCCTCTTGCCCATGATGTTACACATCAGCACTGGCTGTTGCCTTGGTTAGAGAATATGGTGTGGGAAGTGATGGTCAGAATCCCTCCTCTACTCCCAGATTAGGGGTGGCACCTGTTAGATTTCTTCTGGTGCTTATTTCCCTCTAGAGATAGAGGCACCATCTGGGGTATAGTACCTGTCTGACTTTCCAGTTCTAAAATAAAAAAGTGCTCCATCCTCAGTTTGCAAAGGACTAGGGGACAGGAAATATAGACATTGCCTTTCAGTCATTTGCAAATCCCAGGCCTCACATTTCCACCTCCCCCGCCAATCTTTCATTTTGACTGGCTTCTCAGGGCCTTGGAAAATTATTGAATGAGTGAAATGCAGATTCTAATAAGCCTTGTTTCTAAGTCTTAGTGAATGGAAATGAGATGCTCTCAGAAAAATGCCTTTTGTGACAAAGGTGAAGAAGGCTAGGAGGAGGTATGGTGGGAAAGAGAAAGACATTTAGAAACTCAGGCTTCTGAGGTATCTCTCTTACTTCGGAAATGGAAGTGTTAAGGTGAGATGGGCCCATTTATTACTGCCGACTTATTTGGTACTTTAGGGAATGCAGCAAGGTAATGGCAGGGATGGGCAGGGGTTTGCAGGGGAGACTGGAGACAGCATGGGCTGGCGAGCACAGGGAGAGGTGGAGGAAGCTTGGTGCTGGCAGGCAGGGAGAGGTCAGGAGCCTGGAGGGAGGTAGACTGTCGGGTTATGGGGTGGGGTGAAGTGGATCTTACAGTCAGGCAGATAAGCTCACGGGTGTCAGACCACAAAACACTAAGATGTGGGCCTGGAAAGGGCCAAGCTAGCATGTGAGAACCAAGAAAGCATAAACCTCAGAGGGCCAGGCACCATCCCCCAACTCTCAGGTTCCCAGGAGGATGGGGAGGAACAAAGGTCTTGGGTTCTGACACATCCCAAAGACTTTGGGAGCTGCCCCTGGGCTCCCGCCCAGGTGGGAACCAGGCTTTTCCATGAGCAAAGGAAGATGGGACAGCATGGGCTGGAAAGTGTGGCAGGGGAACACAGAGCTGAATTCTGAGTTTTCTTGAAAAAGAGATATAAAAACCCACATGCTAACTGAGGGACTTGAGCAGAGAAAGGGACTCTCCGCAGCCATACTCGGGAACTGCATACACAAGGGACTGGGAAATGAAGCAGCAGAAAAATCCAGAGCCTGTGATGACATCACAGCTACGGGCAAAGACAGGAAGTGGAAAAATGTGAATGGGGAGAGAGGAATGGAGTGAGCAAGAAAGAGGATACAAGGAAACAAAACTGCAGAAGACAGAAGGATGACCTGGAACATTGTGCCATGATTCCCTAAGGATGTGCTTCATTCTTCTCATAGCAAGCCAATTCTGAGTTCTAGAAAACACCACACGGCATGCCGATGTAGTGTTTGCTTAGGAACCCAGGTCCTGGAGTTGGACTATCTGAAATCAAAACCCAGCTCGACCACTTACTAGCTTTGTGGCCATAGGCAAGTTATTTAACCAATCTCTGTTTACTCAATGTAAACAGAGTTTACTCAAATGTAAAATGGGGAAAATATATTACTCATCTTGTGAGTGTAATTGTGAGCATTGAAAGAGATACATCAAGTCAAAGCACACAGAACAGAGCTGGCACATAGTAAGTGTTGGATAAATGTTAGCTTTTATTATTTGTGTTGAAACAGAAGCCATCTACCCAGCCAACATTTATGGAACATATGCAGAACTGAGCATGGTGATAGGGGCTGAAGATAAAAAAGATGACCAAGGCAATAATCCCTGCCCTCCTGGAGCACACAGAGGAAACAGACAGCCCTGTGTCCATCGATTCTATGAGCACAGGGCAACAGGGTTGGCTCAAAGGAGGCCTGGTCAACTCTGCTTGCAGATGGGGGGATGCAGGGGGAATTAGGGATGGTATGAGAGAATAGAAGGCAGTTGAGCTAGGTCTCAAAAATAGGTAGAAAAGTCAAGAAGAGTCAACACCAATGTATGGTTCTGGGACTTAGACTAGTGGTCACCTCTGTTTGGGGGAGAAATTTGCTGGAGCAGGCATGAGGAGTGGTGGAAGCCATAGCTTGATTACATATTGGTTACATGGGTGTATACATTTGTCAAAACTCATTCAATTGTACTCTTAAGATTTGTGCATTTTATTATGTGTAAATTATATCTCAATATATAAGTAAAATCAGTTTATTGAAAAAATATTTTTTAAAAATGAGTAGTACAGGAAGGGGAAGGACCTTCAGGCCAAGAGAATTTTATGCTCAAGGGTTTGTGGGTATAAGGCAGCATGGTGCCCAGGGTAACATGCCAATTGCTGAGTTTGGCTGGAATTCAGGGTGTATAAAGGATGTGAGACCAAGTGGTTAGAGCCTTAGATGCTTTACAGAGGAGTCTAGACATCATCCTCCAAGTCTAGGTTTGGGGGAAGTGGGAAGGGAGGGAAAAGAAGAAACCAGAGAGGACTAATATAGCAGCAAAGCAAGCTGCACCCAATACCCTAAACAGTAATCATTAATCATAGTAAAAGTCATTTCCTACAACCAGGCTGAACTTGGTCAACTTCTCCTATCAAGAGGGAAAGGGTGCCCAAAGTTTTTGTCATGAACCAGCAGGGAAATGTCCCCAGTGATTGCCTATTTCACTTCTGCTGGAGGTGATCACTGCCTCCTCATTCAGCTGCCTCAGGATATGCTCTTAAATCTAAAAGTGGCATCCAATTGTGTCCCACAACCCTAAGTGCTTCTGCAGCATTTAATAAATTCCTTAGTCTTTCTGCACCTTTGCTGTACCTGCAAATGATAATAGCTTTTCCTGTTTCTTTCACTTTGATGCCTCCTTCTACCTCTCCTGCTTCTCACTGGCTACCATGGCTCCATCACTTCTTTTTCAATGCTGTCAATCCTCTCTGATCAGCCTCTTCCCTTGACATCTGTTTCTGTGACAAACAATAATTTCCTTTCATTTTCCCTGCTCCCCACCATGCAGTTCTGTTTCCTTAGCTAGATCATAAGGTCCTTGAATTCAGGGAAGAGTCTTAAAAGCTATTGTTTTCCCACCAACTTGGGAATATAGTAAATTCATAAGAAATATGTATGTGATTGCTTTCTACACAAGAAATATGTAGATTGATGATGGAATTTGGAGGACCTAGACCACTGTGGGGATCATCTGAGCTGGATCAGAAAAATGGAGGAAGTGTTCTCATTTCCCCTTACCATTTTCAGTAGACAAAGATCCCCACCTAGACTTCTGCCTCCATGGAAAGGGTAGTGCTGGGGGCTGGGAGCTGAAGGAGATGAAAGGCAATATGGCTGGGACGCTGTGGGACATTTAATCTTGACCACAGCTTTGCCCAGACTGCTGACCCCGGATGACCCAGGGTGCAGAGCCATGCCCCCATGCTGCCATCCATTAAAGAGATCACAGCTGCTCTGGGAGTGCTGGGCAAAAATGAGGTCAGGTTTTGTCAAAGCCAGTGCAATTCATAAGCGAGCTCAACTTGCTGGATTTACAGCAACTGTCGAGTCATCCTGCATTACCGAAACTGCAGATATGAACCGACCTGCTGGGAAGAGAATTTGGGATAAATTGTGAACTTCAAAAAGTTTCTGCCTGGAAACTGAACAGGTAACCATGGCAACAAAGAGGCAGGTTGAAGTCGGAGAGGGTCGTTCCTCTAGAGTAGGGAGCTCTGTGCTCTCAGATTTGCTGGTCTGTGCACTGTGCATCAATTCCTTTGTTTCTTTTGCAATGGAGCGATCTCGGCTCACTGCAACCTCTACCTCCCAGGTTCAAGTGATTCTCTTGCCTCAGCCTCCCAAGTAGCTGGGATTACAGGCACCCGCACCATGCCTGGGTATGTTTTTGTATTTTTAATAGAGACTGGGTTTCGCCATGTTGGCCAGGCTGGTCTCGAACTCCTGAACTCAGGTGATTTGCCTGCCTCAGCCTCCCAGAGTGCTGGGATTACAGGCGTGAGCCACCGCTCCTGGCACCATTTATTTTGCTTTCTTTATCAGAGCAGGAGAAAGTACTAGCTCAGGAATTGGGAGACAGTCCAATTTCCAGCTATTTCCAGTTCCAGTACACTTAACTAAGAGTGCCTCAGGTATTCTTAGTTTTGTTGTGTATAGGCAAAATGGAAATTAAAACTTCTGGCTACTTGCAGGGATGCAGAAAGGATGGAAAGGTTTGAGATTTCCAAGTAATTATTTTATTGTTGTCACATGACCATGTACAGGCTGATTCAAATACAGCGCTACTGAGGGTGAACCTGGGTTTGATCCACCCATCAATTCGTATTTGTCAAATGGAGAAAAGATGTCTCACAGACAACACCCACATCCCAGCTGTGTGGTAAAAGCATGCCTTGGGGCCTCAGCTGCACCAGGTCAAACAACCTTCACCTGGCTGACCAACTCCTCCAGCAGAATGCCCTGCTGATGGGGCTGGGATGGATGAAGGCACCAGAGAAACACAGATGTTCAAAAAGTCATCCTTCCATTGTCTGTACCCCGTAGCTCTGCTCCCAATCCTTGCTCATTACCAATTCCTGCCCCAAACCATTCCAGCCCTGCACATGTGAGATAGGAAGAACGAGAGCCTAGGTTGGCAAGACGGGGTGAAGGTGGGATGTTGGCATCTGAGATAGTGCTGCAACAGGAGTGTTGTGCCAAACCTCTATTGACTTTCGTGGGGATGGCACCAGGTTCAAGAGGCCAAAGAAGAGACCCAGAGCCAGCAAACAAGACATTAGGTTTTACTGGGGGCTGACATGCAGAGGAGAGAGTCCAGTATCAGCAGATTGGACAGGAGAACTTCATAGCCCAGAAGCAGCAGGCTGAGCAGGAGAACCGCAACTGTTTGCAAAAGGCATGCAGTTTGTATAGCATTTCCATTTAGCACCCTTCCTTAACAGCTTCCACCTGGCAAGCTTCATTCAACCCAAACTCAGGACTTCCATTCCCTGTATGGCTTGTGTTCCATGGGCCAGGTTGGGGGCTCAGGTGTTCCTCGTAGACAAGGAATGAATCTCCAGGTTGGCTACTCTGGATTCCCGAGCTTGGAGCACACATTCATATATGTTGCCATACAGTGCCATTCTCAGGGTATGCTTCAGTTATTGCTACCAGGTGTGTTTGCCACACAGGAAGGAGCTGCTGCTGTGCCTGCCTCTGTTCTCCACCAATCAACCAAGAGGTTTGGGAAGGGTAACAACTCTGTTAGGTGGTATGTACCTGTAGTCCCAGCTATTTGGGAGGCTGAAGCAGGAGGATCCCTTGAGCCCAGGAACCAGGGGTTCAAGACCAGCCTGAACAACATAGCAAGATCACCTCTCTGAAAAAAACAGAAACAAAAAACCTCTGCAGAGTGCTTATGTTTTGACTAACTGGGTCAGCTTCTACAGGCCCTGGTTCAGCAGCAACTCTGCATTGACAAATGACCCTGCAGTGTGTTCTGATTTTGGCCTCTGTTACTCCAGAGAGCTCAACCACGACCTCACAGTCTCCCCTTCCCTCTTTGTGTTTTTTTCCCTTTCCTTCCCTTACTGCCTTTTCTCAACCTTCTCACCAAGCCCTCTTAGGTGGGGAACCTCTTCTTCCCTTGTTTCTCTTTTCTGACCATTGACTTCCAGGAACATAGAGCAGGCCTTGCTGGGGAATAGCAACTCTTAGATGCTTCTTATGAAATAAAAACCTATACTGTATTCCAAGAGGCACCAAAAACTCACTATTTTTCCTTATTGCTAGCAATCCCAGTATCCCTATTAAGTAAAACTGAAAGCTATTATAACATTTTATTGAGTGCTGACTACATGTTGAGCACTGTCATATAAGCACCTTATATGTTGTTGCGGATGCTGTGCTGTGCCACCCAGATCACGTCTTGGGGACTGTGGCCATCATTTCCCAGGGTGTTAGTCTCTCTCCAGGAATAGATCGACAAAGGGCACTGCCTTAAGATTAGGCGGTCTTCTTGGGCAGCTGTATGCAATGAATGGTCTTTATGGGGTTACCAGGGCCTTGTCCTCTTGCTTCAGTGGACAGTTCCAAAGGGCCAGCTGAGCTTCAGGGCATTCCCTGGAACCAGCTGGGGTCTCTGTTGAAATGGCATGGCCTTCAACTCCTCCCTCTGCCCAGACCTGCTTCCTTTACTCCCTCTTAATTCTGATAACTCTCCCCAGTAAACCTCCTGCATGCAAGTGTCGACCTGAGTCTGGTTCCTAGGAACTCAAACTAAGAATTAATTTCTTTAGTTCTCACAACCACCTTATGAAATAAGTTGTTCTCTTCGTAGAGACAAGGAAATGGGGGCATAGAAAGGTTAAGCAGTTTGCCTAGTCTCCCATCAGTAACTGGCAGAGCCAGTTAACAGTCAACGGGGCCTTCCTGCAGCTGGGTCTTCAGCAGGTCACCTGGCAGAGCCATGACTTGAAACCTGAAAATCTAACTCTAGACCCTGTACTCTTAACCTCACATGCAGCCTCTTAATAGCAATCCCAATGCCTTTGTGGGCAGGTGAGGAGAGAGGCAGGGTATTTATTACCTTTATCTCAGAGATAGACACTAAGGTAGCAACTACCTAAGCCCAGGATCGTCCACAGGTATAGCTGTGACTGGATTACTAACCTTTGCGGGTGTGTGTGGGGCAGGGGAGAGGGGGGAGCGGGGGAGAGGGGGGAGCGGGGGAGAGGGGGGAGCGGGGGAGAGGGGGGAGCGGGGAGGGTGCAATGGAAAAAGAATGGTAAATTCACATTTGAATTTTGGAGCCAACACCTACTAGCTGCACATCTTTGAGCAAGTTATTTAATATGAGTCTTAGTTATGTGACTGGCACATAGTAGGTGTTCAATAAAATACTCATCCCTATCCCATTTGTCTGTCATCTCCAACTGTGATCTTGAGCAAGTTTATTTAGCTTTCTGATTCTCGGTTTCTTCAACTATAAAATGGAGATGATGATGAAGAAGAAGATCTTACTTAGCCCCATGTCCATCGGGGTAGGAGCCTCGTAAAGGGTACTTATCAGTATAATTAGAAACTGTTGGCCGGGCGCGGTGGCTCAAGCCTGTAATCCCAGCACTTTGGGAGGCCGAGACGGGCGGATCACGAGGTCAGGAGATCGAGACCATCCTGGCTAACACGGTGAAACCCCATCTCTACTAAAAAATATAAAAAACTAGCCGGGCGAGGTGGCGGGCGCCTGTAGTCCCAGCTACTCGGGAGACTGAGGCAGGAGAATGGCGTGAACCCGGGAGGCGGAGCTTGCAGTGAGCTGAGATCCGGCCACTGCACTCCAGCCTGGGCGACAGAGCGAGACTCCGTCTCAAAAAAAAAAAAAAAAAAAAAAAGAAAGAAAGAAACTGTTTTGCCAGGTTTGCACCCTGTGCGCCTGTCCTTCAGGACCCAGCAGGCTCAGACTTACCTGCGATCAAAGCCCTGTGTGCCTCTCAGACCCACCAGCCCCGTGGAATCTCTTGCAACACGACACCGCTGCGTGAGTTTTCTGTTGTTACTAGAGGTCAGCAGGTATTTTTCCCTAGGAAACCGGGTGTGCACGTCTCATCCCCGTGCCAATTCTCTTGCCGCTTCTCCTTCCACACGCGGCGTCCTCCGGAGGGAGGGTGCAGCTCCGCGTGCTCCAGCTGCGGCGAAAGTTGCGCCCGGCCCAGTCTGGCTGTGGGCCCCGCCTCCGCCTTCTCAGTGTCCAGCCCCGCCCTCCGATTGGTCAGCAGTGCCCAGCCCCGTTCCTCCGAGGGGATTAAAGCAGCGGCCGCGAAGTCTGGGTGCTTGCAGGCTGCTAAAGCCAACCCCAGTTGATTAGCACCTGCTACCGCGCTTTGCTTCCTAGCGCTCGCGGAGCCTCCTGGAGCCTGCCACCATCCTGCCGGCTACGTGCTGCCGCGCGCCCGCAGCCATGTGCCGTACCCTGGCCGCCTTCCCCACCACCTGCCTGGAGAGGTAAGGGGAGCTTGTCCAACTGCTTGGGGGAAGCCCCACCAACTCTTAGGGAGTGGAGCGGCAGGCCTGGGGACCTGGGTGGGCGCGGGGATGGGGCGCTGGAGGCTTAAGTAGAGAGGTAGAGGCGAACTTGATGCCACGTGCTTAGATTCCAGGAGCAGGGAGAAAGCAAGGGGAAGGGAAGCAAGGGCCCGCTGCTTGCTGCCATCCCCATCCTCTGACAAACTGCAGTCGTGCTCAGGTGACCTGCTGAAGACCTGGCTGCAGGAAGGCCACGTTGACATTTCCAGGCAGAACTGAGCCTGCCTATTGCTTAAGCACTTGTTTTTCATTCCTCAGACCAGAGCTAGGGGCATTGCCTCCTCTGCCCCTGGAAGGCAGGGAGATTTTTTTTTTTTTTTTTTTGTGGGGTGTGGTGGGGCAGGGGGATCCCACTGTTGAGGGTGTGTCCATATTCCAGAGAGCAACTCAACAGCTTCCAGTCGTTACTGGCTGGGAAGGAAAACGTAAAGATGAAGGCAGGAATCAGTTTCCCACAGTTCAGAAATACTCCTGAAAAGAATGCTGAGTTCTTTTCTGAATCAACAGGCACGAAGAGAGATCAGTGTGACTTTAGGGAAAAGCCCATATATGAGCGTGTGTATTACCCAGAAAGTGTAAGGTCTACCACGGCATAGCTCAAACATTGCTTTTGTTGCTTTGGGGTTGATGATGCTGATAAGCACAATTTGGGTCCTGGGAACAGCCAAGGGTTTCCAGGAACTCTTGAGGCTAAACTTTGGGTGGCACCACCCAGAGCTCTTCTGGGACACATAAACCTCTCCACACTGGCTGAGCAAATGAGAATCCTTTCATGTTCCTGATTTGTTTTTCAGAGCCAAAGAGTTCAAGACACGTCTGGGGATCTTTCTTCACAAATCAGAGCTGGGCTGTGATACTGGGAGTAGTGGCAAGTTCGAGTGGGGCAGTAAACACGGCAAAGAGAAGTAAGTGTTGCTGACCAGCTCAGGGCTCCGAGAGGGAAGGGAGCGGGAAGGAGGGAAATATAAGGAGAAGCCAGGACACACTAAGTGGATCTTGGCAACGCCTCCCTAGAGATTTTAGTGAGACTTGTTGCTGGTCTGTTATGACTACTTGGCTCATGGGTGAGTGGGTAGGTGGCTCCAGGGCTCCAAGTCCATCCACGGATGAGGGCACACAGGGCATGAATGCCTAGTTAACCAGACTCTCCCACCTGGGGTTTCATTGCACACGCATCCAGGGCTAGGACAGAGTCCAAGGCCACTTGAGGTTTTTATTAATGACTCTAGCATGCACCTTGCCTAGAAACCCTTTCATATTGGCTATCAACTGTACCAAACTCTGGAGTTATGTGTAGATGTAATCTCTATTTATGAGGCCCTTATGTCCTTGGGAAGGTGTACAAAACAAATCTTTGAGAGTCAGGGGAATTGAAATAATTTTTGGACAGAGAAGAGACAGGCTTAGAGATATTAACTGAAGACTAAAGGAGTCCCTGGCTTTGATTTCTGGTTGCCGAATTGTCCTCTAGAAAACATTACTGCTTACCCTAAGTCCAACTAGGAGTTTGAGGTGTCAGCTTCAACAATCACCAAGCAAGCCTTTCTGTGAATTTTACGCAATTTTCCATCAGAGTTCTGGCTAGAATTTGTACTATGCTTTGGTTTGTTGATTTTTTTTTCTTACTCTTTTTTTTCTTTTTGTCTTTTAGTAGAAACTTCTCAGAAGATGTGCTGGGGTGGAGAGAGTCGTTCGACCTGCTGCTGAGCAGTAAAAGTGAGTAGGAGCCTTTTGTGTCTGTCTCTGGGTGGCACGTGTATACTCATGTGCTTTGGAACCAGCTCCAGGACTGCTGAGAGCCTGGGCAGAATAATAGTAGTAGTAATAATAATAATAATGATCCCCTAGTGTGCCAGCCTCTATTCAACACACAAAGGCAGGTCCTTGTTCAAGAAAATTATGTTCTAAAAATAGAGCCATTAAGTGCAATTGCTTTCCTTTCTTCTTGTATTCCCTGCTGTCCCTCTGGCTGACCTGTTTCCGCCTCTTTCCTGTAACCCCAGATGGAGTGGCTGCTTTCCACGCTTTCCTCAAGACGGAGTTCAGTGAGGAGAACCTGGAGTTCTGGCTGGCCTGTGAGGAGTTCAAGAAGATCCAATCAGCTACCAAGCGGGCCTCCAGGGCACACCGGATCTTTGAGGAGTTCATCTGCAGCGAGGCCCCTAAAGAGGTGAGAGCCCCCATATGCCCAGTGAATCCTCACGACCCTGCCTGCTCCTTCCCCTCTGAGAGTGAGGGCTAGTGGGGAGGAAAGGCTAGGTGTAGAAGTAGAAGGGCCTTACTTGGCACAGGGGTGAATGGGCTTCTGTGACCAGAAACTAGAAAAGCCGGGCTCAGTGCCACTCCTGGGTGCTTAACCCTATGACTCATGATGGGGCAGGATGGATTGGCAGGTTTTTCGGCTTCTATCCATACCCATCTTTATAAATCCATCCCTTTTTAGAGGCTCAAAACACTTACCAACTGGGGAGACAAGGTCAGCACAGGGACCTTATATAACCTGGCTCAGTCCCCAGGCTGACCTGCCTGAGGCCTGCAGGTCTGTAGTCTGTGATTTTTTTGTCTACCTTCCCTCCCGGCCACTATGCATGGCAGCTGCAGTTGCTAAAGAATACAGCGCCACCTGGTGGAGAGATAAGAGTAATGCCTTACTTTTGTACCTTATTTTTGTTTTCTGACCGCTGATTGATTCCCCATAATTCTGTAAAGGTGTATTGAGCCCCAATTATATTCAAGACACTGTTACAGTCACTGTGTATGTCACAGTGAACCAAACAAAGTCCCTTCCCTAATGAAACTTATAATTTGAATGGGGAAAGATGCCAATAACCAACTAGACAAATATATGCCAGGTGATGAGCTATGCACTCATAAAACTACAGCAGGAAATGAGAGAGAGGGAGTACCAGAGGCAGGGCCTGGCAGGAGGTAACGTTTTCCATTCTGTAAAGGGAAGTGAGGAGCGGCTCTTTGATATGGTGACATGTGAACAGAGATATGAAAGAATTCAGGGAGGGAAGAACATTCCAACACAGGAAGCAGCAAATGCCATGGCCAGAGCCTGCCTGTCACAGTCACAGACGAGCAAGTGGACGTGCTTAGAGCAGGGCAAGAGCAGGAGATGAGGTCAGACACGAGGCGGATGGCCAGGTGTGGGCTCGGGGGCCCAGCAACCCCTTTGGCTCTTCCTCTGAAAGACATGAGGAGACAACAGAGGTGCTACCAAACTGAGTTGGGCTTTTAAAGGCTCACTGTAGCTGCCGGGTAGAGAACAGACCATGGTGGTGGGGGGTAAGGTAGCAGAGAGACCAGGTAGGAGGCCTTGGTGCAAATCCCAGGAGAGCCGACAGTAACTGGAAGCAGGGTTGCTGTAGAAGAAAGGGTGAAAGCGGATTGCGTTTGTATAAATTATTGATAGATCCTCATGTTAATTCTGAGAGATTGGAGGACAGATAGTGGATCAGATGTGGGTACAAGGCCAGAGCTGAAAAGCTAGTTAGTGATCAATTCAGGAGCCCCCACTTCCTGATGCAGCATCTGGTGCTCTTTCCAATGCCCAGCCTGCCGTTGGCCCTCCCTCAGCCATGCCCACCCTTTTCTCCAACTCACCCTGTGCGTGTCCTCCTTCCCGCAGGTCAACATTGACCATGAGACCCGCGAGCTGACTAGGATGAACCTGCAAACCGTCACAGCCACATGCTTTGACACAGCTCAAGGGAAGACACGTACCCTGATGGAGAAGGACTCCTACCCACGCTTCCTGAAGTCACCCGCTTACCGGGACCTGGCTGCCCAAGCCTCAGCCGCCTCTGCCACTCCGTCCAGCTGCAGCCTGGCCGAGCCCTCACACACCTGAGTCTCCACGGCAGTGAGGAAGCCAGCTGGGAAGAGAGGTTGAGTCACCCATCCCCAAGGTGGCTGCCCCTGTGTGGGAGGCAGGTTCTGCAAAGCAAGTGCAAGAGGACAAAAAAAAAAAAAAAAAAAAAAAAAAAGCGCTCCAGCAGCCTGTTTGGGAAGCAGCAATCTCTCCTTCAGATACTGTGGGACTCATGCTGGAGAGGGGCCACCCACTTCCAGGACCTGTGAATAAGGGCTAATGATGAGGGTTGGTGGGGCTCTCTGTGGGGGAAAAAAGGTGGCACGGGGTTAGCACTGGCTCTCGTTCTCACCGGAGAAGGAAGTGTTCTAGCGTGGTTTAGGAAACGTGGATAAAGGGACCTGTGAAAATGAGAGGAGGAAAGACACCCAGATCAGCTGTTTTGCCTGTTGCTCAGTTGACTCTGGTCGCATCCTGTTTTCCTAATTCCCAGACGTTCTGGGCACAGAAAGGACCCTGCGTGTGGAGTCTTCCCCTTTGGCCCTCCTCACTGGCCTCTGGGCTGGCCTGGAGTCCCTTAGCTTGTACCTTGTAACACTCCTGTGTGTCTGTCCAGCCTTGCAGTCATGTCAAGGCCAGCAAGCTGATGTGACTCTTGCCCCATGCGAGCTATTTATACCTCAAACACTGGCCTGTGAGCCCTTTCCAAGTCAGTGGAGAGCCCTGAAAGGAGGCTCGCTTGAACCACCCTCAGTGTTCTGGGTGACCCCCTGCAGGTGGCCCCTGACCCTGTGTTGCAACAGGGTCCACCTGTGAGCAGGCCCCCCCAGGGGCCTTTTCCTGGATGTGCACTCTCTGAGTTCTGTGCCGTCTCTTGGAGGCAGGGCCCAGGAGAAGAAAGTGTGGAGGCCTCGGGGAGTGGCTTTTCCAGCTCTCATGTCCCGCAGTGTGGAACAAGGCAGAAAAGGATCCTAGGAAACAAATCTCTTGGCAGTCCCTGAGAGTCCTGCTGAAATCCAGCCAGTGTTTTTTTGTGGTATGAGAACAGGCAGAAAGAGATGCCCCGAGATAGAAGGGGAGCCTCATGTTTCTTTCCTGCGGACATGAGATAAACCACTGGAGTGGGCAGAGGTGGCCCAGGACCATGGCGCCCTTAGAGTGCAGAAGCTGGGGGGAGAGGCTGCTTGGAAGGGCAGGACTGGGGATAATCAGAACCTGCTTGTCACCTCAGGGCATCACCGAACAAACATTTCCTAATGGGAACTCCTGCAGCAGAGCCCGGGCTGGAGGTAAATTACCCAGGGCAGCCCCCTTGTGGCCCAGGATCATCAACATTGTTCTCTGTGCACCATGAGCGCCTCCGGGAGATTATTTAAGTGTATTGTATCATTGGTTTTGTGTGATTGTCATAACATTGTTTTTGTTATTGTTGGTGCTCTTGTTATTTATTATTGTAATCTCAGTTTGCCTCTACTGGAGAATCTCAGCAGGGGTTTCAGCCTGACTGTCTCCCTCTCTCCACCAGACTCTACCTCTGAATGTGCTGGGAACCTCTTGGAGCCTGTCAGGAACTCCTCACTGTTTAAATATTTATTTATTGTGGCAAATGGAGCTGGTTTCCTAGATACGAATGATGTTTGCAATCCCCATTTTCCTGTTTCAGCATGTTACATTCTTATAAAATAAAAACAAAAGTCAAATATGACATCCTGTCTCCAAATGCTGTGCGGGTCAGGGGAAAAGGGGAAGTGTTGTGGAGAGCTCTGGGGAGGAGCTGGCTTTTGGGAATTCCACAGGACAGGCGAGTGAGCTTCCGCGACACAGGCAGAAGTACAGGGAGAGCTCGATGTTCACCTGGTACCTAATAGAGTCAAGAGAAGGGGATGGGCTCTAGCGAGGGCCACTGTGGTCAGTGACTTTTGAAGCTCATGGCGGCCCCACTTGTGCTGGGCTGTTGTGTGGATTGGACTGGGCTCAACCCACTGTCATTTCAGAGCTCATGTCTTTTGCCCACCTGGCTGGGACTCAGCATGAGCCATTCCCAGTTCTACCTGTAACAGTGCAGGGGTCAGTACCGCTTGGTCAAGTAGCAGGACATCATCAGTTAGGTGGTGACTTTTGTAGGATTTTTACTTTTAAAAGTAATTTGTAATTACATTCAATTACAAATCTTTTGTAATTTATATTCAAGAAATTATTATTCCTTTTATAATTTCATAGAAGTATCTGAGATGAGGTATATGAAGCCACTCTGTACATGAGGCTGCTCCATTCCGTGGGCCGAGGGAATAAGGGTTGAGCTGTGCTTGAAAGAATTTGGGGATAGGGAGACAGGCGTGGTGGCTCATGCCTGAGAGCACTGAGAGAGGGAGGCTGAGGAGGGTGGCTCACTTAAGCCCAGGAGCTCAACACCAGCCTGGGCAACATGGCAAAACCCAGTCTCTACAAAAAGTCAAACATTAGCAGGGTGTGGTGGCACATGCCTGTAGTCCCAGCTACTTGGTAGACTGAGGTGGGAGGATGGCTTGTGTGGGGAAGGTCAAAGCTGCCATGAACTGAGACCACTCTACTGCATTCCAGCCTGGGGGACACAGTGAGACCCTGGGGGTAGGTGGGCAAGGATCAAAGTCTGTTCTTTCTCTGCCAATTGTCTGCCTGTTCTCCTTTTTCATCCTACTGAATCCCTCTCCTTTTTTTCTGATTACCACTACTTAAAAAAATGGTTTCTCCTCTGTTGAATGATCTGTTTATACACAGATCTGGACCTTACATGGACCTTTATTTCTTCCCTACTGATAGTCTGAGTAAAGTGATCAGACTTCAGGAACATGGGGTAGAAAGCCCTATAGAATCACGTCTTAAGCACAGATCTATGGAGTGATTCTGTGGGTGACACCAGGGAGGATCCTGAAATTAAGGGCCTGGGAAGGAAGAAGGGGACCAACACTGTGGCAGGCCCTGACCTCCATTAGTTCTTACAATAGCTCTGTGGAGTGGGTCTGAACACTTTATCATCCAGAGAAGGAAACAAGCTCTGAGAGGGAGGGACATGCTTGGGGCAGCTGGCCAGTGAGTGGCAGAGTGGGGATCTGAACTCAGTTATGCCATGGGGGAGTCTAGTCTGTGAAAGATGGGTGGAGGAATATGACTGACAAGGGAAGAAAGAGCAGAGGACCTAGGAAGACAGGGAGGTACTAACACTCACCCTTTCTTACTACTTTCCTTCCATCTTTATGCCTTTAACATGCATGTATTGAGTACATCGAAATCCCTCAGACCCAATGGGTCCAGCTTCTCCACAGGCTCACCGAGGCTTCCTTAGAGGACTCTCTCATCCTCTCCAATCTGGGATACCGCAATTTCCCACCGCGTCTCCTTACCCCAGCCTCTCCCTGCGCTGGTTCATTTTCCACACTGTGCCAGTCTTCAGCTGTAAAGCACAGATCTGAGCACTTTGTGGCTACGTTAAAACCCTTCAGTGGTTCACTTTTGACTCTAAGATAAAGTCCAGCTTTAATCCTGACACACAAGGGGGTCTCTGACCTGACCCAAGTTCCTCTCCAGACGTATCTTCTGCCTGGACGGCCTTCACGCTCAGGCTTTTTCCTTCTCTCTTTTTTTTTTCTTTGTGTGTGTGTGGCTACACATGCTGTTCTGTCTGCTTAGAACACCTCTTTCTCCTCTTTTTTAGAAAAAATTGGGGGTTGAGGCATGAGGAGGAGAATGCCAACTTTCAAAATCCAGCAAAAACATCACCTCCTCAGTGAAGCCTTCCCAGATGTCCAGAGACGTACAGAATTAATTGCTCCCAACTTGCATGATACTAAGACACACTGTTCTTACTTTGATTGTAGCACGTATGGCATTCCTCCATAACTTCCTTCTTCATGGCCCTTGCTCTCCTATTAAACTGAGCTCTTCAAGGTCAGGGTCATATTATTCACCTTGGTGAGATGGGGCAGAAGAGAGTACAGCAAAGTGGTTCTTCAGTCCCAGCTGTGGAGTCGGAATGTTGGGTTGGAATCCCGGACATTCACCTTGGAAAGTTGCTTAAGCCTCAGCTTCAGTCCCCTCAGCTGTAAAATGAGGATAATAAGAGTAAGCTTCACTGGGAACACTGAATGAAATAAAAGTGTGCGGCACAATGTTGATGCCTCATGACTACTGGCTATTATTATTATCTGATTCCCAGTACTTAGTACAGTAATTTGTATACAGTAGGCATTAGTCAAGTCAAAAAGTCTTTTGACTTTTTGAATAAAATGGCAGGATCAGAATTTGAACTCAGGATTCTAAATCTACTTTTTTTTTTTTAGCTGCTTCAATACCATATTTCATCTGACGTTTACAGGATTCCAGAATTTCAGATAAAGAAATGGAAGGCTGGAGGCATTAAGCAAGCCAGGGTATTACAGGGATCATGGGATTCCTGCAAACCAGGTCAGCCAACGCTGTTTTCAAATATGTGCCCTCTGACTGTGCAAGGCCGCTTGTCTCTCACCTTCTACTGCCTCACTGTGGCCATTCCAGGCAATGCAAGCTTTTAAAGTTCGGCTTCTTCCTTTGGAATTATACATCCAATGGCTTTAAGTTGTTTTACTGTAGTTTTATTTATTAATGCATTTTAATAAACATGTGAAATTTTAATAGAAATGAGAATTATTAATATCACTACTAAGACAGCCCAGCAGGTATAGGAATTAAACCGAGATTCTTTAGTTTATAGGGATGAAATTACTTTTAAAAATGGAAGCTGTAGAGAAGAGAGAAAAAAGGTGTCGGGGGCTGGGCGTGGAGGCTCAGGCCTGTAGTCCCAGCACTTTGGGAGTCTGAGGCGGGCAGATCACCTGAGGTCAGGAGTTCGAGACCAGCCTGGCTAACATGGTGAAACCCCGTTTCTACTAAAAATACAAAAAATTAGCTGGGCATGGTGGCAAGCACCTGTAATCCCAGCTACTTGGTAGGCTGAGGCAGGAGAGTTGCTTGAACCCAGGAGGCAGAGGTTGCAGTGAGCCAAGATCACGCCATTGCGCCTGGCACAACAAGAGCAAAACTCCAATTAAAAAAAAAAAAGTGTCAGGGCCTATTGCCTTGCTGACTGCAAAATAATTTGCTGTCATGAATCCTTTAAATTGGTCCAGTTATATTCAAATTGCTTTAAGGAAGAAAAGAAAGATTTGAAATTTACGTAACAGAGGTGTGTTCCTAAGGGTAAGAGATATACAGCGGTTAGGTGCTGGATAATGGAGTTGGAGTCCCCATCATTTAGAAAAGATGTTTCTCGATTTACAATGTTGGTGGTTTTCAAGTTTTGATCTGTAACCTGGAGAATGATTTAATTTAATATTTGAGAAAAGCAACAACGTGTGGATTAATCTTATATTTGTAATGGAATGCCACTTAAGGGACCGTTCCGTGCTGGGGAGGAGAATTGCCTTAGCTCAGTTAATCTCACAGTTCCAAGGGGCAGCCTCACAGGCAGCGTGGGATAACCTAATCATGGAGTCAGCAGGCTTGGAAGTTAGGCAATTGAATTAAGTTCCACATCCGCTATTATCAGCTGAGTAAACTGCAGCACATTACTCAATTTCTCAGAGCCTCACTTTTTCCCGTAAAATGTGAATAACAATAATATTGTCTTCATAGGACTTTTGTGATGACAATGAGAACATTTAGGAAAAATATTTATCATAGCACTTAGAAGTAAGTGTTCAAAAAATGGTAGCTGCTTGTATGTGGCAGGCACTGTTCTAAGACCTTCACATATGTTAATTTCTGTAATCCTCATGATACTCCTATAAGTTAGCTACTATTATTATCATCCTTATTTTATAGACACAGAAATCAAAGCCTAGAAAGTTTAAGTAAATTGCCCAAATTCAAAGAGCTAAAAAGTAGCTGTATCAGTTAGCCATTGCTACATAACATCAAACGATTCCAAACCATTCTCATATTACTGATGTCAGAACATCAGTGTAATCTTTCTTTCTTTCTTTCTCTCTCTCTTTCTTTCTTTCTTTCTTTCTTTCTTTCTTTCTTTCTTTCTTTCTTTCTTTCTTTCTTTCTCTCTCTTTCTTTCTTCTCTCTCTCTCTCTCTTCCTTCCTTCTTTCTTTTCTTTTTTTTTTCTTTCTTTTCTTTTCTCTCTTTCTTTCTTCTTTTCGAGACAGGATCTCATTCTGTCACCCAGGTTGGAGCGCAGTGATCAATTCGACCCTATTGTCTTCTCACTAAGATCCAAGAAGGGCTTTTGGTAAGTAAAATGCAATTTTTTCCTAAGCTTAGAGAAAATCTCTGCAGTCTCAGGGATCTTTCTTGTCAAAGGAAGAAAAGGTTAAGAACATTGCTTAATTCTAACATCTTGAGTGTGGGAAGAAGGGAGCTGGAAGGAAGGGGGAAGCTATCCTTACATTTCACCTTGGCCTTGGTTTCTCTCTGCAGGTTCCCAGACTGGAATTCACATCCGCTGCTGGGAGGAGTCTCTTTGTTCTTGGTGATTCTGTCTTCAGAGTCTGGGCCTCTGAACCCAGCAGCAACTGGGGTCTCCTTGTGGACAGACTGATCTCTCCTGCCAGGACAGTTGTCAGACTCCATCTGTCTCTTGGGGCACCCCCCTCCTCGATACTCCTGGCTCCCATGGAACAAAACAATTTTGCAGAATGCCAACAATAAGTAGATGATGTTGTCCCATGACTACAGCAGAACAAGACAAAAATAAGGCCACTTCTTGATGAGGACTGAACACTAAGCGAAGAAAAGATGCCATACCACCATAAAAGTAACCAACACCCCCTCTCCTGGGTAACATGAGCCACTGTTGTTTCTTCAGCAGTGACAGTGCTAGCTACACTTTGTTCCTTCTGATTCCTAGATGATCATAATGAAGGCACCGAAGTGTTTCTGCTTCCTGACACCACCCAGTTGAGAACAAATCTCTATTTCCTTAAACCCTTCCCCAAATCACCTGACCAAAAGCTCAAACCCTATAATAAGTATCCTAATTCCCTTTTAGAAGATATCCTGGAGCTGGGTGCAATGGCTCACATCTATAATCTCAGTGCTTTGGGAGCACAAAGCTGGAGGATTGCTTGAAGCCAGGAGTTCAAAATCAGCCTGGGCAACACAGTGAGAGCCCATCTCTAGAAAAAAATTTAAAAATTAGCCGGGCGTGGTGGTGCATGCCTTACTCGGGAGGCTGAGGCAGGAGGTTCACTTGAGCCCAGGAAGTTGAGGTTGCAGTGAGCTATATGAATGTACCAGCTATATGAATGATCTGCACAGCAAGATCATGTCACTTTAAAAAAAAAAAAAGTAGAAGAAGCTGGGCGCAGTGGTTCACGCCTGTAATCCCAGCACTTTGGGAGGCTGAAGTGGGCGAATCACGAGGTCAGGAGTTTGAGACCAGCCTGGCCAACATGATGAAACCCTGTCTCTACTAAAAATACAAAAAAATTATCTGGGCGTGGTGGCAGACACCTGTAATCCCAGCTACTCGGGAGGCTGAGGCAGGAGAATCACTTGAACCCAGGAGGCGGCAGCTGCAGTGAGCCAAGATTATGCCACTGCACTCCAGTCTGGGTGACAGTGCAAGACTCCATCTCAAAAAAAAAAAAAAAAAAAAAAAAAAAGGTACTCTGCAGTTCCTGGGATGAGTTCTCCCTCGCTGTAGTTGGTAATACATTTGCCTTGGTTTCACTGCAGGTATCGTTCTGCTCACTAGACTTTAACATATGTCATTATGACCAGAAGGGTCAGCATTCTCCAGGAGTTTTTACCAAATCATCTGTTCAGGACAAACTAACATCCACTGTTACCTCTATGCTACCACCCTGGTCTGGGCCACCATTGACTCTCAGTTGGATTACTGCAATTTCCTTCTAACGGATTTTCTGACTTCTCCCTTTGCTTTCAATCCCCAGGTTCTTCTCAGCACAGGACTGATAATGATCCTCTAAAAAAAAAAAGCAATGGAGATCATGTTACTCTTCTACTCCAATACTCCAATGGCTTCCATGTTGTTTAGCGTAGAAGCCAAAAGCCTCACAATGGGCCCTAAGGTCGCGCATGACCTGAACCTCTGCTTGTCATCTCCCTTCCCTCACTCTGCTCCAGCCTCACTGGCCTCCTTGCTGCTGCTTGTTCCCACCAGGCATGCTCCCTCCTCAGGACCCGTGTGCTTACTGTTGCCTCTGACTGCTGTGTTCTTGATGCAGACATCTTCATAAGCTGTTGCTGCATCCTTCTCAAGTCTTTGCTCAAATGTTACCTTCTGAACAAGATCTTTCCCGACTGCTTTATTTAAAATCACAATCCCCATCCTGGCACTTTTAATCCTCCTTATTCTACCTTGTTATTTTCTGTAGATTTGTTACCTACGATACGCTACATGATTTACTTATTTTGTTCATTATCTGGCTTCAGTAAGAATGGGGGCAGGGGCTGGGCACGGTGGGTCACACCTGTAATCCCAGAACCTTGGGAGGCCGAGGCGGGTGGATCACTTGAGGTCAGGAGTTCGAGACCAGGGTGGCCAATATGGTGAAACTCTGTTTCTACTAAAAATACAAAAATTAGCCAGGTATGGTTGCTCATGCCTATAATCCCAGCTACTTGGGAGGCTGGGGCACGAGAATCACTTGAACCTGGGAGGCAGAGGTTGTGGTGAGCCAAGATCACACCATTGCACTCCACCCTGGGTGACAGAGCAAAATTTCGTCTCAAAAAACTCACGCCTGTAATCCTAGCACTTTGGGAGGCTGAGGCAGGCGGATCATGAGGTCGGGAGTTCGAGACCAGCCTGACCAACACGGTGAAACCCCATCTCTACTGAAAATACAAAAATTAGCTGGGCGTGGTGGTGGGCGCCCGTAATCCCAGCTACTCAGGAGGCTGAGGCAGGAGAATTGCTTGAACCCGGGAGGCAGAGCTTGCAGTGAGCCAAGATTGTGCCACTGCACTCCAGCCTGGGTGACAGAGTAAGACTCCGTCTCAAAAAAAAAAAAAAAAAAAAAAAAAAGAATGGGGACAAGCTGTTTCTCTGTGATGTTCAGTGATACAGATCAAATCCTTAGAGCAAGGTGCTTAACCACTTTATGCTTCAGTTTTCTCATCTGCAAAATGGGGACAAAAATAGTACCGACGTCATAAGGATAAGATTAAACAATTTAATACATATATGAAGTATTCAGAACAGTCCCTGGACCATATTAAAGAGCTATGTAAATGTTTGTCACTATTAACAGAACCATCCACATCTTCATCACTCTTACTACCATCATTAGCTCTGGTAGCAAAGCAGCGTAGGCCAAGATGTAGAGGTAGAAGCATGTGACATAATGTGATGGGGAACTGGAGGGTAGCACTGATGATACCCATGAGGAGTAGGGACAGGCAGGGATTGTATTACAACCTGAAATCATGTATGTTGGGTTTTTCAACTGTTTATTATCTATTTCTCCCTATTAAAATGCAAACTCCAAGAAGAACTCCATGAGGAACTGGTGCAGTAAATCACTCTATGCCAGACATACAGAATAGTCACTGATAACATAGTCAGTGCTCAGTAAGTTTCTTTTTTTTTTTGAGATGGAGTCTTGCTCTGTCGTCCAGGCTGGAGTGTAGTAGTGCTATCTTGGCTCACTTCAACTTCCACCTCCCGGGTTCAAGCAGTTCTCCTGCCTCAGTCTCCCCAGTAGCTGGGATTACAGGTGCCTGACACCACGCCTGGCTACTTTTTGTATTTTTAGTAGGACGCAGTCTTGAACTCCCGAACTCAGGTGATCTGCCTGCCTCAGCCTCCCAAAGTGCTGGGATTACAGGCGTGAGCCACCGCGCCTGTCCAAGAAGTATTAATTAAATGAATAATGGGTTAAGGATTTTGAACTTTGTCCTGAAAATGATGGTGAGTCAATGATGCAGGGTGGAATAATGGATGAGGAGCTAGGAAGCAAGTCATCAGTTTCTTGCTATAAATGATGACAAGGACTCGACTGGTCATCCCTTTGCAGATGAAAGCAAGAGACTTGGTGTTGGGATGAGGATGAGGGATGGCCTCCAGGTGGGGGTGCCATTTGTAGAGATGGGATAAATGGGAGGAGGGGCAGATTTAGGAAAAGATGAGTGTTTCCATTTGACACATATTCGAGATTTGTAGGTCTAAAGCTCAGCAGAGAGGCTGGGGTTAGAGAGCGAGGCCTGGGAGTCCCTAGTGTATAAGGGTTGGTAGAGGCCCCAGGCCTGGATGGCGACCCAGCCGGTCGTCAAGTGACCACCCACTACTCGCTGTTCACAAGTCTCAGAGCTTTGTCTCCCCAGCAAGGCTGGGTATTCTTTGGGGATGGAAATACTTTCCACTGCAGCAGTAAGTACACAGTACACAGCTCAGTGCTAGGAAGATAGTCAAGAACAGAACTTGTAGAGCAGAAAGGAACCTTCAACACCAAGTTACAGGAGAGAACTGAGGCCTGACATGGTTAAATCACATGCCTGAGGTCACTCAGCTAAGCAGCCACAGAGCTGGCTGTAGGATCGGGTCTCCAGACTGCCAGTCCAGTGCCCTTCTGAGGAGGCCGCACTACCTCAGAGTTGTGAATTGAGTGAGCTGAGGCAGGTGACAGGGCTGGGGCTTTCGGCTTACTTGGCTTCTGTGAGCCTGAGTTTCATAATCAACAAGATTGTCAGGGGTTAACTGGGATCATGCTGCAGGTAAAGCATTGTGTCTGGCACACAACAGGTGCTCAATATTGTTTACTTTCCATTCCTTTGTTCCAAGAAGGCCAGAATTTGCAATGACAAAGAAAGGATGAAAGAATGATGGACGGAGTTGGCTGCTGCCACCTGAAAGACTGCAAGACTGAGAGGTGAGTGACATGACCCGGGGCATCACATCCCTCATCAGCAGACAGAAAGTGGCCATTGCTTTGCTCCAGAAGGTATACAAGCAGAAGCTTGGCTCCTGCTGCCAGAGTGAGCCTGTGCCTCCTTTCCCTCCACTACCACATTCCTCACTCCTTTCTTGGCTCCGCCCTGCTTGCTCAGTGACGCAGAAGGAGGAAACTGCTCCGGCTGCAAACAGTCTTCCAGGCTTAGTGGCTGCCAAAGGAATAACAGACGTCTGAGTTGAGCAGGTAAGGCGGGCAGAAGGAGGAAAGCTAGAAAAGCTCGAGAAGTCGATCTTGAAGAATTCTTGGGCTTCGGAGACTGGAGAGGCCAGGTGCTGGAGAACTTGGGAAGTGGGAGGGGAGGTCCCAGCCCTTGGCTGCCCGGAGGGATCTTCCTCCAGTGCCCTTCCAGGGTTCTGTCACAGTCCACACATCATTTATCCATGTCCTTAGTTTCTCAGGCATCTCTGGTCGCACAGAGAAAGTGAAACTGAAAGCAGGATTGTCTGTTGCAGTGCTTCCGCCGGGTGGTCTCTTCTCAACTCCGATGTGCCACTCAGGGCTTCCTGATATTTCCTCTCCTTCTCAGCTCCTTTGTTTATACCAGCCCACCTCACATCTGATTGTAATGGGGACTGTCTACACAAACACTTTGGTTCAAAGATTTCATTGCCTGGTGATTGTGTTTGTGTTGCAAAATTAATTAAACCTCTAAGAGACTAATCGATTAACCTTTGAGGCTTTGAAACCGTCAGAGTGGTGAGATTGCTGAAAAAGGGTTGCTTCCTGAAATCTATAGCAGATACAGTTATTTAAACATTCAGGTAACAGTTTCGGGCTGATGATTGAACTGGATCTGTAATTCTCAGATCTGGTTGACAGTTGGATGAAATTGATAGCTGCCAGTTGCCTATTCATGTAGTAGCTCTATGCACATGTGTAGGGAGAATAGAATTCATTAAGCAATTTTTTTTCTTCATAAAGAGATATAATTAGCTCTAACATTCATTGAGAGGCTAATATTTTATACATTACACACATGACTGTACTTTACACACATGACTATTTGTTTTTGTCTCCATTTCAGGAAGCAGAAAATTGAGATTCAACAATCCAAGGTTACAGGAAGTAATAGTAAAAAATTACACAGCCACAATCTCAAACTTACATCTCCCTAAGGTCAGAGTACAAACTCTTTTCACTGCTGCAGATACTCCTTGACTTATGATGGGGTTACATACAGATAAACCCATCCTAAATTGAGAATATTTTAAGTCAAAAGTGCATTTAATACACCTAATCTACTGAACGTCATAGCTTATCCTAGCTTACCTTAAATGTGCTCAGAACACTTACATTAGGCTACAGTTGGGCAAAATCATCTAGCTTAAAGCTTATTTTATAATAAAGTGTTAAATGTCTCATGTATTTATCGAATGCTATGCTGAAAGTAAAAAACAGAATGGTTGTATGTGTACTTGAAGTGTGGTTTCTATTGAATGTTTATGGTTTTTCCACCATTGCAAAGTCAAAAAAATCACAAGTTGAACTATCATAAGTCAGATATTGTCTGTACTTTAAATAGGGGCACACGGTTGTACAAAGAGGACATGCATAGGACATGCATAGGACAGCAAACACAGTGATCAACCTTCATGGTGACGTGAGAAATGCGAAGGGAAAAAAAGCCAAGAAATATATTTTTCCTATTGAATGAGGGTTCTTCTTTTTTTATTGATAAATGATTGATGTGCATATTTTCAGGGCCTTCTATTTTTTTGTTTAAGAAGCCACCCATCTCTGGTAAGAATATATTTATATGACATTGAAAGCAATTTGTTAATACAGGTTAAAAATCCTAAATGCAATCATATCTTTTGAATAGTCATTCAATTCTTTGAAGTCTATCATATGAAATCTATCATAAGATCTATCATAAGAAAATAAACTAAAATAAGCTGAATTTGCTGCAACATCATTTAGAATTTTTAAATTTAAAATTTTAAAAAACCCTTTAAAACTTATTTTTGAAAACCACTCAGTAACAGAGAAATGAAACAACTGTATGATTTCATATTACACAGCCATGAAAAATGTTTTACAAGACTTTGCAGTAACACAGGAAATGACTTATAATATGGCATCAAATGAAAGGAAGTAGGATACAAAGTTACAGGGTATAATTCCAAATGTCTTAATAAATATATAGAAATATGCTAAAATATTATCATTGGCTGTTTCTGGGCATTGGGACTAGAGAAATAATTTTCTTATTTTGAATTTACATATATTTATAATATTCTGTAATTTAAAAGTTTTATAAGAAATAAATATATATATATTTAGAAAAATGCTAATATAATTAATTTCTCTAATCCAAGTGTTTTCTCCCTATTGTAAAATTACAAAGCACCTCTCTTTGTCGCCAGGTGGAATGTCAGAAGACTGAGAACATTGTTCCTTCCTCACACTGCTGCTCTGTTGCCAGAGAATCCCAATTTACACTCAAAGCTTCTTTGATTAAGTGCAAGGAGGTAAGTTTGCATTTTCTCAAGGAAAAGGCAAAAGTGGTAGCAGGTGGCATTTACCGTCATGGAGACCAGGGATCATAATGACCCCCAGGAGGGACCCATGTCCTCCAGCGGTAGAAGGGCTACAGTGGAAGACAATCACCTGCTGATTAAAGCTGTTCAAACCGAAGATGTTGACCGGGTCCAGCAATTGCTGGAAGGTGGGGCCAACGTTAATTTTCAGGAAGAGGAAGGGGGTTGGACACCTCTGCATAACGCAGTACAAATGAGCAGGGAGGACATTGTGGAACTTCTGCTTCGTTATGATGCCGACCCTGTTCTGAGGAAGAAGAATGGGGCCACGCCTTTTATCGTCGCAGCGATTGCGGGGAACGTGAAGCTGCTGGAACTTTTCCTTTCTAAAGGAGCAGATGTCAATGAGTGTGATTTTTATGGCTTCACAGCCTTCATGGAAGCCGCTGTGTATGGTAATGTCGAAGCCCTAAAATTCCTTTATGAGAGAGGAGCAAATGTGAATTTGAGGCGAAAGACAAAGGAGGATCAAGAGCGGCTGAGGAAAGGAGGAGCCACAGCTCTCATGGACGCTGCCAAAGAAGGACACGTAGAGGTCTTGAAGATTCTCCTTGACGAGATGGGGGCAGATGTCAATGCCTGTGACAATATGGGCAGAAATGCCTTGATCCATGCTCTCCTGAGCTCTCACAATTGGGATGTGGAGGCTATTACGCATCTGCTGCTGGACCATGGGGCTGATGTCAATGTGAGGGGAGAAAGAGGGAAGACGCCCTTGATCCTGGCAGTGGAGAAGAAGCACTTTGGTTTGGTGAAGAGGCTTCTGGAGCAAGAGCACATAGAGATTAATGACACAGACAGTGACGGCAAAACAGCACTGCTGCTTGCTGTTGAACTCAAACTGAAGGACATCGCCGACTTGCTGTGCGAGCGTGGAGCCAGTACAGATTGTGGGGATCTTGTTATGATAGCCAGGCGGAATTATGACCGTTCCCTTGTGAAGCTTCTCCTCTCTTATGGAGCCAAAGAACATTTTCACCCTCCTGCCGAAGACTGGAAGCCTCAGAGCTCACACTGGGGGGCAGCCCTGAAGGATCTCCACAGAATGTACCGCCCTATGATTGGCAAACTCAAGTTCTTTATTGACGAAAAATACAAAATTGCTGATACTTCAGAAGGAGGCATCTACCTGGGGCTCTATGAGAAGCAAGAAGTAGCCGTGAAGACGTTCTGTGAGGGCAGCCCACGTGCACGGCAGGAAGTCTCTTGTCTGCAAAGCAGCCGAGAGAACAGTCACTTGGTGACATTCTATGGGAGTGAGAGCCACAGGGGCCATTTGTTTGTGTGTGTCACTCTCTGTGAGCAGACTCTGGAAGCGTATTTGGAGGTGCACAGAGGGGAAGATGTGGAAAATGAGGAAGATGAGTTTGCCCGAAATGTCCTGTCATCTCTATTTAAGGCTGTTCAAGAATTACACTTGTCCTGTGCATACACCCACCAGGATCTGCAACCACAAAACATCTTAATAGGTGAGTCCCCAGTTCCCAATTCTCTCTTAGAAATTGTGGGATCTTTGTTTACGAAAGGAAAAGTTTTTCATTGCAGGGAGGAAAGGCCTAGAGTAAATGTGGATGATTCAATTTGAGGATCATTACAATAAATTCATAATTACAGAATTACAGTGCAGTGTCTCCTGCTACCAGTTATAACTGGGTTCTGTTAGTCTACATGGAGGTTGTTTGATGCCAACAGAATACCAGGCTAGCCTTATATTGCCATTGGCAAAATAAACAGATGATGGCCTGTCATGGATCAAAGTAGCTCTAGAAATTTGAGAATCCTAGAGGTGAGTTCCTTCAGACAAGTTGGCAGTAACCATGAAATTTACTGGCAAAATTGAGGTCAAAGTTGAGGATGTCAGGACAAGATGTGATGTAGTGAAGACACAGACTCCAAGGCAGAACAAGTCAGAATCCACTGGTCCAAGCCAAACAAAGGAAAGAAAAATAGCATTTTCTTTTAAATGTTAAAAGAAAAGCAGAGCTGACCGGAAAGTCCCAGGAAGCAATATGGTACAGGGTAGCAAGCCAGGGCTTCAGCGATGATTAGGGTGACTTGAAGCCTCGTCTCACCAGTTTGTAGCTTTATAACCTCAGACAAGTCCCTTGATACTGTGAGCCTCAGTTTCTTCACTTGAGACTGATAATGCCTCCTTCATCAGTTTGTTATGAGGTCTAAGTGCGATGCTGAAGTAGTAAGTCATTTGGTACATCACAGGTGCTCAGGAAAGGCTGTTCTTGCCTAAAAGTCTAAGCAGAGTACATACCTTATCCATAGACATGCACTGAGATTTAAGCTCAGTGTAAAGGAACAGCTCCTTTACAGATCTGTGCTTTTGGCCCCTGGAACTGCATGAACGAGGAGCTGGTTAAATTTATCCTCATCCCATTCATGTCCTTTGTAGGGACGTGGATGCAGCTGGAAACCATCATTCTCAGCAAACTATCACAAGAACAGAAAACCAAATACTGCATGTTCTCATTCATAGGTGGGAATTGAACAATGAGAACACTTGGACACAGGAAGGGGAATATCACACACCGGGGCCTGTAGTGGGGTGGGGGAGGGGGGAGGGACAGCATTAGGAGATATACCTAATGTGAAT
Source organism: Macaca fascicularis (assembly GCF_037993035.2). NCBI lineage: Eukaryota > Metazoa > Chordata > Mammalia > Primates > Cercopithecidae > Macaca > Macaca fascicularis. Next base: position 40,120,916 of record NC_088375.1, on the reverse strand, counting down.
GACGAGTTAATGGGTGCAGCACACCAACATGGCACATGTATACATATGTAACAAACCTGCATGTTGTGCACCTGTACCCTAGAACATAAAGTATAATAAAAAAAAAATTTTGTCCTCGTCCCTTCCTACCCCCTGGCCTGGAAAAAATAAAATGTAAGTGCTGCTCTTGGCAGGTACCTAATAGATCAAATGAAACAGTGCACATGGCAGTGTTTTGAGGGGTGAATGGCAATACAGATATAAGGTTTATTATTGCCTTCTACGGAGATGATGATTTTTACAGCATGTTACATATTTATGTAAATCAATTGACTCTCACTTTATGGAGAATGAGTATTTTCAATGTGCCTCTGCACACTTTTCCTTAGATTCTAAGAATGCTGTTCACCTGGCAGATTTTGATAAGAGCATCAAGTGGACTGGAGATCCACAGGAAGTCAAGAGAGATCTAGAGGTAAATTCTATAATCCAGTTTACCTTTCTTCTTTCTGTCTCCTTATTCTTTCATGTAGTAGTCAGGGTTCTCCAGAGGGACAGAACTAGTAGGACATGTGTATATATGAAAGGGAGTTTATTAAGGAGAATTGACTCACACGGTCACAACATAAAGTCCATCTGCAAGTTGAGGAACAAGGAAGCCAGTGGTGGATCAGTCTGAGTACCAAAACCTCAAAAGTAGGGAAGCTGACAGTGCAGCCTTCAGTCTGTGGCCAAAGGCCTGAGAGCCCCTGGCAAACCACTGGTGTAAGTCCAAAAGTCCATAAGCTGAAGAACTTGGATACTGATGTTTGAGGGCAGGAAGCATCCAGCACAGGAGAAAGAGGAAGGCCAGAAGTCTTAGCAAGTCATCTGCTCTTTCATTTTCTGCCTGCTTTATTTTAGCCATGCTGGCAGCTGATTAGATGGTGCCCACCCAGACTGAAGGTGGGTCTGCCTCTCCCAGTCCACTGACTCAAATGTTACTCTCTTTTGGCAACACCCTCACAGACACACCCAGGGATAATACTTTGCATCCTTCAACTCAATCAAGTTGACACTCAATATTAACCATCACCGTTCACTACCTTATTTCTTATGGGCAATTGGAGGGCTTTCTATTTTAACCAGGAAAAAAAGAATGTTCAAGGCTTTCCCCATCTTGCTCACTGTCCTGACTCCCCTGCAGGCCACGGCATTTCCTTGGGCTTCTCCTTCAGCAGAGCTTTCAGGATGACAAGGGGAACGTGCAACAGCTTGGGTCGGTGCAGAGTTGGCTGTCGCTGTGTCCCCTTACTGTATCTCTTTGAATCTCTCTTCCTCCATTAGCTTAATAAGTAAATAAACTGAGCATGCCACATCTTCTCTCCAGGAGAGAATTTCAAATATCTTCAATATTCATTGAGGAGTTATTTTTCTACCTAAGAACAAAGTAAGTGAGGTTTCTTTCACCACAAATTCAAACTCGTGGGCTACGCTCTGAAGAAGGCCGGATACTAAGGTTCTCTGAAAACTCCTGGGAGGAGTGAGGTCAATTCCCAGCTTGAAAGAACCTAAGCTTGGCCAAAAAGATGACGACTCTGAAATAGCTGTTGCTCCTGAGAGGGCATGGAGATTGGCCACTATAGGCCAAAGCCCCCAGGCTGATTCTGACCCTGTCAGGGTAGGTCTTTCCTGGAGAGTTTTGCAGCGTGCTGCACTTTCAACCCAATGGACAAGACTCTCCATCCATATGTCTGGCCTCCTGGTTTGGTGGCACCAGATTTCGGCTCCTTCCTTGACTGGTGGCTAGTGCAAAGAGTTCCTTCGGCGACCTTCTTCTTGGCCTTTCCTCCTGGCCATGGCCTAATGCCCAGAGTCATCACTGCACCTCTCCTGGCCTGGACTGACTTTTTTATTTGCTGCGTGATATAGCCTCAGACCCAAAGTCCCAGTTCCCAGCCAGGCTCCCAGTTCTCCCTTTGTTTAAAGCATTCTCCCTTTCCTTAATTTATCTATATTCTATCCATACATTTGAGGCCCAGCTCAAATCTCTCTTCCTCCAAGCAGTCTGCCCTAACAACTGTGACTCATATGTATCTTTTACTCTTCATAAAACTAAGTGGTGTGGGCCATATACTGCCTTGAAGAGGTCTCTATGCACAAATCTGTGTCTTCCCTCCCTAACAAGCCTACAAATTTCTTGAGATTCCTCCTATCATCTTGTTTGCTAATAGCCTGCACCACTCCTTCCAGGGTTACCCTAATAATTAGTAAGCACCTTTGGCTTGATTTACGGCTTTTGTGCAGGACCTTGGACGGCTGGTCCTCTATGTGGTAAAGAAGGGAAGCATCTCATTTGAGGAGCTGAAGGCTCAAAGTAATGAAGAGGTAGTTCGACTTTCTCCAGATGAGGAAACTAAGGACCTCATTCATCGTCTCTTCCACCCTGGGGAACATGTGAGGGACTGTCTGGGTGACTTGTTAGGTCATCCCTTCTTTTGGACTTGGGAGAGGTAAGTAAAACTTTGAGCAGATGCTACAGGCTTCCAGGATGGAGAGGGTGAGGTGGTGCAGACAGAAGTCTGGGCTGCACATCAGGAGACCCAGGCTTTTTTCTCAGCTTGGGATTTACTGGCTGTGTGTCCTTGGAGAGATGACTTAACCTCTCTGGAATCTGCTTTTCATTTCTGAAGAATAAGGAGGGAAAAAAAGAGATGCTTGCCTCTCCCATCATGCAGAATTTTTGAAGACATGGTTGTATTACTTTTATTAAAAATCAAAATGTGGCCAGGCGCGGTGGCTCATGCCTGTAATCCCAGCACTTTGGGAGGCCGAGGTGGGCAGATCACAAGATCAGGAGTTCCAGACCAGCCTGGTCAGCATGGTGAAACCCCATCTCTACTAAAAATACAAAAATTAGCTGAGCGTGGTGGCAGGCGCCTGTAATGCCAGCTACTTGGGAGGCTGAGGCAGGAGAATCGCTTGAACCCGGGAGGTGGAGGTTGCTGTGAGCCAAGATTGTGCCACTACATTCCAGCCTGGGGGACAGAGCAAGACTCCATCTCAAAAAAAAAAAAAAAAAAAAAAAAAAAAAAGAAAACACAAAAACGCCAAAATCTAACAGTTTCCTTTTTCTAGAAAAGGAAAGGGAGGGATGGGGTGATCATGATCATTTAGATGATTTAGTCATCTTCAGCCGCTATAGGACGCTTCGGAATGTGGGAAATGAATCCGACATCAAAACACGAAAACATAAAAGTGAGATCCTCAAACTACTGCAACCTGGGCCTTCTGAACATTCTGTAAGTTTTGACAAGTGGACGACTAAGGTATGAATAATTCCTACAGTGCAGGGGTTATTCCAGCAATAAGAATTTGTGTAATGTTTTATGTTAGTTTTTCTATCTTATTTTATACCAGTGGCCGACCAGAGCCTGAAAGAGGTGATTTCCTCTCCTGTCCTCCCCATTCCTATTCCCTTAGGCTCCCCACTGGGGTGTCTACTTCCAGAGAGAGAAGCTGGCCCTCTCTCTCTCTCGCATTCAGACCCATGCCCCTCTGATAGACTGTTATTCAGGCTCCCCCTGGATAGCCTTATCCCAGCCCACGAGCCTTTCCCTCACACTTGGCTGATAATCCTATTACCATTATGGCAAGAGCAGCTGACTAAATAGAACTTAATCCAAGGGAAGTGCTTCACCATGAGGCGTTTCAGTCCGGGTACAGCCTGGTTGCCTCCACTGCCTGTGAACAGCCCAGCTCTCAGGATCCACACACAGACCTACGTTCTGCCTGAGGAAATAGACTATGAAGAAAAGATGATCTTTCAAATTGCTCTCTTTAAGAAAAGTTCCATGTAACTTGCATTAAGTATAGTGGAACTCTACAAAATTATTCACCATCTCAATCTAGTCAGTACTGTCAGAACTTTCATTATTAATTAACAAACATCTATACAATACCAATTATGTGCTAGACCCATGCAAGGCCCTGAGCATACAAAGCAGAATACAGTGTGTCCCTGTGGGGCTGAGAAGCCCGTGGAAATGATGCTGTGGGATGTGTGCTGGGCATCCCAGGGACATGTGCAAAGCACTATGGGAGAACCCATAATCTTCAGGTCTTGGAAACCAACAGCTTCCTATCCTAGGCCTGACCTGGGATACTGCTTCTCCTGATTCTTGTTTTGCTTTCCTTCGCTCACTGGTCTCTAGACTGCACATCACACTCATAATTACTGGCTTATGGTCCATTTTCCTTGCTAGCCTATAAGGTCCATGAAGGCAGAGACTACCCATTGTCTTGTGAGTTATTGTATCCCTGGCATGGAGTAGATGTGCCATAACTCTACTAAACGAATGTCTATCAAACTTTGGCTAAAACTTTAACTTGTAGAAACAAAGGAATTTGAAAGCAGCTGTAATAATGATAGCTAATGATTACACAGTGCTTGATTATGTAGCAGCCATAGTTCTTGGGACTTTACATGAGTTACCACATTTAATCCTTATCACAACTGCTGAGACAATCATCTATATTTTGCAGATGAGCAAGTTGAGGCACAGACAAATAATTTTTCCAACTACACAGAACCAGTAAGGGGTGCACCAGGATTTGAAGCTGGGAAGGATGGCTGCAGAGGCCATGTGCTTAAGCCACACTACTACACAAAGCTATGATGGTGTCAAGTCTACCAACTCATTTATTCACTGAGGAAACTGAGGCTCAGAGACCACACTCAAATTACTCATGCCTGGACAGTCAGAGATTGGCAGAGCTGGAAAGAGGAACTTGTTCTTTTATTCCCAATGTATTGGTTCTTTTCCCGAAATTCCATGAGCTTATATTGAATTTTGATAGACTTCAAGTTTTAACTTCAAGTTTGACCTTTTAATCCCCATTTTACACTTTGTTTTCCTGCTGACTTGCCCCTTTTCATGGTCACACAATTAATTTTGTTAGCATAGGTCTGGAGCCCAAGTTTTCCAGCTTGTATGACTGTATTGGTTCTTGACTTGCCCCATCCTGCCACACATACATGCTTGACATTTCTCATGGGTGTTCTGCACAGAGTGCACCTGGCCAGTCTCAGCAGCATCCTCACTAGCATTGCTCTTTCATCAGTTACTCTTCCTAAGTGACCCACTGGATTCTTGACTGTTGCATTTTGATCTTGTAGCCCAAACTCTTTCTAAATATGAGAGCCATCTATGGCTCTGTATCTATGAGGGTGACAAGCACAGAGAAAGAGGATGACATTACTATGATATGAAAGGAGTTGCCCTGGGATACCTGCAGGCAAGAAGAAACAAGTAACCTTGTTTAAAATATAAATTTTAGAGGGTACTAGTACAGTTTTGTTACATGGATATATTGTGTAGTGGTACAATTGGGCTTTTAGTTTAACCATTACCTGAATAATGTACATTGTACCCATTAAGTAATTTCTCATCCCTCTCCCTCCTCCAACCCTCCCACTTTTCCAAGTCTCCAATTCTATTATTCCACTCTGTACATCCATGTGTACACATTATTGAGCTCCCACTTATAAGTGAGAACATGTGATACTTGACTTTCTGTTTGTGAGTCATTTCACTTACGATAATGGCCTCTAGTTCCATCCATGTGGCTACGAAAGACATGATTTCATTCTTCTTTTTTATGACTGAAATATATATATGTATATATTTATATGTATGTAAACATTTTCTTTAATCATCTGTTATGGACACTGAGGTGGATTCCATATCTTTGCTATTATGAATAGTGCTGTAATAAACATATGAGTGCAGGTATCTTTTTGATACAAGGTTTCTTGGGCTGAGTACAATGGCTCACGCCTGTAATCCCAGCACTTTGGGAGGCCGAGGTGGGTGGATCACTTGAGGTCAGGAGTTTGAGACCAGCCTGGCCAAAATGCTGAAACCCTGTCTCTACTAAAAATGCAAAACTTAGCCAAGCTTTGTGGCACACGTCTGTAATCCCAGCTACTTGGGAGGCTGAGGCATGAGAATTGCTTCAGCCTATGAAGCAGAGGTTGCAGTGAGCTGAGATGGTGCCACTGCACACCAGAGCATTTTTTCATATGCTTTTTGGCCATTTGTATGTCTTCTTTTGAGAAACGTCTATTCATGTCATTTGCCCACCTTTTAATGAGGTTATTATCTTTTATTGTTAAGTTGTTTGAATTCCTTGTAAATTCTGGATATCAGTCCTCTGTTGGATGCATAGTTTGCAAATTTTTTTTTTCCCATGCTGCAGGTTGTTTGTTTGCTGTTTATTTCTTTTGCTGTGCAGAAGTTTTTAGTTTAATTAAACCCCATCTCTCTTTATTTTCGTTGTTTGTGCTTTTGAGGTCTTAGTCATGAATTCTTTGCCTAGACCAATGTCCAGAAGAGTTTTTCCTAGGTTTTCTTTTAGTATTTTTATAGTTTCAGATCCTACATTTAAGTCTTTAATCCATCTTGAGTTGATTTTTGTATACAGTGTGAGAGAGAGGTCTAGTTTTAATCTTCTACATACGGCAATCTAATTGTCCCAGCACCACTTACTGAATAGTGTATCCTTTTCCCAGTGTGTGTTTTTGCTGACTTTGTCAAAGATCAGTTGGTTGTGGATACGTGGCTTTATTTGTGGGTTCTCTGTTCTGTTCCATTGATCTATGTGTCTATTTTTATACCAGTACTGTGCTGTTTTGGTTATCTTAGCCTTGCGGAATAATTGGAAGTGTATCATAATGTGATGCCTCCAACTTGGTTCTTTTTCCTTAAGATGCCTGTGGCTGTTGGGGCTCTTTTTTGGTTTCATGTGAATTTTAGGATTGTTTTTTCTAATTCTGTGAAAAATGATGTTGGTATTTTGATAGCGATTGCGTTGAATGTGTAGATTGCTTTGGGCAGGGTGATCACTTTAACAATATTAATTATTCCTTTTGGAAATATACCTAGAAAAACAAAAACAAACAAACAAAAAAAACCATTCACTTTGGCCATGGTTGCAGGCCTGGTTTCAGTCTGAACAGCCCTTTTAAAGAAAGAAATGTAATCAAGTACGAATTTGAAAGGGTGGCCACAGGACAAAAATATTGTATAGTATAATAGCAAATTTCCTAGTATAGTAGTCAAAGATTTTTAACCGTATTTTAATATATTTAATTTCTTATGAAAACAATTTACTTGGAAAATACAGACACACATTTGAACATACTTATAATCTCACGTGCAGACACAATTATATATATAGTTTTAATTTTTAAAAATTTTTAATTTTTTTGCTAAGCGCAGTGTCTCATGCCTGTAATGACCAGCATTTTGGGAGGCCAAGGTGGGCGAATCACGAGGTCAGGAGTTTGAGACCAGCCTGGCCAACATGGTGAAACCCTGTCTCTACTAAAAATACAAAAAAAAAAAAATTAGCTGGGCATAGTGGCAGGTGCCTGTAATCCCAGCTACTCAGGAGGCTGAGGCAGGAGAATTGCTTGAACCTGAGAGGCGGAGGTTGCAGTGAGCTGAGATCGCGCCACTGCACTCCAGCCCTGGCGACAGAGTGAGACTCCATCTCACAAAAAAAAAAAAAAAAAAAAAGTATTATTTTGAGATGGAGTCTCGCTCTGTTGCCAAGGCTGGAGTGCAGTGGCGCGATCTCAGCTCACAGCAAACTCCACCTCCCAGGTTTAAGAGACTCTCCTACCTTCATCTCCCAAGTAGCTGGGATTACAGGCGGTGCCACCACGCCCGGCTAATTTTTGTGTTTTTAGTAGAAACAAGGTTTCACTATGTTGGCCAGGCTGGTCTCAAACTCCTGACCTCAGGTGATCTGCCCATTAAGACCTCTCAGAGTGCTGGGACTACAGATGTGAGCCACTGCGCCCGGCCCAGACACAATTATAGTTAGCATTTTGGTATACAGCATTTACTTCCCTTTTTAAATTATTTTGCTTTATTAATTAGTTGGTAATTATAGAATATATGAATATATTCAAATTTATATTTTGCCTTTTGGTATGAATATTCCATCATGATTTATTTTGTGTTGCTACCACATTTTTGTGTTATTTTTTGTTTTTTTTAGATTAATGCAGATGTTATGAAAAAAATGAATGAGTTTTATAAAAAAAGTGGCAATTTCTACCAGAACACTGTGGGTGATCTGCTAAAGTTCATCCGGAATTTGGGAGAACACATTGATGAAGAAAAGCATAAAAAGTAAGTATTGCTTTCATTCCTACAAATTATATGTGAAATGAGAACAATTTAAAAAATCCAATTCTAAGTTTATACCTATGATGAAAAAAAGAAAATTTATTTTGATGAAAGAAAAGTAATTCCTTCCCTCTGTGTGTAAAAGGGCTATCACTGTGGCCTTACAATTAATGAGGGACATGTCCAGCAGGCTTTCATCTTCTTTGTTATTTTTTTGTTGGATAAATGGTAAAACAAATTGAACAGGAGCTAGTGACTCCCTTCTGTGAAGTAACACAGGAGACTGGACGGCTAGATAAAGTGAATGTAGAGTTACATACGTCTAAAAATAGCCCACATTAGTTCGATCAACTTTTGCTGACAAAAATATTAGCTACAAACTCACAAAAAAGTCTTACAGTTCAGGGCTCTTCTAGAGTTTGGAATTATAGGTAGAGGATTGTGGCATTGCACTATTTCCATTTTATGAATGAACAATCTAAAGTGCAGAAAGATTGTGGCCAAAGGTTGCACAATTAGTTGAAGAGTCAGGGGAGGAGTCTTGCTCTGTCAGATTCCAAAGTCCTTATTCATTCTGCAATAGAAATCAAGCGAGCAAAGAGATCTTCAGGGCCATATGCTGTGAAGTGGGGAAGAATAATTTGGGGCAAGCATGCTGAACCATTTGTGTTTTATTTCAGGATGAAATTAAAAATTGGAGACCCTTCCCGGTATTTTCAGAAGACATTTCCAGATCTGGTGATCTATGTCTATACAAAACTACAGAACACAGAATATAGAAAGCATTTCCCCCAAACCCACAGTTCAAACAAGCCTCAGTGTGATGGAGCTGGTGGGACCAGTAGGTTGGCCAGCCCTGGGTGCTGATGGACTGATTTGTTGGAGTTCAGGGAACTACTTATTAGCTGTAGAGTCCTTGGCAAGTCACAACGTTCTGGGCCTTTTAACTCACCAGGTTGCTTATGAGGGATGAGTTGTATAGCTGATATGTCAGTTCCTGGCATTGTGTATTTCATATGTCTATAACAAAAGCAGTATATGCCCAGACTACACTAGTCCATAAGCCTTACCCACTAACTGGAACGACACTCTGCTAAGATTCCTTTTGTCAATTGCACCAAAAGAATGAGTGCCTTGACCCCTAATGCTGCATATGTTACAATTCTCTCATTTAATTTTCCCAATGATCTTGCAACACAGGGATTATCATCCATCCCCATTTAAGAACTGAGGAACCTGAGACTCAGAGAGTGTGAGCTACTGGCCCAAGCTTATTCAATTTATACCTAGCACTTTATAAATGGACGTGGTGTTATTGGTACCTCTCATTTGGGCACCTTAAAACTTAACTATCCTTCCAAGGCTCTTCCAGATGAGTCCCAAAACATATATAGGGGCTCCAGGAAGCTCATTCACTCATTCATTCATTCATTCAGTATTTATTGAGCATCTAGTATAAGTCTGGGCACTGGGTGCATGAATTCCACTCCTTCCAGAACCAACTGCATTGGTTTTCCATGACCTTAGGCAGTAGTTCTCAACTAGGGGGCAATTTTGCACTGCAGAGAGCATTTAGCAGTGTCTGAAGAAGTTTTTGGTGTCACAGCTTTGTGGGGCGCATGCTATGGCATTTAGTGAGTCAAGACCAGCTGCCAAACCTACCTTGCACAGGACAGCCCCTGCAACAAAGAATTATCCAGACCAAATATCAATGGTGCTGAGGTTGAGAAAGCCTGCCTTAAGGGGTTGGGATGCTTTTGAACTATCTTAGGGCCCAGGACTGTGGAGTGTGTGGACCACCCCGCAGAGGAGGGACTCAGATTTGTTTACTCTTGCTGAATGTGTAGCGATGGAGTTCCTTCTGGTGTCAACCCCTCAGGAGGCTCCCAGGCCTCCCTCACTTCCCTTACCCAGTCTAGGAGCTCTTTCTGGCTCCCAAGCACCCAGAGCTTTCCTCCACCTTTTAGTTTTGGTTCCTCCACTGGAATGTAGGCTCCTTACGGGTGATGACTATCTTTTCTTGACTTTGTATCTTCATTGCCAAGCAAAAAGTCTGCCAAGTGGGAATGTTCAATAAATATGCATTGAATAATGAATGAACCATCTTCGTACGTGAATAATACTACTGCCTTACATTTTTTGGTGCTTTATAATGTATACATTACATCTGCATATTTTATTTTATTTAATTTTCAAAACAATCCTTTAAGGTCAACATTGTTATCCTTATTTTGCTAATGAGGAAACTAAGGTTAGAAACATTTTGATTTCCTCTAGGACATATAGCTAGGAAGTGTTACTGTCTTGATTTGAACAAATTTTCTGGTGCTAAGTCTGATGTTCTTTCCATGAATCACTGTGGTGGTTTAGATGGAGCTTTGTAATGGGAATAAAACAGTACCTTAGGTTCTTTCTGAAAAGGAGGTATCTAGCCATGGATAAATAGATATCACCAAATGAAATTAAATGTTGGTTAGGAACAGATTTAAGGCTTAAAAAATATTTTATGAGCAGCAAGATTGCTTTAACTTTTAAAATGAAGCTTTGGTTGTCTGATTTGTAATGAGCACCTGGATATGTCAATCAACATGCCCATTTGTGAAGCTTACTCAATAAAACTTTAAATCATCTTATTTAGTCTGATTTTCTTTAAGTGACATTTCCACTTTAGGGAGTGGGTGATATCTACAATAGGAAGTATTCGCTAAGTAATTCCTGGGTAAGTTTTAAGAAAGGACATCCTGCTGTCTGAAAATGGAAAAAGGAGCTATTTTTGACTCTCTAGTAATTCTGGAACAATGTGGGCCTAGCACGTAGCGAGAGAAAGGAGGAAATGATCATTTTTCCCTCTGCTTGAGTTCTCTGAGAGTTTCTGTTGACACTCTGCAAAGAGTTCTCATTCAGTTGTCATCACCACAAACGTTTCATTGAGCATGTAGTTCATATCAGGTCCTGTGTTAGGCAGGCTGATTCTGCACTCTTGCTTGGGGGTAAAAGCTCTATCCCCATATGTTTTACTCAGCAGTTGGTGGCATTTACGTGTCTCTCCAATAGGCCTGAGAGGGCAGAGGTCATATCCCAGTTCCTCACATGGTGCCTGGTATAAGTATGTAGTGTGTTTAAGTTATAAGATACTCCTTGAATTCACAGGTTGAGAAGAACGTTTAACATTTGATTTTTGGTGGGTCTTTACTGGAGCTGCAGCCTGGGAGAGAGGTAAGTCTTGGAGCTGAGCCCTGGGTCAGCTCTTCCATTCTGTACTCCATCAGCTTTAGGACTCAGTGGGCTTTTAAGATGATTTGGGTAAAGAACAGCACAACCTTCCTCTGGAGGAGACCCTGGGAAATTCAGCTTTCCTTTTTCCTTTCTGTGGAGATTTTCTCTCAGGCTTGCCTAAGTGCCTAGTACAGTGCCTGGCATACACTACGCACCCAGTTTTACTTGTTGTTGTTCTTAATTACTGCTATAGACTGAATTGTGTCCCTCCCAAGTTCATACATTGAAGCCCTAACCCCCCCAGTGTGTTAGTATTTTAAGATGGGGTCTTTGGAAGGTAATTAGTGTTAGATGAGGTCATGAGGATAGGGCCCTCATGTTGGGATTAATGACCTCATAAGAAGAGAGAAAGAGCTCTCCTTTCTCACTGCCTTATGAGCACACACAGAGAAACTGTCCATCTGCAAGCCACAATGAGAGTCTTCACCAGGACCCCGATGGACAAAAGTGACTAAGACAATCACCTGGCACATAATAGGCTTGCAGCAAATGTTTATGCTCTGCCAGTCTCCTCCTATCACATGAACAGAAATATATATATATATATATATATATATATATAAGGTATGTTTTTTCATCACCTCCACGGTGTTTTTCATTGTGTAATATTTTCATTGCTTTATGGCCTATTTGCTTAGACTAAGACCAAAAGATGGGGCCAGGTGTGGTGGCTTACATCTGTAATCCCTGCATTTTGGAGGCTGAAGCAGGCAGGTTACTTGAGATCAGGAGTTCAAGACCAGCCTGGACAACAAGGTGAAACCCTGTCTCTACTAAAAATGCAGAAAAAAAAAATTAGCCAGACTTGGTGGCATGTGCCTGTGGTCCCAGCTACTCGGGAGGCTGAGATGGGAGGATAGCTTGAGCCTGGGAGGCAGAGGTTGCAGTGCACAGAGAACAGGCCACTACACTCCAGCCTGGGCAACAGAGCCAGACTCTGTCTCAAAAACAAACAAACAAAAGACGCTGCTGAGACCAGCTCGGTCAGGGAAACCCTAAACCAGCGTTGCTAGAGGAATTAAAGACACACACACAGAAATAAAGAGGTGTGGAGTGGGAAATCAGGGGTCTCACAGCCTGCAGAGCTGAGAGCCCCAGAGATTTACCCATGTATTTATTAACAGCAAGTCAGTGATAAGCATTGTTTCTATAGATTATAGATTAACTAAAAGTATTACTTATGGGAAATAAAGGGATGGGCCAAAATAAAGGGAAGGGTTGGGCTAGTTATCTGCAGCAGGAGCATGTCCTTAAGGCACAGATCGCTCATGCTATTGTTTGTGATTTAAGAATGCCTTTAAGCGGTTTTCCACCCTGGGTGGGCCAGGTGTTCCTTGCCATCATTCCGGTAAACCCACAACCTTCCACCATGTGTGTCATGGCCATCACAAACATGTCACAGTGCTGCAGAGATTTTGTTTATGGCCAGTTTTGGGGCCAGTTTATGGCCAGATTTTGGGGGGCCTGTTCCCAACAAGACCCAAAGATGGTACTAACAACAGGAGAGAAGTGGGTGGGGAAAAAGCAAAGGAATTGGATTTTTGGAGGCTCTAGAACACCATCAACAGGATTCTATGTTGATAATATTTATATTTAATATTATTTATTAATAATATTATTAAAAATAATAACATTACTATATTAGCCATTAATATTGGCCTATACAAATTTAACACAGGAATTGTCAGGCCTCTGAGCCCAAGCTAAGCCATCATATCTCCTGTGACCTGCACGTATACATCCAGATGGCCTGAAGCAACTGAAGATCCACAAAAGTGAAAATAGCCTTAGCTGATGACATTCCACCATTGTGATTTGTTTCTCCCCCACCCTTAAGAACGTTCTTTGTAATCTCCCCCACCCTTAAAAAGATTCTTTGTAATTCTCCCCACCCTTGAGAATGTACTTTGTGAGATCCACCCCCTGCCCGCAAAACATTGCTGCTAACTCCACCACCTATCCCCAAACCTATAAGAACTAATGATAATCCCACCACCCTTGTTGACTCTCTTTTCAGACTCAGCCTGCCTGCACCCAGGTGAAATAAACAGCCTTGTTGCTCACACAAAGCCTGTTTGGTGGTCTCTTCACATGGACGCGTGAGACAGGAATCTTGAAATGATTTGATGTCCACAGCAGAAGTGAACCCAAAGCAATGAGAAACATAAACACAGAGAATTTCATTCTTTCTGCTCACTGAAAATTCTCTCTTCTTGAGAATCAAGTCTTTTAAAAAGTACATTTTGTGAAACTGAAATATTCAGCGAGGATTTTGTTTAACTCTTTTAACAGGGACCAAATGACTGTGACTCAGACAAAGTAGAAGATCATGTGTTTTTCATGTTAAAGCCTCAGTTGTTCAGCAGACCAGGAAGTAGGAAGTTATGCTCCATTAGTCAGTGAACAAATAAGACCATAATCCCTGTCCTCATGAGGTGGGAGCAGGGTGGGGTGGGGAAGAAAACCAACATCCATAAAGACAGAGAATACTAGAGGGTAATAGTAAGCAGGAAGAAAGTTAAGCAAGGTAAGAGTTGGTAGTTAGGAAGACTAGACGAAATTTAAAGACGGGGGTCAGGTGGGCCGCATCAAGAGGGAGCCTACGAAGTGAAACTACGAGGAAGCAAAAGAGCAACTGGTGGAGGTATTTGAGGGAAAGCAAACAGAGGGGATGGATAGTCAGTTCAGAGGCCCTGGGGCCTGTTCTTACCTGAGTTGTTTGAGGAGCACAAAAGCGTGGTTGCCATACAGAGTAGGCAAAGACTAGCAAGAAGGGAAGACAGAGGGGTCAGGGAACCAGAGAGGGAGGGCCCCAAAGCACATGGAAGGGTTTGGGTTTTTACTGAGAGGGGAAGCCCTCGGTGGACTGTGGGCAGAGGAGTGGCATGATGTAACTTAACACTTAATCACTCTGGGTCCTCTGTGAACAGAAAGCAGAGGGCAAGAGTAAAAACAGGGAGATCAGTTAGGAGACTATTAAATAGTTCGTGCAAAGACTTTAGTAGCCAACACTGAGTGACGGTGGACTTCAAGTGGGCAGGCAGACTGGAGATGCATTTTGAAGGTAGAGCCAACAGGATTTGCTGACAGAGTGAGATATGGTGTGAGAGAGATGAGTCCAGGACAGTTGTCAGCCTTTTGGCCTGAGTGACTGGAAGAGTAGGGCTGCTATTAAAGGAGGTGGAAAGGCTTCCAGAGGAGCAGGATTAGAGGGAAGACCAAGAGTTTCATTTGGGACATGCCAAAAGTGATATTCCTAATAGACATTTAAGTGTCATACAGGGTTAGATGTGTGGATCAGGAGTTCAGGGAGATTGGCTGGGGAGAAATTTGTGAGTCATCTAATGATAGTATTAAAGGCCTTGCAATGAGAAATGATTATTGAGAGAATGAGTGTGGGAAGAAAATAGCAGGGAGAAAGAGGAAGAGAGGTCAAATAGTTACTTCCATCACTTCTGCCTACATTCCTTTGGGCGGAACTCAGCTACATGTCTTTACCCAGCTGCAAGGGAGGTTGGGGAATGAAGTTTCTACTTGGGTAACCAGGGGTGCAGCTAAAATGTAGCAGGTTCTATTACTAAAAATAAGAAGAGGAGAAGGGAAATAAGAAGAGGAGAAGGGAAATAAGAAGAGGAACAGTTAGCAATGGCTTCCAACTTGGTGTTTTTATGATGCATCCAATGAAAAAAGGGAACAGAAGGCAGAGACAAAAGTGACAAGAATAGGAAGAACAAGAAGATGGGACTGGGCAGAGAAAGTGGAGGAAAAGGAGGGAGGCGGGAAATATGAAGGCAGGAATGCAGAGGAGTCTGAGTATATGAGGAAAAGAGAAGAGGTGAAGTAGGATAGAAAGAGGAGAAAAAAGGTTAGGGAGAGGTAGAGGAGGGAGAAAAAGGGGTTGGAGAAGTGTGACGAAAAAATAAGACAAGAGATTAAAGTGGAAGCAAAGACAAGGGGTAGCAAATACATCTAAAAAGGGGGCAACATAGTGAAACCCCACCTAAAAAAAATAGCTGTGGTGCTGCGAGCCTGAGGCTACAGTGAGCCATGATCATGCCACTGAACTCTGGCCTGGGCAGCAAAATGAGACCAGGTCTCAACAAACAAACAAACAAACAAATAAAAATTGAAAGGAGAGATTTGCCTTACAGGCGTCTGCCAGTTACCCACGTCTGAGTGGAAATTGAGGCTTATGTTTTACCAATTTTTTTTTTCTTTTTTTGAGATGGAGTCGTGCTCTGTTGCTCAGGCTGGAGTGCAGTGGCGCAATCTTGGCTCACTGCAAGCTCCACCTCCCGGGTTCACACCATTCTGCTTCAGCCTCCCGAGTAGCTGGCACTATAGGCGCCGCCACCACAACCGGCTAATTTTTTGTAATTTTAGTAGAGACAGGCGTGTTAGCCAGGATGGTCTTGATCTCCTGACCTCGTGATCTGCCCGCCTCGGCCTCCCAAAGTCTTGGGATTTCAGGCATGAGCCACCACGCTCAGCCATGTTTTACTAATTTTTATACTTGAATTAGTCTCACTGATATGCAGTAAGTACTACTGGCTGTGTGCTGGGCCCTGAATACATAGAGATGAGGGAGCTTTTTTTCACTTCCCATAAAGAACAGAACAGCAAAATAGCACTTGTAGGATGTCACTTTTAAAAAAATTTTTGGATAAATGATGTGGGTTGAAAAAGACCAGAAGCAAAATAGAATTGAACTTTAAGACATAAGCCAATTTAAAAATGAGTAATCAAATGTATTATAAGTTTAATAGTAGTGTCCTGTGAGAAACCCAATTATGTTATAATTCATATTATTGATAAATAATGCAATGAAAGCATCATAAATAAAAGGACTCACACTCTTTTTACTATAACAAGCTATTTTTTTGTATTTTATCTTGAACTCATTTACATGCATATGAGAGTTTTGCATAATTGACACCCTAGTGTATTAGTTCATTCTGATGCTGCATTTTTACTTAGATAAAATTACTTATTTTACAAATATAGCATCATATTGATTTATAGTAATTATTTAAACTAGTATCTAATACTCTATCAGGTTAAAGTATCCAAGATTGTTTCCACGTTTTCCTTTGGCTTATTTCTAGTTTGCTTCCACTTTTAATATGACTAATACTCCAAAGATCTATGTCACACATACAATTTCTTCCTTTATATATAGAGAGAGTTATTTTCTTCCTTCTAAATATTACTGTAAAAATGTATACATAATTATTACTTGAAATATGTGAAATACCTGGGTGTGTATGTATGTGTATACTTAATTTTAGTTAATTGTGGGAAAATTAATTTTAGAAAAGAAGAAAGAATAAAATAAATAGCACTTTGTAATCCTGACACAGAGTAATCAATGTTAAACTTCTGGAATTTTTTTTTGGACGGAGTTTCGCTCTGTCGCCCAGGCTGGAGTGCAGTGGTGCAATCTCAGCTCACTGCAACTTCCATCTCCCAGGTTCAAGCAATTCTCCTTCCTCAGCCTCCCAACTTCTGGTATTTTTAATATGCATATACATTATATTATTATGTTCATAACAATATAGATTCATGTATATGCATACTATTAGTCATAACTTGAGTCATAGCATAATGAAGCTTTTGTATCTGTGTTGACTTCCATTCTGGATATTTTCTCATATTATTAAATATTTGTCTGCAACATGCACCATGATTTATCTAACTGCACCCCTCTTACTGGACAGTTAGCATTTTTATTCACTGCAATTAACAACAGTAAAATTAATTTGAGATCAGCCTTTGCACACATCTGTGATTAATTCCTTAAATATCTAGAACTTGAATAACTGGTTTAAAAGTCTTCATATTTTTAAGAGTTTGAAATATATTAGCATATTGTATTCTAGAAGGACTATATCAACTTACAATTTTCTTTTCTCTATATGAGAATGTCTGTTTTCCCTCACACTTAACACGAGGCAGTCTCTTTATTTAAAAAACAAACAAACAAAAAATAGCTCTATCAGTTTCATAGATAAGAAATTAACTCTCCTGCTTTATGTTGGATTTTTTTGACTACTTCTGAAGCCAAATATTTACACTTTCTATTGGTAGATAATGATTTGTGTGACTGCTCATGTTCTTTCTCCATTACAAAAAATTTGAAGTGTTCACATTTTGTCATTTTTAAGGAGCTCTTTATATATTGAAATTATTCACTTTGTCAAGTATCTTCTATGTAGTCTTCTTTCTAAATTGTACTTTTAATTTTGTTTATGAGAAACTTTGAAGAATAGAAACTTTAGATCATTAAGTAGTATAATACATCATTATTTTTCTTTCAGTATTTTGCCTTTGTGTGATGCTTAGAAAGTCATTCCCTTTCCAAGATTATTTTCTTCACTTTGAATTTTTTAAATTGTTCTACCTTTTCAATTTAACTGAAATACTTTTGGCATGTGGCCTTGCATCATTTTAAATTGTACATATGGGTGGAGGGTGGCCAAGAATTTCTATGAATATTTATTAATATTAGCTATGAAAAAGTGATCTGATATAAAAATGGGTTAATTAAGCCGTTATCCAAAGCAAGACTTGCCTGTAATGCCAATTTTAGTCTTAAGAATATATGTCTCAATTTTACTATGTTAAATGGAAAGACATCCTATGTTCATGGATTGAAAGACTTAGTACTGTTAAGATGACAATACACTCTAAGTTGAACTCCAGAGTCACTGTAATCTTTATCAAACCCAGTTGACATTTGTTTATTTACTTATTTATTTATTTAGCAGAAATTAAGCTGATCCTAAAATATGGAAATACAACAGCCCCAACTTAACAATCTGGAAAAAGAAAAAAACAGAACAAATTGGAGGACTCTCACTTCCTTATGTCAAAACTTATTACAAAGCTATGATAATTAAACCGTGTGGTACTGGCATAAGAACAGACAAGTAGATTAATGAAATAAAACTGAGAGTTCAGATATAAACCTTTATGTTGATCATAAGTTGATTCTTTGCCAGGAGTATGGAAGACAATTATATGGGGGAAAGAATAGTCTTTTCCACAAATGGAGATGGGATAACTGGATATACACATGCAAAAGAATGAAATCGATACTCCTCCTCACACCATACACAAAAATTAACTCGAAATGAATAATACACTTAAATGTAGGAGTTAAAACTATAAAACCTTCAGAAGAAAACATAGGAGTAAATTTTTGTGGCTTTTGTTTAAGCAATGGTTTTTCAGATATAAGACCAAATGTACAACTTACAAAAGAAAAAATAAGAAAATTGACTATATCAAGACTTAAAAGTTTATGCTGCAAATAATGCTAAGAAAGTATAAAAACAACCTACAGAATGGGAGAAAATGTTTGCAAATCGCATATCTGATAAGAAACTTGTATCCAGAATATATAAAAAGCACAACTTAAAAATAAAAAACTAAAAATAATCCAACTTAGAAATGGGCAAGGGATTTGAATAGACATTTGTCTAAAGAAGATGCACAAACAACAAGTATGCATACATAAAGATGTTCAACATCATTAGCCATTAAGGAAATGCAAATGAAAACCATAGTGAGGTTTCACATCGCACTCACTAGGATGGTTATAATAAAAAAGACAGACAATGACAAATTGTGCTGAGGTTGTGGAGAAATTGAAACACTTCTACATGCCTGGTGCAAATGTGAAACTGCTTTGGAAAACATTCTGGTAGTTTCTCAAAGTGTTAAACAGACTTACCATATAACTCATCAATTCTACCCCTAGATAGACACTAAAAGAAAATAAAAACATAAATCCACACGAAAACTTACACATGAATGTTTACAGCAGCACTATTTATAGTAGACAAAAAGTGAAAAACAACTCAAATGTTCATAAACTGATAAATGGATGAATAAAGTGTGGTGTATCCATATAATGGAATATTATTCAGTGATAAGAAAGAATGAGTATTTGTTATGACTTAGATTAATCTTGAAAACATTCTGTTAAGTGAAAGAAGTCATTTAACAAAAGACTAAATGTTGTATGATTCCATTTATGTGAAATGTCTAGAAAAGGCAAACCTACAGAGATGGAAAGTAGTTTAGTGGTAGCACAGAGCTGGGGAGCATAGTGAGGAGAAATGGGGAGTGATGGCCAGTGGGTATGGGGTTTCATTTGGGGGCAACAAAAACGTTTTAGGATTAGATTGTACTGACTGTGAAAACCTGTGAATACAGTTAAAAACTATAGCTTATACAACCTAAAGGAGTGAATTGTATGGTGAATTGTATTTCAATAAAGTTGTTAAATTTTTTTAAAATATATTTTTTAATTTTAGAGACAAGATCTCCCTCTGTTGCCCAGGCTGGAGTGCAGTGGTGGGATCAAAGCTCATTGGAGCCTCAGAGTCCTGGGCTGAAGTGATCCTCCCACCTCAGCCTCTTGAGTAGCTAGGACTACAGGTATGTGCCCTGACACCCAGCTAAAAAATTTTTTAAAACATACAAATAATGTGACATTGCTGACATATTTTAGTTCATGGAGTACCTACCTGCTACAACATTCTTCTTTTTCTTTTTTTAAATAAAGATTGGGGAAAGATGATGTCATAGAAAAACCTTTAAGTTTGACAGTGATGCTATAATAAACCAAGTAAAATGCCACAGAGATTGGGCTAAATTGAGAGTATGTAGGTGTGAGAAAAATTTACAAACATATTTCTTTGGGAGAAAGATATAACCCTGTTCATTTTTAAGAAGTTGGTAAAGTACATTTGCTGTCACGCTCCTGGAGAGAATCCCAGAGTCACTGCAGACTAAAGATATTGAGGCAAACTGGCACTGTTCTTGAAGCCACAGAAATGTTGAGTTATCATTAGTAAGACAACTAAAGAAAAGTCTAAAGCTGTCTATGTCACTAATTCCTAGCATAAATACACAGAGATCATTGAGAATGGCAGGGCCAGGAGCAGAACAACAAATGCCACATGGATAACACTTCTTTTAATAAGACCTACAGAACTGTAGCCAGTCCGGAGAAGGCTGACTGGACTGACCAAAGATAAAGTCCTCTGTGCCCATTCTGATTGCCTATCTCTCTCCTTTTTCACCAATAAAGTGCATGTGATACAAATCAATAGTTCTCAATTCTGGCTGCAAGTTAGAATCACTTGGGCTCGACCCTAGACCAATTAAATCAGAATGTTGGGTGGGGCTTAGGCTCCAGCATTAAAAAATCCCCCAGGAACTTCCAGTTTCTCATCTGGTCTGTTAGGAGCATAGAAGTCATCATTCCATCTTAACAACAAGTAAATAGCTGAAAAACGAAAATATCAACAACTCTTCTTAGATCCTTCAGAGAAGTGAGGTCACAGGGCAAACTGTTGTCCCCCAAACTGGGGGGACAGACAGGCAGAAACAGAGAATCAGAACTCACCAGAGCAGAAACCCACCTGAGTAGGAGCCAACATTGTGTAGGAAAGCCTGATCAGTGATGGCAGGTTTCTGGAGGCTCAGTGTGGACAGGTCTGAGAGACAAAAGCTTCAGGGAGACCCTGTCACAGGGGGGCCCCACACTTTGTGAGATTTGCCTTCAGGAACTCTATGGTTATCAGTGAAGATCAGATAAAAATTATTTCAGGCTCTGGGGAGGAAAAAAGTAACCATTTTGAAATATGCCAGAGCATTCTGTTCTCAAAAAGACTTGCCCCAAGAGAAGAACCTATGTTACCAGAACCTAACATACTGGAGTTTTATCGAAGTCTAATCAACCTGGGGGAAGGAAAACACTCAACTCCAGCCAGTCCAGCCTTTCACATGGGGAAAGGAAATACTCAACTATGGTCCCCCCAGTCATTCTGTACCAAAGAGGGTAAAAAAGGAAAAACTGAGAAGCACTTGTAAAGTTCACAGCCCAGGGCACAGACTAAAAGATAAAAGCCTAGAGCCTGATAATAGGACCACAGAATACTTTCCTTCCTCTTCCATTTTATGGCTACACTACTAAAAGCCTATTTACCAAATTTTCTTTTACCCCAGTAGATCAGGTCCAACTTAAAAAAAAAAAAATTACTAAGCTTACTAAAAGACAGGAAACACAGTTTGGAAAGACAGAACAAGCATCAGAACTAGGCCCAAATATGGCAGGAATGTTGAAATGATCAATGAATTAAAAACTATATATATATACACACACACTTGGTTTATATATACACACAGATATATATGTATGTATGTATAGATAGATAGATAGATAGATAGACAGATAGATAGATAGATAGATAGATGAGAGGGGATTTATTAGGGAAATTGGCTCATGTAATTATGGAGACTGAGAAGTTCCACAACAGGCCATCTGCAAGCTGGAGACCCTGAGATGCTGATAGCATTGCTCAGTACAAGTTCAAAAGCCTTAGAACCAGGGAAGCCAATAGTGTAATTCTCAGTCTGAGTCTGAAGAGACTTGACAACCAGGGGTTTGCTGGTGTAAGTTCTGGAGTCCAAAGGCAAGAAAGCCTGGAGGTTTGATGTTAAGGGTAGGAAGATGGCGTCCCAGCTCTGAGATGGTGAGACAAAGAGAAAGAGAGAGAGAGAGAGAGAGAGAGAGAGACAAGGAGAGAAAGAGAGAGAGAGAGAGTTTGCCTTTCCTCTGCCTTTTTGTTCTATCTGGCCCTCTAACTGATAGGATGGTGCCCACCCACTTTGAGAGCAGATCTTACCCACTCAGTCCACAGACTCACATGCCAGTCTCCTCCAGAAACACACTTACAGACACACCCAGAAATAATGCTTTATCAGCTATCAAAGTAGTCCTTAATCCAGCCAAGTTGGCACCTAAAGTTAACTATCACAGGGCTCTAATGGAAAAGGTAGACAACATACAAGAACAGATGAGTACTGTAAGCAGAGAAATGCCAGAGATCAAAAACACTGTAACAGAAATGAAGAATGCCTTTGATAGATTTATTAGTAGATTGGGCATGTCTGTGAAAAGAATCCCTGAACTTGAAGATTTGTCAAAAGAAACCTTCAAAACGGAAAAGCAAAGAGGAAAGAGATAGAAAAAAAAAACCCCAGTATATTCAAGAACTGTGGGACAATTACAAAAGGTTTTACATACATGTTAACATACACATAATTAGAAGAATGGAAAGAGAAGAGAGAAAAGAATAAAAGAAATATTTGAAGCCATAATGCCTAAGAATTTTCCCCCAAATTAATGTCAGACATGAAACCACAGATCTAGGAAGCTCTTAGAATATCAAACAGAAGAAACAAACAAAGTACAAAGTTTAAATTACAGATCACTTGGTATTGTACATTCTAGGGGTTTTGACAAATGTATCATTAAATATATCCACCATTAGAGTATCATATGGAATAATTACATTGTCCAAAAAAATCCTCAGTGCTCTGCCTATTCATTGGGCTCAAGAATCTTCCTAACCCCTTTGGATGATGATGTGTTAGAGTACCTTTATCTACTGTAACAAATGTACCAGTCTGGTGCAGGTTATTGATAGTAGGGAGGTTATGCATGTGGGAACAGAGAATATGGGGACTCCCTGTATTTTCTGCTCAATTTTCTGTGAACCTAAAACTGCTTAAAGAAATCTATCTATCTGTCTGTCTATCTATCTATCTATCTATCTATCTATCTATCTATCTATCTATCTATCAATCATCTACCCATCTATCTATAAAACTCCCCCAGGAATTTCAATGTGCAGCAAGATTGGGGGGGACCAAAGTTATTTTATGGCATAGAAAAAGCAGAAAAGAGTCATAGTTAATAGTGGTAACAGGCATGGTTAACAGGTTTCCAGGGTTCAAATCTCAGATCTGCAATTACCAACTGTGGAACCTTGGATGTTTACTTAAACTTTGTAGGCTTTTGTCTTTTTACTCATTAAATATGAACGTATTTACTTCACAGGTTTATTGGGAAAATGAAATAACACATGTGTGCACTTGTCCTTCAAGTTTCTTGCTTGGGTCTCTTCCAAGTGTACTTTCTTTCCTGCTCTAAAGCTCTTAAATAAACTTCCACTCCTGCTCTGAAATAAATAAATACATGAATAAACAACACATGTGAAGTGTTAGGCACTTGTCTTGCACATAGTAAGTCCTTAATAAATGCTAATTATCACATTCTGGAATCCTGTAATTATCATCACTCTCTCCACTACCCTTCCTGTCTACATAGGTTTTACTAAACTTCTTGTGGTTCTGGGAACGTGCTGGCCTCCTGCTCATGTTCAGACGATGTGTGCTTCTTCTATAGTCTAAACCACCTCCCTTTCCTGATTGTGTGTGGGATTCCTGTTTCTCCTCCTGCCTTGGCTCAGGCATGTTCCCTGGAGGAAGTTTCCCTGACTCCAGTGTGGATTGTTTATATTTGCTGCTTATCTTCAATCTGCTGCTCCACATTCAGTATCTACCCTTCTCTACCCTGAGGTTTATCCCCGCAGCCAACCTCAATGGACTACATCAATGGGTTTCCTCACTCTGGCTGATGAATGAATTCAACCAATGGGAAGTCTTGGTAGGAAATCCGAGAAAAGGAGACGGACAAAGTCTGGGTACTTATTTCCCCCTTCCAGGGTTTCCTGGAGCTGTGAAGATTCAGTCACCTGAAAGTACTGCCCTTCATCACCCCCCAAAACACAATCTTGAATACCATAATCCCAAATATTGAAATTCTGAAAGACAAAAATTCCTAAAGATCAAAATCTCTAACATCTAAAAGCCAGAAAAATCACAGTTCCAAAAGAACAAAATCCTGAGTGTTGAAATCCTGAAAGCTGAGTTCTGGGGAAGGGGTTAGTGAATTTTCCATTAAACACAAGGTAGTTGCATCATTATTTGCATCAGGCTAGGCAAATCTATCACCTTACTATTGTCTTTATTTGAATTTGGCGGAAAATTCAGATAAGTTGGATTGACCACGCTACATAGCAATGACAAAAACCCCATTTAAAAATGCATCATTTTTCTGCATTGGCATTCCTTCCAACTGTTGAAGTTCCAGGAGCTTTTCATGAATTAAAGTTGCATTTGCCTGAAGAAACCAGCAAAGTTACTGACAGATTTGAAAACAGTTACACACACAGTAGAATAAGAAGACACACAAAGGTATTGCTGTTTGCACACTAGATTGTTTCTGCCAAATTTGTGGTCTTATATATGAATGCGTGCAGAAGGGATTTATGAATA
The DNA here is from genome assembly GCF_037993035.2 of Macaca fascicularis. NCBI lineage: Eukaryota > Metazoa > Chordata > Mammalia > Primates > Cercopithecidae > Macaca > Macaca fascicularis. Next base: position 40,096,284 of record NC_088375.1, on the reverse strand, counting down.
CCCAAAGCAACGTAGAAGCATGGCATAGAAGATGAGAAAATTTAATAGGGAGTACTCATGTCCATTTATATCAAATCATAGAAGAATTAAAAAAAAAGTAGTGCCATATAGAAAATGAGTGTGAACAATTCTCCAAGGAGAGACACACCCTAAAAGATAAAAAGAAAATAGCTATTCAAGATGCAAGACTTCAAAATATCATGATCATAAAAGTCGGTCCACTCTTATGGACTACCTCCAAGCAATTGCCCATAATATGTAATATACCTTTACATACGTTGAATTTTTAAAGTTTTTTTTTGTTTTGTTTTGTTCCCCTACTATTTTAAATTGTCACCATTTTTTCTGACAATTTGTTATGTATTCCATCTTTGCATCATTTCCAATACTGGGGGTATAAATTGTGTAAAGACTTTTAGAGAATTCTAATTTGTTTTATGCATTTTTTGCAAATTTGACTCCTTCATTGACTTTGTCCATGTATGTAAAAACACTGAAACTTTCTCAGTAAATAAAGAGATGTCCTTTTTGTATATCTGCTTTTATGATAGATAACATTTCTCAAGATCTTAGCTCTTTGGGCAACTGCATATATGGTAGTAGTGGCCTAGTGTGGTTTTTTATTGATCTTGTCAAAATACTTAGATTGTGTGTCATAATATTTCAGATGACTGCAGTTATAAAGCTGGGTGCACACCATTACCAAGCATAGTGATATGCATTATATATTTTGCTTTTGCCTGACTTCCTTATGACTATGGTTCGTCTGCTCATACTGTTAATGTTTGTGTGACTGTCATTAGTATAGCTGAGTATTTACACTGACAAAAATGTTATTATTGTCTATTTTATCTTGTCAAGTGACCTATGAAGAGTTCTGTTGTGTTTTTATGTCTCCCAAATACATCCCCTTTTAAAATGTAAATAAATGTTTTTAAATAATTAAAATTTTTTTTTTTTTTTTTTTTGCAGAATTGTGTTTTCAGGATTTTGATCTTTCAGGCTTGTGATTTTTTGAATTTTAGACTTTAGGGATTGTGATCTTTCAGGATTTCAGCCTTCAAGATTATAGTGTTTGGGATTGTGTCTTTCATGATTATGGCCCAAACCCCTGGCAAAGAGGTCTGATTTCCCAATGCTGTCCTTGGATGCAGCTACTAGGCACCCTATCCTCAGAGCCCAGTGTTGGTCCTGGAGCCCCTGTGTAACTAGCTCTGGGTACTGTACTTTCCCTCACAACCTCCCTGCACTCTCCGCTGCCTTTGTAAATTGTCCCTTTATTAAACCACCTCAGATTACCCTAATCAGAGAATGCCATCTCTCCTCTGCTGGGACCTTTCCTGTGTTCTTCTGGGGCCTCTATCCCTCCTCACTATCCATGGCGCCACACCAGTCCCTAGTTTGCAGCATATGAATGGGTTTAATTTCCAAATTTCTTTGACAGATGATAGCTGGAAGTAGAATCATCATGTCTCACAGAAACAATACCATCACTGGCACTGAATTTGTCAGATGAAGCCATCAGTGCCCATTTAGACCAAGTATAATTGAAATTTTACACCCAGCCATCCTCTCCCCTCCTGAAGGTGCCCAGAGGACTTGTGGTTCCCCTTCCCTCCCCACTTTCTGTAGCCCCCTGGACTCTTCTTGCTCCTCCCTTCACCTGCAGGGACTCAGCACTCACAGCTCACTTTCACCCTCAGAAAGTCCAGGATGGGGCCTCGGGAGGCAGGACTGGAGAAGAGTAATTCCCCCACCAAAGCAGATGCTCCTCTCATCTCTGCTGGGACCCTATCCCAACCCCAGTCCCAGCTCCAATGTTGAGTATTCAAATTCCCAGATCCATCCCATTTTGGTTGGAGGCGGGGAACAGGGGATGTTGCTAGATCAAACATAGGATGTTCAGTTAAATTTGAATTTTAAGTAAGCAACAGATAACTTTTTTAGTATCAGCTAAATATGTCCCATGCAATATTTGGGCATACTCAGGCTAAAAAAGTATTCATTGCTTATCTGAAATTCATATTCAACCCGGTGCCTGTATTTTTATTTGCTAAGTCTGGCAGTCCTACATCTCTTCAATCTTTTTTTTTTTTTCCTACTGTTCCCATTTCCACCTACCCAAATCCATATTTTGACACAAATACAATTCTTGAAAAAATGACTCGTATAGACTCTCTGATTTTCCTCTGACATTTAAGCAAATTGTTGAGTCTTTGTGTTCCGAATCTCCACGTGACACCAGTAAGCATCACATATTTTGAAGCCACTGACAAGATGTGTAGTGCTGGCATCTTCCTGCCTCCATTACTTTGCCTGTAGAATGAGGCTTGCAATTCCTAGCCCTGCTGTCACATAGTAAGTGTGCAATAAAGGCTCACTAATATTTTTAAAGCACGTATCTGTCAGTAACTCAGGGTGTGCGTGTAGAGGGTATGGAAAGAAGTCTTATTGCTCCCTATTAATAACAAACATATAACACACAGGTATCCTCCGAAGGACTACATCTGCGTTAGGAATTAAATGGATCTTGTGGGGTTTTGTTGTTTTCTGTTTTGTTTTGTTTTGTTTTGAGACAGGATCTCACTCTGTTGCCCAGGCTAGAGTGCTGTGGTGTGATCTCGGTTCATGGCAGCTTCGACCTCCCAGGCTCAGGTGATCCTCCCACCTCAGCCTCCCATGTAGCTGGGACTTGTGATGCCCTTTTCATTCTGTCCCCAAGGACCATATAATTTGTTGGAGAAAATACATTCCGAATTTTCCCAGGAATAAATTATTCACTATACCACTCCTGATCAACCACTTCCTTCATGTCCTGGGAAATTTGGGGAAAAGATAGAAGGAGGGAAAGCAACTAAAGTCCCCCAGCCTCCATCTGTTCCTGGCCTTATGCTGTGCTCTTGGACTACATTATATGCAGTCAGTCCTCAAACAACCCTGTGAGGTAGACATCATCAGCTCCATTTCACAATACAGTGTTGGGGGTCAGTGAGGGTAAGCAACTTGCTGATGATCACAAAGTTGCTAGGAGCAGAGATGGGATTTAAACAAGATTGCCTCATGGAAAACCATGAGCTCTGAAGGAGGGTGCAGGGCCTCCTGGTCTGTACTCTGTTGGTTGGCGGAGGGACCACTTGTCAAAGTCACTGGGTGGGACTAGCTGGCTTGTGATCTTCATCTGGGAAGAGAAGTATTGTATCCACGAATCATTTGGATTGGAAATGGCTTTGGGAGCCCTCTTGGGAGCAACTTATCATTTTCCCTGTGCTCTTTTACTTAAGAAGAGGATGGCAGGCCCACAGATTGTGAATGTGGACATCCTTTATTCTGGCTAATGACCTGCAGCCCTGGAGGTGTATGGGTGAGGGCTGGCACCCTGAGGTCCTGCACACATGGGCCACTTCCTCTTCTGGATGACACTTGGATCAGTTGGAAGCTCTCAAAATGAGGGATAGATGTCTTTTCATACTTCTGTATAAAGAGGGGAGACTTCATGTCACTCTCTGACATGTATCAGAAAAGGCTTCTATGAAGGTGAAGGCAGGTCTCAGTCACTCTTGCTCTTTCTGCTTTCCTCTGCCTCTTTCTGTCACCCTTTAGTCTGAATGCTCTGTATGAGATTCCTAAAAAACAAAGAGTTCTTAAAGCATCAAGATTTATTGGAATATAAAAAAATTCATGAAGACAATAGCATTTGCTATTTCTTCTTTATGGTGGTAGCCACAACTGTGATTGATAGTCGAATTGATTTTCTGTTAATAGCACAGTCTGACTATAAGGTCAGTGAAAGCATGAACTTCACATTCTGTTTTCTCCACTGCATTTCCAGCACCCAGCACAATTCATTTACTCATGCATTCAATATGTATTTATGAGGCAACTATTATCTGCATGTCACTGTGCTAGGTAAGGTGAAAAATAGTTCTTATTCTATTCTAGGTACAAATAAAAATAGGTGTTGGTCTCTGCACTACAAAAGCATGTAGTCTAGTAGGTGAGACACATACATGAATAAGTATCTCAAGGAGAGGAAAAAATGTGTCTCCAAAACTAAGAGGAGAGAGTAAGAGGAGAAAGGAGAATCAGGAGGTATCACAGTGTGATGTCTGTGTGACAGAGAAGAAAGGGAAGGGCCCTTTAGATGATCACCAAGTTGCTGCAGAATGGGGTGTATGAGACAGAGAGAGGGAAAGATAAAGCTGGAAACCTGGACTGAGACCATATTAGCAATGGCCTTGTATGTCCCACAAAGGAGTTGAGACTTTTCCAACCAGGTGAAGGAGGGGAATAAAAGCTTTCACACTGAGGAAATGAGCAGGTCAGATTTGTTCTCAGTGTGTGGGATGAAGCAGAGTGTGTTGGGTGTGTGTGGAGAGGGGAGTGTGGTGACTTCACAGGGCCAGAGATGGCGACGAGGGCCTGACAGAAGCAGTGCCAGTGGGATAGAGAGGAAGGCCTGGATAGCAGTGACATGTCCACGGCAGAGTGGCAGAACTTCCCATTCCTATAGGTAAAACATGGGAAGGGAGGCAGAGGAATGAGTTGAGGATAATTCTGAGTTTTCTAGCTTGGAAGATGGGGTTGATTGGAGAAAAGAAATAAAGGGGCCAAAATTGATTTGGCACACATTTAGTTTGTGTTGTGGACCCTGTTAGAATGGATTAAATTTGCAGTGGCTCCTATTAGAGGAGAAGCAAGGGGCTAGGGATCTCAAGCAAATGGGAGAGTGCATTGTAAGAAGGTAAGTTCAACAGGAGAGCCGCAGGGGGCACTGACATTTAAGGAAGAAGCAGAAGAATGTGAAGAAGAATGGGAAAGAATAGTCAGAAGTATGACAAGAGAAAGAAAAAAATGGTGTTCCCAAGTCTCTAGGAGGCAGTAATCGCATCAGAGGCCCAGATTGTGAGTTCATACATTCTTTTCTAAGGAAGGTGGTCTAGAACTGTGGTAGGTAGAATTTCAGGTGACCGCCCTAGGATATCCATGTTCTAATCTCTAGAACCTGTGAATGTGTGACCTTACATAGCAAAAGGAATTTGGTGGGTGGAATTAAGGCTAAGGACCTTAAAACAGAGACATTATTCCGGATTGTCCAGGTGGGCCCTAAAAGGGAGTTGGGAGGCAGAAGAAGGAACCAGAGAGATGTGATGATAGAAGAAGAGGCAGGAGAAATTCAAAGAATGGGCAGGACTTGACCCACCATTGCTGGATTTAAAGACAGAGGAAGGAGGCCCTGAACCAAGGAATGCAGGTGGCTTCTCAGAAACTGAGAACAGCTCTCAGCTGACAGTCAGGAAGGAAGCAAGACCTCGGTCCTACACCTACAAAGACTGAATTCTGCCAACAACCTGAATGAAGCAAGAAACAGATCCTCCCAACAGCCTCCAGAGGGGAACACAGCCTTCCAGACACCTTGATGTTAGCTTGAGTCTCAGGTCAGACTTCTGACCTACAGACTTGTATGATAATAATTTGTGTTGTTTTAAGCCAGTAAGTTTCTGGTAACTTGTTATGGTAGCAAAAGGAAACTAACACAGAAACTGAAGTGGGCCAGGTTCCTTACCTGGTCCCTCTTTCTTGGCCTTTTCCTTAGATGGCAGTGGCCCCTGGATCTGTTATTGGGACTCCTTTTCCTCCTCTCTCATATTTTTTGTTCAAACTAGACCCAAGACCCAAATCTAATTTCAAGGGCAAAGAAAAAAATTAAAGCAAATATTGCAATTTGTTGGGCTGTGGGTCAGTCTTGTCCCTAGCTAAGTTTTGTTTTAACTGGAATGTTACAGACATTTTTAATTTCTCACTTTTTTCCTTCCTTCCTTCCTTCCTTCCTTCCTTCCTTCCTTCCTTCCTTCCTTCCTTCCTTCCTTCCTTCCTTCCTTCCTTTTTTTTCCTAAGTAGAAGCTCTGGCAATACTAGGTTGGCTGACTTGAGCGGACTGTCTCTGACCCCTTTGGGACACGTTCTCCAGTTCACCGCAGTCTCTACCACTCCCTCCTATCTCTCATGGACTGCTTTATTCATTTATACACCCTGCCTGTATTCTACAGGTGACTGACTTAGTGACACTAGCCTAACTGGCATTAGAACATGTTAGATCTGGGATCTTTGAAGGGAGCATGTAAGAAACTGAAAGAAGCAATCACCAAGACTTAATGAAGGAGAAGATTTTTTTTTTTTCCAACTCAGGGATGACCTATTAAGTACCGTGAATCCTTTTAAATAACATGTTTGTGTGTTTGTATACCTACACATGAGTATACCCATGGTGAATGTGGAGACAAAGATAATTAAGAAATAGGAAGATGGGGCAAAGATCTAAGTTCAAATGGATCAGGAAAAGTACCTTTCTTTTCCTTAAGTGGGGCCCATCTATTGCCAAGATGCAGGTTCAGCCATGTCCCACTCCAATGTGAGTGTATTTCAGTATGTGACCATGAGTTAGTATTTTGCTAGATCCTCGTCAGTCACCTTGTTGCTGGCCTAACATCCCCTCTAGTCTCATGCATGGGGCTTGTGACTTGCTCCTTTTTGATGAAGCGCTTCCCTGTTACCTCAATTTCACTAACTGAGCTCTTCTTTGTTCCTTACCTGGGTTCTTGCTTTAGTTTTTTGCCTGATTTTTAGGAAGTGGGATTCTGTTTCATGCCCACTCTTCCTTCTATTAATTGCAGTCCTGTTCTAAAGCTCTAGCCCTGATAGGGAAGGGAAGTCTCATATCCTTTTGTCCAGGCCTTCCTGTCTTGCTGGGCCTTCTCCCAGGGGCCCAGGGGGCTCTCCACACCTGACCTTTCTTCAGCCTCCTCTAGAGTCACGTCTGCCTACAGTCTGCCTGGATCTCCTGCAATCACAGCCCCACCAGGTGACCTCAGAGTCTCAGGCATTCACGAGCTCTGCTCCAACAGCACCTTTTTCACCCTTGTGAAAAGTCTGGGAAATAAAAAACATCGGCACAGCAGGAAGTTTTGGCTGGAAATTTGAAAGGATTCTCCAAAAAGCTTTCCAGCCCTTTCCTGTTCTGTAACCCACAGAGATGACAAGCCAACCTCACCGCAGTGACCTCAGGTGGAGGGCTTGTTCAGGAAATTCTGACTCATTTTACTTCTGATTTTTTTTTCTCAAAGGAGAGAAAATAGGCCTATTCATTTAAAATTATGACAACAGTTTAGGGATTTAGGTCAAAAACCTTAAAGGTTTTTAATCTACTAGTTGGCAAATGAACAGAACTCTCAGAAAGAACTATTCTTTTTGTGCATGAAAAGTTGCGTAAATGGTTGGCATAGAACAAAAACAGGACAAAAAATCAGAAATGGTGTGTTCTAGTCCAGATGCTGCCATTTACTGCCCAGTAATCTTGGGAAAGTCACTTACCTTCTCTGTGAGTCAGATTCTTTAACTGTTTAAAAATAAATGATTTCTGACATGGTTGCCCACAGGGTTGTTGTGAGGACTTACTGAGACAATGGGTGTGAGTCACTGTCTAAATGAGAGATCCTACCATTAAAAGACACCATCTGTCCCTGCTGATAATTATAGCACCTTGCCTGATTGCCTTCAGTGATCTCTACATCCATTTCATGGGATTCTTTAACAACCTGAGCCAGGGTTTGCACACAGCCACGAAGCTGTGGAGCAAGACCTAGAGCCCAGGTCTCCCGACCCAGCTCACTGTGGAAAGAAGCGCTTCCTCTCATGCTCTGCCCAAGTCTTACCCATTGCAGTCTGGTCCTGCCATATCTGGGCTGTCACCCCATTGCCCTTCTTGATCATTTCTGGGGAAGATGGCACCGGGGCCTTTCATTTTTGAGCAGAAAAGGTTCTGTCAGTGTTAGGAGGCCTCTGAGAGATGATTTGCCTCTGCTGGGGATCTGGTTTGATTACTTCTTCTCTTTTTTGGTGTAGGATAATTTTTGTCTGAAGGGAGAGAGAACAACCAGTTATCACAATTATGATGCAGTAATTGAAGTTGTGTTCTCTGTTGGTTTGTCGCTGTCATTTCCTTTAGTAATGGCAAGAGCCAAAACTGAAACCTTCAGGCTTCAGAATAGGGCTTCTCACATTCTTAATCTCACCTTCCCCAAGGTCTTATAAACTCTGAAGCCATGCATTGCTTTTCCAGTGTAAAGAGCTTCAAAGTATCTGGTTTGTCTTCTGGGCACTGGCACTGGCACTGGCAAATAATGCCTGGGCAGCTCCAAGTCCCTGTTGGAAGGGCAGGTCTGGAAACAGGCCTGATAAGTGACATGGCTGGCAAGGACACCAGGCCTGTCATTCAGAGGCTGCTGTCTACCACTTTGGCCCTCAAATAACTCTTTGGCACTCATCAGCTATGGTTTTCATGACCCCTGGGGATTCTCTCAGAGCCCTAATTTAGCATCAGTTTCACTTGGAAGCTTGTGCAGAAGTGAGTTAAGCTGAAGCAGATTTTAACAGACTCAAGTCCCTTCTGTTCTTATTGCCAATATCCTGCCAAGCAGAAGAACAGATCTTCTTTCTTTCCCACCTTATGCACCCTGCCCTGAGCAGCCTGGACTATTTGGAAAGCTGGCAATAAAAGATCATCTGAATAAAGAGAATGTAGGATACATATACACAATATAATACTAATCAGTTATAAAAAGATAAAATCATGTCTTTTGCAGCAACATAGATGGAACTGGAGACCATTATCTTAAGTGAAATAACTCAGAAAAGGAAAGTCAAATATTGCATGTTCTCAGTTATAAGTGAGAGCTAAATAATACGTACACCTGGACATAGACAGCAAAATAATAGACACTGGAGACTTGGAAGGGTGCAAGAGTGGGAGGTGGGTAAGGGATGAGAAATTACCTAATGGGTACAATGTATACTATTTGGATGCTGACTACACTAAAACCCCAGACTTCACTACTTCCCGATATATCCATGTAGCAAAACTGCACTTGTACTCCTTAAATCGACAAAAATTAAAAATACAAATCAAAGATCATCTGGGACACTTCCACAGCAGTAGTATTCTATTGAAAAGTGGGTCAGAGACTCCAACTTCTTAAAAGTGCTTGTCCTATTGGAGGTGAGAAAAGACCCCCACAGAGAAACACCTCCTTAACTTCCCGCCAGAGGCAGCAAGTTCAGTTTCTAGGTTCTGCATGCTGAGGAGAGGCAGGGTATGAGGCTAGTCTCTGGAAAGTTTATACCATCTCCCATTGCATGCTTGGACATAGCAGCTCTGAACTGAAGAAGAGGATTCCCAGCTCATGCCTACCCCTGGAGAGGATGCAGCTGTATGGCAGATACCACGAGTCTTGGCTGAGTAAGGTTGCTTGATGAAGCTAAAGAGAAATACAGAGAAAAACTGCATCAGAACTCATGACACAGACCCAGTCACTGAAAGGTCTCCAGCCTGGAGGACCATGCCGGGAGGGCTTCCATGGACACCTCCAGGGCAGGGGTTGGAAAGTGAAGGTAAAGCAGGCCTGTTCCAGGGATATTCAGGAGACCTGGTTTCTACACTGCAATTTGTGTGTGTGTGTGTGTCCCAGGAGACCTTTCGGCTGGACACGAAGGCCATGATGTCAATCACATAGACCCAGGGAAGTAAAATAGGAGATTAGGGTGGATGAACACTAGAATCACAAGACTTTAGAACTGTTTGGAGCCTATGGATCACAGGCAGTGTTCCATAGTGGCCTCCCCCCTGAAGCAATGAGGAAACATGTACAAATGGGCAGGTCAGGTGCGCTGGCATTTCATGCCTGTGAGATGCAGAAAAGCAGTATTTCCAACTTCTTCCCCTAATAGAAGCTGGCAGTTGGGATAGAAAGGGAAGGTTTGTTAGGAGAGACCATGTGGAAACAGAGGCAGGGTTAGTGTGTGGGAGTGGGGTTGTCTCCTTAAGACTGAAGATGGGGAAGAAAAAGGATATAATATGGCCTCAGTATGTGAGATTAGAACTGAAGGGTTTGTGACAGGGAAGAGATGCATAGCAGGAGCCTCCAGGAAGCAGGAGGTATGAGATGGTGTGTTCAAACCAGCAGTTAGTCTCAGTGTGAGGGAGAAGTGACAACTAGAACATTGTGATAGTCTCTTAATAAAGATCATACACCATGCCTGGAAATGAGGAGTCAGCAGAGATACAGAGAAGCTTAAGGTACCTGCCTTCCTGGGGTTACGAAAACCAAGAAGATAGAATTATTTAGATGAGAGTTGCCCACAGAGCCATGGAAGGAGGTCAGGAGACACAATTTTCACCTCCTCTCTGACACTCACAAACTATGTGATCTTCAGCAAGTTACTTCACATTTTGGGGGTCTCAGTCTCTTTATGGTCAATAAGGGGATTGGTCAAGCTGGTTTTAAAGTCACCCTCTGATTGAGTAGCAAACTTTTGCTGCCAGTGGGGATCCAATTCCAACTCACAATTTTGAACTGAACTTATTGCTTCCCGTTGAGGCTGCAACCACTCAATACCTCTGAGCAAGGTGAACCTTAAGATGGCATTGTCTCCTGGGGAAGGACAAAAACAAGCGTTAAAAACACTTGCAACAACTCTTACTGAAATAAATCTTTCTAAGTAAGTAATAAAGCTCTTGTTTAACACACCTTAGATTACAAAATGTTAATGATAAAACATTATCTAAATCTAAACCTTTGTATGTGAAATGCTATGGTTTGAATGTCACCTCCAAAACTCATGTTGAAGTTTAATTGCCACAGAGATGGTATTAAGAGACAAGACCTTCAAAAGGTGATGAGGCTGGCCGGGCACAGTGGCTCATGCCTGTAATCCCAGCACTTTGGGAGGACGAGGCGAGTGGATCACCTGAGGTCAGGAGTTTGAGACCAGCTTGACCAATGTGGCGAAACCCCATCTCCACTAAAAATACAAAATTAGCTGAGCATGGTAGTGTGTGCCTGCAGTTCCAGCTATGTGAGAGGCTGAGGCAGGAGAATCGCTTGAACCCAGGAGGTGGAGATTGTTGTGAGCCAAGATCACGCCATTGCACTCCATTTCCAGCCTGGGCAATAAGAGCGAAACTCTGTCTCGAAAAAAAAAAAAAAAAAAAGGTGATGAAGCCACGAGGGGTCTGCTGTCATGAATGGATTATTGCCATTATCATGGGAGTGGGTTTGTTATAAAGGTGAGTTCAGCCGTCTCTTGTTCTCTCTCATACTCTCTTGCCCTTCTGCCTTCCACCATGGGGTGATGCAGCATAAAGTCCTTTGCCAGATGTTAGTGTCATGCTCTTAGACTTCCCAGTCCCCTGAATCATGAACCAAATACATTTCTTTCTTTATAAATTACCAAATATGAGGTATTTTGTTTTAGTAACACAAAATGGACTGAGACATGAGATCAAGGATGTGAGGCTGAGAGAGGGGAGCACCATGCTCAAGGTCTCGCAACTTGTACATGATGACTCTCTGATGCTGTTCCCAGATTCACAGACCTGATTTCTTTGGTTTTCAGAACTTTCCCCTGAAAGACATTCAGCCTTGTCCTCACCAGCCACTGACCTGTTCACTATCCTCTTCCTTGTTAAAATTCCCTTGTGCTCAAGTACCAATCACAGCTGTATGACAGAGATACATTCTGAGAAATGTGTCATTAGGTGATTTTGTGGTTGTGTGAATATCATAGAATGTCCTTACACAAACCAAATGGCAGAGCCCACTACACACTCAGGCTTTATGGAATAGCCTATTGCTGCTAGGCTACAAACCTATAGAGCAAGCTACTGTACTGAATGCTGTTGCAATTGTGACCCCATGGTATTTGTGCATCTAAACATATCTAAACATAGCAAAAGTGCAGTAGAAGTACAGTGTTATAATTTTATGAGATTACCATTGTATATGTGGCTTATTATTGACTGAAACATGTGGTGCATGGCTGTGTGTGCGTGTATATGTATATATATATATATATATATGCATATTTATTTTTTGTGAATTCGTACATAAGTAAATATGTGTATGCTTTCATATATCTGCTTTTATATATATATGTCAGCTTTCATAAAAATTATATGTACATAAAAACATTTATCACATTAAAACTATATATGCAGGTTTTAATGTTGTCGCTTAATGCTATAAAATAAATGCTTTCTAAATGGGAGGGAGCTTATCTAAATGGAGATAGAGCAGGGGGCTTCTTAAGCAGCAGAATAAGCAGATCATCCTCTCCATGTACCCTCAACATAGACTGTGACCGGCATGCACAGAGGTGTCCCGGAGTTATTGCTGGGGAGAGGTACCCTCTGCTAGCACTGCTAGTGACAGATAATTCGTGCTTTACCCTGAGTCCTCCGTCTCCCTGAGGGCCAAGTAAATGAGCTGTCCCGGCTCCAGCAAACACCCTGGAGGAAGCCTTGAATTTGGCCCCTTGGGTCCTTGCTTTCTCTTCGCAAGTCTTGGTTGCTAGAGAATGGGGCTGTGAGTCATGGTGGAGCTTACCTCCACTCGAGAAAGGATACTTCTCCGTAGATTTAGGAGGGCTTTTTCTGTCCTTGAACTTCTTCCCCCTGTACTGTAAGTAAGAGCGGGTCGCCTTCCAGAAACAAAACCTGTGGGAAGAAAGGCTTCTGGTCACAGGAGGGAACCCCCAGTGGAGGGGGCTGGAGCACCGAGCACAGGGGAAATGGGACCAGGCCAGTCCTCAGAGAATATGGGTGTCCAACAGAGAAGAGGAGAGCATCCTGGCCTTGGAGTACTACCTGCCAGTGGCCTTTATTCTGAGGCCTCCTCTTTGTCCAGACCTGGCTCCAGTGGGGGCCTGGCATGGGCAGTTTGTTGGGACTTCTTTCTGGAACCATCAGTGAATGGAGCCTGTAAAGGGCCTGCTATCCCGAGGCCTGGGGTGAGGTTCACCCCTGAGGTGCACCCCAGCATCAGACTCTGTCATCCCTATCTGACCCCACCTGGTATGGCCAGAGTGTCCGAAGGGCTTTTGCTCAGGTCCTAATCCTAGTTTCCACACTGACCCTTACTGAGAGCCTTGACCACCTCACTCTATTCCCAGCAGGCCCTTCCCTAGAATAGACCTGGTTTCTCATGTGAACTCAGATTTATATACTCTTTATGACTTTTATGTTCTCTAGAAGCCTGTGCAATACTCACCACCATCTCTTCCTTCCTGGTTCCAAGCCCCTTGTTATCCCTACCTTCAGCCAGTCCTTGGACTGGACCTCTTGGAGGTCAATCTTGGCTAAGACTGAATTTATTTTCTCTGGCGCTTTGGCTCTGGTGGTTTTGCCTGCTGCCCTCCTCCCCTCTCTCTGAGGGACAGTCTGTTCTATCCCAGTAGACTTTTCCCATTTCACTTGCTGAACTGGGTCTCCTTCCCCTAATGGACCTCCCAATATGCCACACATGCATTACTTATAGTGATGAGAGACCAAGAGACCTGGTTTCTAATGCTGGTTTTACCACTTACCAAGTGATTCTAGGCAAGTCCCTCAACCACTCTGAACCTCAGTCTCATCTGTAAAGCAGGGATAGTAATACTCCTCCCCACCCACTGCATAGGGTTGTGGAGAGGTTCATTTAAGATAATATATGTAAACACAATTTGCATAATATAAATTTCTTTATAAGTATGTAGGAAAGTAAGTAAAGAAACTGCAGGAGGAACAGGAATCCAAAGCCTCCCTAAAGCATGTCTCATTTTTCTAAGCACATAGGAGACAGCTGAACACTGGCTCATTCAAGTGAAGCATGTATTTCTCAGAGGTTCCCAATCCCTCCAAAAGTCTCTGGGTGAATATCTATTTAGTCCTTGCTAGGAGAACTAGAATTAAGTTCTAGACAACATTTGATGATCAAAAGGTTAAATTGCTTGTCTTGAACTTAGATTTTTGTACTTCTCTCAGTTCTGTATTAAATAATTTATTATCTTAGGGATTTTAAAATAAAGGTTAGAGATTGGTAAGCAATTTCACACTTCTGTTTTAATAAAATAACTTTTTTTTTTGGTGGAAGATGGGAAATTCTAAGAGTCAAAGTCACTTTATAATCTAAGTGTCATGATTATCTTTGTCTGGGAACATTTCAGTCAGGTGTCCTCTGGTCACTACCACCCAAGGCACTGCCATTCACCATGTGGAAGATATGAGCTGAAACTCTGGCAGACCACAGGAATAAATAACCAGCTGGGAGGGCTCAGGCTAAATCTCCACAGGACAGGTTAGAAACCAGTGCACCATAGATTGCATTTGGCCACAAAATATCTGCATATATTTTGCTTGCTTCATTTTTGATTTTTGGCCTTCACAGGTTCTTCACCATGTTTTAGTTTTGTTAGTTGCCATATTTGCCACTTTAACCTTGGAAGAGATGAAATACACATTTGAATGTCTAGCTCCTCTTGATAATTGGAGTATCTAGCAACTGTGTCCCCCTCAGTGGTAATTATGGGGATTTGAGCACAGCAGAGCAAAACACTTCTGGCTTACTTTCTTCATGCAGCTCCTTAAGCACAAGCAGTTGTGTTAGCCTCAACAGAATTTCTCCCCAAGTGGCTGTGGTTCAGTCTTACCTTCTTGTGAGAAACCCAGGCCTATGAAAATCTCACATTCTTGCTCCAAGCAAGCATAGAAAGAGGAGGGATGGGAAACCAGGCATTTTGGTTCTCAGTCTTACTCTGCCTTCCATCTGTGGATTCAGTGATTGGTGTTCTGTGTGAGGGATGGAGTGAGGTGAATAGGATAAGAAAACACCATCTCAGTTCCCCCTAGATACTGGAAAAATGAAACAGAGTGCTAGAGGAAGACAGAAAACTCTCTCCAAACTAAGTGTGTTTTCCTGACCTGGCAGTCACTGAATAAGGAGAAATACTTACCTTTTCCAGAAGTACATAATGACGGGGAAGACAGACATGATAGCCCCATGGAAGACGCTCCGATCTAGGTAGCCCTCTGTGATGGCAACAAGGATGGCATCCTTCTGGGACTCAGAGACATTCACCTACCCGCAGAGTGGGAGCCTGTCACTGACGGAAGCTCCAAGGGAAGGCAGAAAACCTCTCCTGGCCCCCAGAACCCCATGACCACCCCCTCTCCAAAAGGCAGATGGTTTTCATGGAGTTGCTGGGTAAAGTATATTTAGTTGGCCAGGACTTACAAGGTGCCTGATAATTAGCTTTCTAATTGTCCTTGTGGGGGAAATGCTTCTTGGTGAAAGGCCAGAGTGGAGTGGGAGTCTTTCTTACCCTCAGCTTTGGAGGGATGTCAGAATTCAGGAAGAGTTTTTGGATAATGTTCATTTTGGACCGCATTAGGATCACATCATTCTCATTGTATGCCCGGTTGACCTGCAGCATGTGGGCTGAACTTACCAGATTATTAAATCTAAAAAAGAAATGTGAAGTAGGAAATGAGGAGGAGAAGATGAAAACAGTGACTAACAAGGCCCCCAGCCTAGACTCATTTCTGGCCCAAAAAAGGCAAGGCCAGCTCTAGGCCAGGTTGTGACTTTATTCATTCAGTCATAATTCATCCATTGGCAAATACTGAGCACTTACCACAGGTCAGATAACACGTCAAGTGCCCCTTCAAGTGCATTGAATTCCTTCACCACAAATCCCCTTGTTCATCCCACCTTCCCTTCTTCACCCATTCTGGCCCTGCAGCTTTGGCACCTCTAATGACTTAAAGGCCTAAGGACTATCTTGCTCTTCCCTCTCCTGTGCTGGCCTGAGGCAAGCCCTGAGATGCAGGCAGGTCCCACTCCTGTAGAGCACTTAAAGGCAATGAAAGGAGGTTTGGACTTAATTCCAGTGGTAATGGAAAGCCAGTAGAAGATTTTCTTTTTTGTTGTTTTTTTGAGATAGAGTCTCACTCTGTCGTCCAGGCTGGAGTGCAGTGGCGCGATCTTGGCTCACTGCAAGCTCTGCCTCCCAGGTTCACGCCATTCTCCTGCCTCAGCCTTGCGAGTAGCTGGGACTACAGGCGCCCGCCACCACACCCGGCTAATTTTTTGTATTTTTTAGTAGAGACAGGGTTTCACCTTTTTACCCAGGATAGTCTCGATCTCCTGACCTCGTGATCTGCCCACCTCGGCCTCCCAAAGTGCTGGGATTACAGGCGTGAGCCACCGCGCCCGGCCACCAGTAGAACATTTTAGGCAGGAGAATGATCTAGTCTGGTTTGTGTTTTTAATAGGCTACGCTGGTTGTTATACAGAGAATAGTTTGTAAAGGTCAAGCGAGGAAGAAGAGGCAATGTGGTGGGAATGGGAGCAGCAGCAGGTGAGGCTATGCACTCTGACTAGTATCTCCCTCTGCTCCTCCATTGCCTCCCCCTACATCCTTTATTATCTGACTAACCCCTAGTCTTCCTTAGCTTAGATTACCCAAGAATTTTGGGTCTCCCGAGAAACCATACCTGAGGACTCACAGTTGTCTAAATACTCTTCCTGCGCCTGATTCTCCCATAGCACCTATCATCCTGAGACACTTCCTAACTTTTGTTTGTGTCTTTTCTGCCATCCTCGTTAGTTTGTGGGATCTTAGAAGTAGAGAGCACGTCTTAGTTGTTTTTTGTATATCCGGTGTCAAACCCAGTGTTCAGTAAAGAGTGAGCAATCAACAAGCATTTGTGGAAATGAGCTAAATCCATCACTGGAGTGCAGTAGAAGATCTCTTAACCAAACTCTTCTAACTGATGCATGAGTTACCAGGTGTCTACATTTTTGAAAAACACACTGACTGATGCCCATGATATGCTGACTGCATAGATTAGAGGGACATCTTTAGTAAACTCTCACCTTTCTCAAACTAGTAGAAGTGAATGTGTACCAGGAGTTGTGTTTCTTCCCAAGTATCTTTCCCTATTGTAAAGATAATTAGTAACTATAATTTCTATAATTAGTAACTTGTGAAAACTGATAAAATATAAACATGAAAGAAAAGTTATTATTTCTATGAAAACAAATTAGAATGTTTTGGAAATTCTAATGAAGGCAAGTAGCTTTTTAAAAAAGTGCTGTTGGCTGGGTGCAGTGGCTCACACCTGTAATTTCAGGACTTTGAGAGGATGAGGTGGGCGATCAGACCCAGGAGATCGAGACCATCCTGGCCAACGTGGTGAAACCCCGTCTCTACTAAAACTACAAAAATTAGCTGGGCGTGGTGGCATGTGCCTGTAGTCCCAACTACTTGGGAGGCTGAGGCAGGAGAATCGCTTGAACACGGGAGGCGGAGGTTGAAGTGAGGCAAGATGGTGCCACACTCCAGCCTGGTGACAGAGTGAGACTCCGTCTCATAAAAACAAAAACAAAAGACTGTTGAGTTAGGTGGGGCCAGGCAGTTTAAAACATAAGAAAAAGGTATAAAAATCCAGAAGGATTGAATTGCTTCACAGTAATCTTTAAATTCTCTTCCACTTTAAAGAAATAAAAATTAAAATCAGTAGACAGACACTCTAGGTTCCAAAATGTTAGCATGGAAGCAAGTTGGCTTCATTCTCCCATATGGAAACTCAAAACAAACAAATAGTACTGAGATTATTACCAGCAATATCTCAGAACTCAAATATAATGAGACAGAGGAGAAAAAAGTAAAAAGAATGAAAAGTAATGAAGACACCTATAAGATATACAAAATTACTTCAAAAGAGCAAATCTAAAAATCATTGGTGTTCAAGAGGGAGTTGAGCAAGAGCAAGGAAAAGAAAACTTATTCAAAACAACAACAGAAAACATTCTGAAACTTGACATAGACATACATGTTCAGGTACAGGGAGGTCAGAGAACATTAAATAAATTTGACTCAAATAAGACTACCCCAAGTATTATAGTAATCAACTCTTAAAGGTCGAGGAAAAAGAGATAATCTTAAAAGCATAAAAAGAAGAAAATAACATACAAAGAAGCTCCAATTCATCAGGCAACAGACTTCTCAATAGAAACCATAAAGGCCAGGAGAAAATGAGAAAACATTTTCAAAGTGCTAAAAAAACAAAAAAAATAAAACAAAAACCACCATCCAAGAGTACTGTATCCAGTAAAGCTATCCTTCAACTATGAAGGAGAGATAGCCTTTCTTAGACAAACAAAAACTGAGAAAATTAATGACCAATAGACATATCTTATAAGAAATGCTAAAGAGAGTTCTTTATACTGAAAGAAAATGACACTAACATGCAAGAAGGAAGCATTTGAAGGTATAAAACTCATTGGTAGAAGTGAGTGCACAGACCAACCCAGAATATCCTAATATAGTAATTGTGGTGTGCAATTCACTCATAACTCTAGTATGAAGCCTAAAAGACAAATTTATCAGAAGGAACAATAGCTGAAGCAATCTGATAAGAGACAAGCAATAAAAAAATATGCAAATTGAGACAAAATGTCCAAATGTTGAGAGGATGGAGTTAAAGTGTAGAGGTTCATTTTAGTTTTTTGTTGTTGTTGTTTCTCTTCTTTTCTTTGTGATGTAAGATAAGCTGTCATCTTATTAAAATAATTTGTTATATCCACAAAATATTTTTGGTAATCGTCATAGTAACCACAATGCCGAAACCTATAATAGTTACACTAAAAATAAAAAGCAATGAATTAAAATATAGTACCACAGAAAATTACTTAATCACAAAGGAAGACAGTAAGAAAGGAAGAGAGGAGTTCAAGAACAACTGGAAAACAAGCAACAAAATGGCAGTAGTAAGTTCTTACTTATTAACAAGAATGTTGACTATAAATAGACTCAATTCTCTAATTAAAAGACATACAGTGGCTGGATGGATAAAGAAACAAGACCCAACTACACGCTACCTACAAGAAACTCACTTCACCTATAAAAACACACATAGACTAAAAGTGAAGGGATGAAAAAAGATATTCTATGTGAGTAGAAACCAAAAAAAGAGCTGGGATACCTTTAGCTACATCAGATAAAATAAGCTACAAGTTGAAGACTCTAAAAAGAGACATAGTTATTATATAATGATAAAGGGGTCAATTCAGTAAGAAGATATAACAATTATTAATATCGATGCATTCAAGATGAGAGCACCCAAGTATATAAAGCAAACATTAAAAGATCTAAAGGGAGAGAAAGCTTGCAATACAATAATAGTAGGAGATTTCGATACCCCACTCTTAGTAATGGACAGATTATCCAGACAGAAAAATCAACAACAAAAAATTGCAGTTAAACTACACACCACACCAAATAGGTCTAACTGACATTTACAGAACATTTCACCCAACTGCTACAGAATATACAATCTTTTCATCAGCACATGGAACATTCTTCAAAATATACCACAAAACAAGTCTCAACAAATTTCCAAAAGTAGAAATAAAATCAAGCATCCTGTCTGACCATGATGGGAAACAACTAGAAATCAATACCAAGCAGAACCTTGGAAACTGTTTCCTACAGTACATGGAAATTAAACAACATGCTCCTGAATGACCAATGTGTCAATGAAGAAATAAAGGAGAAAATTAAAAAATTCCTTGAAACAAATGAAGGTGGAAATACAACATTCCAAAATCTATGGACACAACAAAAGCAGTACTAAGAGGAAAGTTTAGAAAATAAATACTTACATCAAAAAAGTAGAAAGACTTCAAATAAACAACCTAATGATGCCCTCAAGAAACTAAAAAACAAGAACAAACCAAACACAAATTAGTAGAAAGAATAAAATATTAATAATAAATATCAGAGCAGAAATAAATGAAATTAAGACTAAAAAATACAGAAGATTAATGAAACAAAAAGTTGGTTTTTTAAAAATATAAACAAAATCATTAAGCCTTTAGCTAGACTGATAAAGGCAAAGAGAAGACCCAAATAAATAAAATCAGAAACAAAAAAGAGACATAGTCATTAGAGATTATTATGTACAACTATACACCAACAAATTGGAAAGCCTAGAAGAAATGAATAAATAAATTCTTGGATACAGAAAAACTACCAGGTTGAATCACGAGGGCACAGAAAACTCAAATGAACAGATAATGAGTAATAAGACTGAAGCCATAATAAGTTTCCCATCAAAGAAGATGCCAGGACCTGATGGCATTAATTCTACCAAAAATTTAAATAAAAACTAATATTAATTCTACTCAAACTCTTAAAAAATGCAAAAGGGGAGAATATTAAAAACTCATTCTACAAAGCCAACATTGACCCGATACCAAAACCAGAGAAGGATGCAGCAGAGAAAAAGAAAACTATAGGCCAATATCACTGATGAACACAGATGCAAAAAGCCTCAACAAAATACTAGAAACCAGATTCAACAACACATTAAAAAGATCATTCACCATCATCTAATGGGATTAATCCCAGGGATACAAGGATGATTCAACATATGCAAATCAATAAACGTGATCTATCACATTAACAGAATCAAGAATAAGAGCCATATGATCATTCCAATAGATGATGAAGCATTCAATAAAATTCAACATCTCTTTATGATAAAAACCCTCAATGAATTGGGTATATAAGAAATATACCTCAAAATAATAAATGCAAATATTTGATAAACTCACAGCTAACATCATACTGAATGGGGAAAAATTGAAAGTTTTTACTCTAAGATCTGGAACAAGTCAAGGATGCCCACTCTCACTACTCTTATTCAATATAGTGGTGGAAGTTCTAGTCAGAACAATTAGGCAACAGAAAGAAATAAAGGGCATCCAAACTGGAAAGGAAGAAGTCAAATTAGCCTTGTTCACAGTTGACATAATCTTATCTTTAGAAAAACCTAAAGACTTCACCAACAGCCTGTTACAACTCATACATCCAGTAAAGTTGCAGAATACAAAATCAACATATGAAAATCAGAAGCATTTATATACAACAACAATGAACAATCTGAAAAAGAAATCAAGAAAGCCATCTCATTGACAACAGCTACAAAAAGCGTAAAATACCTAGGAATTAACTTAAACAAAGAACTGAAAAATACATACAAGAAAATACTGATGGAAAAATTGAAGAAGGCACACACACATACACACACACACACACACACAATTGAAGTATATTCCATGCTCATGGGTTGGAAAACATAATATTATTAAAATGTCTACACTACCCAAAGAAATTTATACATTCAGTGCAATCCCTATCAAAATATTAATGGCATTCTTCACAGAAATAGAAAAAACAATCCTAAAATTTACATGGAACCACAAAAGACCCTGAATAGTCACAGCAATCCTGAACAAAAAGAACAAAGCTGGAGGCATCACTCTAGCTGACTTCAAAATATACTACAAAGCTATAGTTACTAAATCAGCATGGTGCTGGCATTAAAAACAGACACATAGACCCGTGAAACAGAATAGACAATTCAGATATAAATCCATGCCTTTGCAGCCAACGCACTTTTGACACAGGTGCCAAGAATGTACAATGGGAGAAAGGACCGTCTCTTCAATAAATGGTGATAGGAAAACTGAATGTCCATATGCAGCAAAATGAAACCAGACACCTATCTCTCACCACATACAAAAATCAAATAAAAATGTATTAAAGGCTTAAATCTAAAACTGTGAAACTACTGGAAGAAAACATTGGGGAAACACGGCAGGACATTGGTTTGGGCAAAGGTTTTTGTGTAAGAAGCATAGGGAGCCAAAGCAAAAATACACAAATGGATCACATCAAGCTAAAAAGCTTCTGTACAGCAAAGGAAGCAATCAACGAAGTAAAGAGATAACCCACAGAATGGGAGAAAATATTTGCAAACTATCCATCTGACAAGAGATTAATAACCAGAATATACAAGGAGCTCAAACATCTCAATAACAAAAAACCCAAATAATCTGATTTTTTAAATGTGCAAAAGATCTGAATAGACATTTCTCAAAAGAAGACATTCTTGTCTTCTTTTGTCTTTCATATACCCAAAAGGTATATGAAAAACTGCTAAGATCACAAATCATGAGAGAAATGCAAGTCAAAACCACAATGAGATATCATCTTACCCTAGTTAAAGTGGCTATTACCAACAAGATGGGGAATAACAGATGCTGGTGAGCGTATGTAAAAAGGGGAAACCTTGTATCTGGTTGGTGGCAATGTAAATTAGTATAGCCACTGTGGAAAACAGTATAGAGCTTCCTCAAAAAGCTAAACATAGAACTACCATGTGATCCAGCAATCCTAATACTGGGTATATATCCAAAGTAAAGGAAATGAGTATGTTGAAGAGATATTTGCACTCCCGTGTTTATTGTAGCACTATTCGCAATAGCCAGAATATGGAGTCAACCTAAGTGCCCATCAGTGGATGAATGGTTAAAGAAAATGTGGTGTATACAGATACACAATAAAATAGTATTAAGCCACAGAAAAGAACAAAATCCTGTCATTTGCAGCAACATAATCATTTGTAGGTGATTATGTTAAGTGAAATAAGTCAAACACAGAAGGACAAATATCACATGTTTTCACTCATATGTGGTAGCTAAAAAAGTGGATCTCAGGTCATTACCAGAAGCTGGGAAGGGTAGGGGGTGGGGGGATGAAGGAAGTCAGTTTGATCAAGGGGTACAAATACACAGTTAGATAGAGGAAGTAAGACCTAGTGTTCCATGGATCAGTAGGGTGACTATAGTTAGTAATCATCTCTCGTACATTTCAAAATATCTAGAAGAGAATAATTTGAATCTGTCTAGCATAAAAAAAAATAAAGAAGATGATGGATATCTCAAGTACCCTGATTTGATCTTTACACATTATATGAATGTATCAAAATATCACATACACCTCCAAAATATGTAAATCTATTATGTATCAATTAAAAAAAATTAGTAGACAGCTTTCGGGGTATAGTCTATACAAGAAAAATTTACAGACCTTCCATTGTGGATTGACTTTGGTTTTACATAAAAAATTTGACAGGTGAATTAATGTACACTAGTATGTCTTAACTTAAAAATATCTGTTTAATGTCACACAGACACACACACAATTTGTATTATCATAATTCCTGGCTTTAACTAAAGAATATTGGTCCCATGGTGTTACATAATAGGACTTTTCCACATTTATAAATAATGGAGAAAAACATGCTTCCCTTTTCTGGGACTAAGCAACTGCATTTTGACAGTGGAATTTCTGGAATACTGAAGAGCTTTTAGGACCCAAAGAATAGAAAGATGGAAATCAACTGAGTGACGGCATACAGTAAGATTTTCAGAAGGAGAGATTCTTACTGGGCAGGGCTGAAATCACTGTGTCTCTAACAGATCAAGCCAGTTTCTGCTGGGTAGTCCTAAGGATGAAAAGTCATTTTCAGGGCAGACGAAAGAGAGGTGGGAAACTTACTTTTCCATTTCAGAAAAGAAATATAGATCATTGATCACAAAGTTGACAGTGATAATCCTGTGGCCAAATACACGACGCTTTACAAGGGTTGTGTCTCCATTCTCTTGGTCTGCACTCCGGACATTTGTGGAGGGTGGAGCTGAACGTCCCGATGTGTTGTGTGATGTGGTGAAATCTGAGAGAGAAAGAAGAAGGAATTACAATCTTGTTTGATCAAGTCACTCTTACCCTCAACCTGGGCATAACAAAAAGAAGAAAGGAGACTGTGAATCTACCCTTTTGGCCTACTGAAATAGTCACTTTCTGCCATTGGGCTCAACCTTTTACTTGGACTTGAAAAATCCAACTACTCAGATAGTACGACAACACACATAAAACATATGTCAACTGAAGGTGCTTATCTCATAGAAATGGAATCACACCACAGTTATGCTAATCCCTAAGGTTTCTGCAGAGACTGTGAAAATGAAACATGCAGATGTGACCTTCCAAATGGAGTGTGTAGCACTGATGGTGCTTACTCAAGTTTTATCAGGAAGTAATTTAGGAGCAAATGAGGAAAGCAGCACAAAGAAAAAGTCAAAATATCAGGAGTAAAGAAGTTTATTAAGGAAACCGAGGGTAGAAAGCTAGAGTACAAAAGAGAGTAACAAGTACAGGAGTACTATTTAGGTAGTTTAGGTAGTAAATATTCTCACTGTAATAGATTTTTAGCTACTGACGTTTGTTCAGTAGCTCACAAAATTTCAGGATATTTAACAGCTGGCTCTTACCAGCCAGTATGAGCAGCTCCAACTCACTAGAAGATTTGGATTGTGTGTCAGAAAAATAAAATGCTTCCTTTAGAAAGTTTCTTGACTAAATTATATCCAAAGACATCTCTTCATAGGGATTCAGGTCTGAGAAAAGAACAGGTTTGGGCTGGATCTGACAGATAGACCCTGGTTAATTATCTGGCTGGGTTTCAGACAAATATCTAATCTGGCTCTAGAATTTACCATTCTGCCTGCAAATCCTTTATTCTGGAGTGCTGTTCAGGATTTATTGAAGTCGGTGTGGTGCTCCCTATGGCGCAGGTGGGATTCCTTTTGGTGCAGT
This sequence comes from Macaca fascicularis, assembly GCF_037993035.2. Classification (NCBI taxonomy): domain Eukaryota; kingdom Metazoa; phylum Chordata; class Mammalia; order Primates; family Cercopithecidae; genus Macaca; species Macaca fascicularis. The sequence goes on along the minus strand of NC_088375.1, from coordinate 40,071,906 downwards.
ATTGTATATAGAATGGGAGGGTAACTACAAGAATCCATAAATATCTAGCACTTGTTATGTCTCAGACATTGTGCTAGACCCTAGGGTTACTATACTGAATAAGACATAAGATCCCTCACCTACTATCTTTCAATCTTTCTCTCTTAGACTTGAGTTTGAAGGGAAAAAAAAAGTCTAGATAACAGTGGAAATTGATATGATGGTTAGGGATTCTAGGAAAAGAGGGTGATAAATTCACCCAATAAACCTGGAAGCCATCGGATGCTTGTAAACTGGCTCTGGTAGTAGAGGGGGAGACCTAATTTGTATTATTCGCTAATTTAGGTAGTAAATATTCTCACTGTAATAGATTTTTAGCTACTGACGTTTGTTCAGTAGCTCACAAAATTTCAGGATATTTAACAGCTGGCTCTTACCAGCCAGTATGAGCAGCTCCAACTCACTATTACCTGGGAATCGTATTTGACTTCTTCCTCTTTCCACATCCAATTAGTCACCAAATATTGTTGATTCTACTTTCTACATATATTTCAAGTGTATCCACTATTGGTCTTTCTTGCAGTGACATTTGTTTAAAGCATCATCATTTTTCACTTGTTCCAAAAGCCGCTTTAGTGTTCTCGGGGTCAGGACTAGGGCCCTGACCTGCTAAGGTGAGGTAGGTGCCTAGGACACAGTTTAAGGAAGCATTCACGATCAACGTGTTACAAGTGTGGGGTTGGCATCTGCATGAGCCTGACGGTCAGTGCCTCCTTAATTTTTGTGTGTTAGATGCCTCCCTTGCCTTACCCTAGTTCCAGCCCCGACTGTGCTTCCTACACTTAATTTTGCTTTTGTGTAGTATATTCCCTACATTACAGTCAGGATGATCATTCTAACTTGGCTACTATTATTAATCTGCTGAATTTTTTTTTTTTTTGAGGGAGTCTCGCTCTGTTGTCCAGGCTGGAGTGCAGTGGTGCGATCTCAGCTCACTGCAAGCTCCGCTTCCAGGGTTCAAGCAATTCTCCTGTCTCAGCCTCCTGAGTAGCTGGGATTACAGGCATGTGCCACCATGCCTGGTTAATTTTTGTATTGTTAGTAGAGACGGGGTGTCACCATATTGGTCAGGCTGGTCTCGAACTCCTGACCTCTGGTGATACACCCACCTTGCCCTCCAAAGTACTAGGATTACAGGCTTGAGCCACCACTCCCAGCCTACTGAAACTTTTTTATCAGAACGTCCACTTTTGTCCAAGATAGAGTGCCAAGGACTGGATTTATCTTCCCTCCAGAAACGATTTTTAAAAATCAGATGAAATATATTGAAACAGTTTTTAAGACACTGACTATCAGAGAATTAAGGACAGTGATCACTAAGATTTGGGAAAAATGAGTGAATCCTACTTCTGCCCCACGTTACCACCTTGAGATAGGATCGATTCCACAGTCAGGGAGGGAAAACCCAGATCAAGTTCGGTGAACTCTGAATTGAGGAGAGGGACCTGAGAGTCCAGTGAGACCAATATGGCTAGAGTTTACAAGATAGAGTTCAAAGAGGAGAGGGAGAACCTGGAAATCTGTGGAGGTTCCCTCAAGTACTCAGCAGAGTGCTGACCAGCTCAAGATATGAGGAAATTACCCAAAGCTTGAGCGTAGGGGGATCTGCAAGCATTAAAGAACGGTCCTTGGTGCTCACACAGAAGCAGAAATAGTGCCTGTTTCCACCGAGAGACTAGAAAAACTCATAATTTATGAGGAATCTAGTAGAATACTCAGGAAGGTTTTACCTCAGTAGTGGAGAATAGCCATACAAATAACATGGCGCTGGATTCACTTAACCAATGATTAAAGGAAGATCCAAAAGAATAAAACTATTTTCGAGTAACTTAACTGCATCCCTGAACAAAGTTCAGGCATATTTTATAGGAAGACAAAAATATCTAACACCTAAAAAGATAAAATTTACAATGTCTGGAAACCTATTTTAAGGTTCTTATCCTTTATCTGAAATACTTGGGACCAGAAGTGTTTCAGATTTTGGAGTTTTGAAATATCCGCATATACACAATGAGACATTTTGGGTATGGAACCCAAATTTTTTTTTTTTTTTTTTTTTTTGAGACGGAGTCTCACTCTGTCTCCCAGGCTGGATGGAGTGCAGTGGCGCGATCTCGGCTCACTGCAAGCTCCGCCTCCTGGGTTCACGCCATTCTCCTGCCTCAGCCTCCCGAGTAGCTGGGACTACAGGCGCCCGCCACCTCGCCTGGCTAATTTTTTGTATTTTTTAGTAGAGACGGGGTTTCACCGTGTTAGCCAGGATGGTCTCGATCTCCTGACCTCGTGATCTGCCCATCTCGGCCTCCCAAAGTGCTGGGATTACAGGCGTGAGCCAACGCGCCCGGCCTGGAACCCAAATCTAAACACGAAATTTATTTATGTTTGTACATTCCTTATACATATAGCCTTAAGGTAATTTTATTTTTTTTCTTGGGGACACTGAATAAATTGTGTATTGCACCTCTCCCTGCATTTTGACTGCAACCTGTTACATGAGGTTAGGTGTGAAATTTTCCATTTGTGGTGTCATATCAGTACTCAAAAAGTTTTGGATTTTGGAGGATTTCAGATTTTGGATCTTCAAAAGACACTACTTAAAAAATGAAAAAGCAAGCCATCAACCGAGAGAAAATATTTTCAAAATATATCCATCAAAAATATTCCCAGATTATGTAAAGAATTCTTATAATCCAATAATAAGACAACAAAGTTCTTAAAAAATGGGCAAGAGATACGGAAAGACACTTCACTAAAAATAGCACAATATGTATGGCAAATTGTATGGTTTGGCCGTGTCTTCACCCAAATCTCATCTTGAATTCCCATGTGTTGTGGGAGGAACCTGGTGGGAGATAATTGAATCGCAGGGGCAGGTCTTTTCTGTGTTGTTCTCATGATAGTGAATCTCATGAGATTTGATGGTTTTAAAATAGGGGAGTTTCCCTACACAAGCTCCTGTCTGCCTGCTGCCATCCACTTAAGATGTGACTTGCTCCTCCTTGCCTTCTGCCATGATTGTGAGGCCTCCCCACCCACATGGAACTGTGAGTCCATTAAAACCTCCTTTTCTTCCCTGCCTCGGGTATGTCTTTATCAGCAGTGTGAAAATGGACTAACATGGCAAGCAAGCACATGAACACATACTCAACATCATTAGTCATTAGACAAAATAAAAATTAAACGAAAACAAAATACCATTACATACCCTCTAGAATGGCTAAAATTAAAAAGATGGATAATACCAAAGGTTGGTGAGGATGGGGAACGATTGAAACTTTCCTACATCGGTGGTGAAAATGCAAAAATGGTACAACCACTTTGGAAAACAGCTTGACAATTCCTTATAAAGTTAACATACACTTACCACATAACCCAGCACTTCTACTTTCAGATATTTACCCAAAGGAAATAACATATATCCACACAAATACTTGTACTTGAATATTCATAGCAGGGTAATTCATAACAGCCCCAAAGTGGAATCAACCCAATATGTAACAATTGGTGAATGCATAAACAAAGTGTGCTATGGTACAATGGAATACTACCCAGCAATAAAAAGGAATGAGCTACTGATATATGCAAGAGCATAGACGAATCTCAAAAGCATCATGCTATATAAAAGCTGGTCACAAAAGACTATTGCATGCATGCACTAAGACTACTGCTTGATTCCATTTATATTAAATTCCTTAAAAGACTAAACTGTAGTATTAGAAAGTAGGTCAGTTGTTGCCAGACCAGAGAGTAGTAGTGGAAGGGGAAGGGTGTTGATTAAAAAGACACATAAAGGATTTCTTGTGATGAAGCAAGTATTCTATATCATGACTGCAGAGATACTTACATTCTCAAATTGCACAATTAAAATTGGTGAATTTTACTGTATAAAATTGTAGCTTAAAAAGTGATTCTAAAAAGTAATTTAAAAATAAATGGAAAGAAAAGAAAACAAAGCAGCAAGAATGCGTAACTCTTGAGGATTTTTGTTTAAAAGGGATACAGACAAATGTGCCAGATAATTTGAGGAGAATGTAGAATCAGGGAGAATTTATTATTAATTTTTGCTTGAGAAGTACTATGTCATATTTGGTGCCAACTGAGTAATCCAGCAGAGAAAATAAAAATGATGCAGGAGAATAAGTAAAAATGACTGGATGAATGCCCTTGAGTAGATGAGGGCCTGGATGCTGCTTTAGGAGCAAGGAGAGGCAGCCTACTCAGCGACCAGAGCCTGTGAATACAGAGGAAGCTGACCAGGTGATTCAGGGGAGGGAAGCTGTAAAACTTCTCTTCTGATTGCTTCTGTTTTCTCAGATACTAAACACACACATACTCCTAAGAAAATCAGTAAGATGAATGGAGTGGAAGTTCCAATGGGAATCAAAGTTTGTTTGAGGCAGGACCACTATAGAAGGAGTATGAAAACACATGTACATTTTAAAAGGCAATAGTAAAATAAATGCTTGTGTTCAAGATAGGAGTTGCATCTGTGACGGGTAAAAGGGCACCAGGTGTCATCTGAGTTACGTCATTTTCTATTTCTTGGCTTGGATGATGGGTATTCAGCTGCTCATATAGTCACTTATAAGTATGCTGTATTTCAAATAAAAGAACTTAGACCAGTGGCAGGCTGAGTGTCACAAGCTCTTCACTGTATCTAAGGGGAACTGGAAGTCTGGTAGACCTCCTATTGAATTGGATAAGTACAGGTCTTGGGTTCTTACATAATATTGAGGAAGTGGGTAGTCAAAGAATAATGAAACAGGACTTCCTACCATTCTGGGGCATGAGGGCTTGAGCTGGTTTTATTTAAAAGAAGAAACAAAAGAACTAGAACTATTTTTTTTTTTTCTTTTTGAGATAGAGTCTTGCTCTGTCACCCAGACTGGAGTGCAGTGGTGCAATCTCGGCTCACTGCAAACCCTGCCTCCTGGTTCAAGCGATTCTCCTGCTTCAGCCTCCCGAGTAGCTGGGATTACAGGTGCATACCACCATGCCCAGCTAATTTTTGTATTTTAGTAGAGATGAAGTTCCACCATCTTGGTTAGGCTGGTCTCTAACTCCCAACATCAAGTGATCCACCCGCCTTGGCCTACCAAAGTACTGAGATTATAGGCATAAGGCACCATGCCTGGTCTGCTAGAACTATTATTGAAGCCAAAATACTTGGTTGTGAAGCAGTTCATAAAAGATATATACAAACTTTTTAAAAATTAAAATAAATAATATTAAGATACCAATAGAAAAATAGACAACGGGCATAAACAGTTCAAGAAAGAATACAAATGGCCAGTAAATAAAGATGCTCAACTACTAAAGAAATATAAATAAGAATAGACTATCTGGCACATTATTTTTTATTTACCAGGTTGACAGTTTTTTAAAATGTACAACACACTGTGTTGATGAGAATGTGAGAAACCAGACACTAGTTTATATGGTTGGCAAGAGTTTAAATTAGTGCAATGTTTTTGGAGGGTCAAAATTTAACTGTTTTTAACCATTTACCCATCATTCCCATTTTAAGGAACTTGTTTCATAGAAGCACACAATTGCAAAATATGCATGTTTTGCAGCATTGGTTTTTTTTTAAATTTTAATCATTATTTTATTTATTTATTTATTATTATACTTTATGTTCTAGGGTACATGTGCACAACATGCAGGTTTGTTACATATGTACACATGTGCCATGTTGGTGTGCTGCACCCATTAACTCGTCAATTTACATTAGGCATATTTCCTAATGCTATCCCTCCCCACTCCCCCCACCCCACAATAGGGGTGTGATATTCCCCTTCCTGTGTCCAAGTGATCTCATTGTTCAATTCCCACCTATGAGTGAGAACATGCGGTGTTTGGTTTTCTGTTCTTGCGATAGTTTGCTGAGAATGATGGTTTCCAGCTGCATCCATGTCCCTACAAAGGACACAGACTTATCCTTTTTTATGGCTGCATAGTATTCCATGGTGGATATGTGCCACATTTTCTTAATCCAATCTGTCACTGATGGACATTTGGGTTGGTTCCAAGTCTTTGCTATTGTGAATAGTGCAGCAATAAACATATGTGTGAATGTGTCTTTATAGCAGCATGATTTATAATCCTTTGGGTATATCCCCAGTAATGGGATGGCTGGGTCATATGGTATTTCTAGTTCTAGATCCTTGAGGAATCGCCACACTGTCTTCCACAATGGTTGAACTAGTTTACAGTTCCACCAACAGTGTAAGAGTCTTCCTATTTCTCCACATCCTCTCCAGCACCTGTTGTTTCCTGACTTTTTAATGATCACCATTCTAACTGGTATGAGATGGTGTCTCATTGTGGTTTTGATTTGCATTCCTCTGATGGCAAGTGATGATGAGCATTTTTTCACGTGTCTGTTGGCTGCATAAATGTCTTCTTTTGAGAAGTGTCTATTCATATCCTTTTCCAACTTTTTGTTGGGGTTGTTTTTTTCTTATACATTTGTTTGAGTTCTTTGTAGGTTCTGGATATTAGCGCTTTGTCAGATGAGTAGATTGCAAAAATTTTCTTCCATTCTGTAGGTTGCCTGATCACTCTGATGGTATTTTCTTTTGCTTTGCAGAAGCTCTTTAGTTTAATTAGATCCCATTTGTCAATTTTGGCTTTTGTTGCCATTGCTTTTGGTGTTTTAGACATGAAGTCCTTGTCCATGCGTATGTCCTGAATGGTATTGCCTAGGTTTTCTTCTAAGGTTTTTATGGTTGCAGCATTGTTTAAGTGAAAGTTGGAACAACTCAAATGTCATCAAAAGAGTCATGATTTGTCACTGCCAATCTTTCCAGTCTCATCTCAAGCATTTGCCCCATCTCATTAATCTCTAGTCCAATTGGCCTGATTGCAGTTTCTGAATTGCACCGTCCTCTTTCTTGTTTAATGATTCTGTGCACACCTAGAAATCACCCTCCTCCCATCCCACCTACTTAACTTGGTCATTTCTGAAAACTCAACTTTATGTCATTTTCTGGGAGACATTTTCTCTGGCCCTGTGCCTTAACTGATAGGATCTCCCTGCAATTATCATTGGGATCACTCATCACAATTATATAATAATAGCAGTAACACTAGCTAACCCTCTTATAGCATGTACTATTGCCAAGCATAGTTCTAATAACCCTGTGAAATAGAAACAATTCTCATTCCCATTCTACAGATGAGAAAACAGAGATACAAAGTAATTTTCCCAAGGTCCTTCAACTAGAAAGTAGCAGATTCAAATCCAGGCACTCCAGCTCCAGTATCTGTGGCTTGTATTTTCTGTTTGAAATCTGTAGGTGCTACAGGGCAGATCCTCTGCTGCAGGCTCACTACTGTTCACTACTGTATCTCCAGCACCTGGCAAACTGCTTGCCACATAGCAGATTTTCAAAAAGTGTGTTAAATGAATGAATGAATGAGTGAAGCTGTTGAATTAATCCATATAATGGACATTTTATGGCAGTCAAAAACAAGTCAGATATATGTCTACTGATACAAAATGATGTCCAAGATACATTATTGAGCAAAAAAAAAAAAAAAAAAAAAAAAAAAAGCAAATTACAAATCAAATATGTGGGATCAATTTTGTGGGAAAAGTAAATATTAAGATACATATACAGAAAAATAATTAGGAGGTAAGTTTACAAGCATTAACAATGTTATCTCTTGAGGGAATTTCACTTCTATACTACATATTTCTGTAATTGTTGTTACCTCTTTCTTTATTAACAGCATGTATTACTTTATAAGCAGAAAAATTTTGAAAATAATTTTTAAAGACCAAATTCAAAAACATAAGGAAATTATTTTGTAAAATGAAAGATTTTGCAGTGCCTTAGGTTAATTATTCCCTACCCTTGCTGGTTCCTTAAGCAGAGACCTCCGGGCTTGCATCCTCTCTAGGCAGGCCTGGGCTTGGTTTTGCACACAGGACCTGGGGTCTTTTTGCTAGATTCCAGGCTGACACAGGCATGACACAAAACAATAAGCTTCTTAGGTGGGCTGACCCTCATGGCTAAAATATCAACAGGGAGTGGGGGTAAATACAGAAATGACTTACTTTCCTTGCTGTTTTGCATTTCCTGGCGAAGATAGTCTTCAAATTCCTGGCGCTTATTAGGATTCAACATAAATCTGCGGTACTTGCAAAAGCTCCTGATAAAGCTGATCATTCTCAGCCAGCCTTTCTTCTGGGGAAAGAAAGAGGAGTATAACATGTTCATTAGTATAGTTGCTGTTCACTGAGAGTCTACTGTGTGCCAAAACTTGGCATTCATTCCATTTAATCCTCACAACACCTCCATAAAGGAATAATTTTCAGCTCCAATTTAAAGGTGAGGAAACTCAGGTTAGAGAGCTTGTATTATCTGCCCGTAATTAAGTAGCTGGTGGGTGAAAGATTTCAGCTTCAACAGACTGGAGCCATTTGCCCATGCTCCTTCTACCATAGCCTTTCAACAGTGAAGATGTGAGATGCTGTGATTGGGAGAGGGAGCATGAGAGCTAAAAACTGGAAGAAAAGAGGACAGAAATAAAGAACCAAAGGCTCAGGCAAATTTGGAAACACTGAAGGAATAAGGAAATGAGCAAAACCATTTCTAAGCATTTAAAAAATAAAATATAATTATTTGCCCCACTCATACACCTACATACACACACACACAAACACACACACACACACATGCACGCGCACGCACATGAATTTCATAAGTTTCTTCATCTGTTTTTTAATAGGTACCTAGGAACCACTGTACATTTTATTTGTCCTTCAAGAAATTGACACTTAGAGCCAGAAAGACTCTTGTTGATTAACTAGTTCAGTTATCTCAGTCTACAGAGAGGGAAACAACATAAGCATGGCTTTAGACAGAAAGCAGTGAAGTATAAAACGCACTGAATTTGGGATCAAAAAGTTTGAGTCTGGAGCTCAGCTTCTCAGAACCGAATTGTGTAATTTGGGTCAGGTTGCTTAACCTATGTCTCCATGTCTCCATGTGTAAGCTAGAAACAATAGCCCTTCAGGGTTGCAGTGAGACTTAATGGTTATATGTAAACCCCAATGCAATGCTTGACAAAGAGTAGGTATTAAGTACATGTTGGTTTCCTTTTATCTTATTTTCTAAGAACTGGAAGGTCTGAAATTAAACCAAGTGCACTGGTTCTGGGTACAGTATTCTTTTTAGTAGTCCATATGACCATTCATGGTGCCCTGACATGGAGTTTATTCATATATGGAGGAAATACAGAGGAGAAAAAGAAGAGTAACACATTTTCATCCCTGAGTACTGGATCAATGGACTTAGGCATTATTTTCTGAGATATCTTAGAATGATCTTTGGAGTCAGATCAAGCTGGGCTAAAATTTTTCTGATACTGACCAACTCAAACACAGTGAGCAAGTGATTCTCTAACGGGGCATGTATTTTTTGTTGTTGTTCTCAAACCATATAGAGACTTTCCTGAGTAACATTCCTGTCTCCTCTTTCTTCCTTTTTTTCTGTCCTCCCATAGGACAAAGAATGAGCTAGATAGTTTGAAAGAAGGAAATGGTGTTCTCAGTACTTTGCATTCTCACTCTGGTTTGTTTGTCTGCAAGACACCTGTTTCAAGCTCACCTTTTGTTATACAGCAAGAGGCTCACCCTGGTAAGTGGAGGTCTAAGTTGTTCCATTAGACCAGTGACTAGGTTTGTAAGTTTAATTTGGGTGCAGAGGACCAGCAAAATCACTTTGCTTCATTGCCAATCCATGTCCTCCACACTAACTTTCAACTAGAAGAACTCCATGTGTCCAACCCCTGTACCTATTACTCAGTTGATTCCAATCACAGGTAGAGAAGAGAGGGACTTCTTAAATCCCTAGTATAATAATTTGAGTCTCAGATTCCTCCTTTGCAAAATGGGGATTTAAAAACCTACCCCCAAGACGATGGTTTTCTTGTCTCTAATGTCTTGTTTCACTTTCTTCTTCACTAACCTGGGATTCCTGTAGGTAAGTTGACACTATCTTTGAGGGCTTCCTAGACGAAACTTGTACTTCACTTTGCACTTCCACCTCCTCAGGGCGAGGTGGGAACAGGTCTTGATAATCTTTAAACCTGCCAGAAAGACATCAGGAATATCAAACAGGACAAAAATCTAGCACATAAAAGATAACGGTCCAGGCAAACCTACCTCAGCCTCTAGAGGAAGTCTCAGTGGTAATTGGGGAATGGTAAAATATTGAAAAATTATCTTCTTACTCTATCAGACCTTTGTTAATGTCAGCCAAACCTTCCTGAGCAACACTGTATTGTTTCTTGTTAATGCAAATGAACAGAAATGTGTATGTGTGTTTTTTTTTTTTTGTGTGTGTGTGTGTGTGTGTGTGTGTGTGTGTGTCAGGTAGATAGGTAGGAAAGTTCAAGATAAATTTGACTTTTTATTTTGTAGAGAGGCTCTGGCAATGAACTATGAAAATGGATTATGAAACCCTTGATGAATATGGCTTTCAGAAGCCAAGGAGCAACTCCAGGAAGAATCCTTTCCTTCATTGAGTATACTCACCACTTTTCTTCTATAGATTTCATAATATATCCCTGGAGAATTAATAGGGTGGTTGTGGTGACATGACGCGTGGGACTGATTTCTTTGATAATAGGGGCATCACACTGCAGCATTTCTTCTAGAAAATGCAAGAGGGAAAAGAAGCCGTAATCCTCATCTACCATTTCTGAGATAGCTGGTGGTTTTTTTATCTTAGAGTCTCACAGCCCCCATTTTCAATCTGGCTAGACTCTGATCCCGCCATAGTTTGTTTGAAAATCTCCAAAGCATATTTGAAATGTTATGTGCAAATGCATTTGTAAACCAAAAGCTTTTCCTCATTGAGTTTCATTCAAATTTTGAGGATGAGTGCTTACGGGGAAAGAAATTTTCAAAGGACTTATTTCTGCAGCTGGTTTGAAAAATTCGGATTTAGAGAGAGAGCAGAAGGATTGTAGTTAGATTGCTGGGCAGATGGGGAATCCAAGATTCCAGGTAAGTATTGTGAGGGCAGTATGGTTCTCCAGTTGTTCAGAAACTTGTGTTCATTAATGAGACTTGAAAATAATCAAAGATAGGATGTGGAAACTCTTCCTCTTCTAGCTCATTCAAAATATTGTACAGATTTCAACATCCTGAGATCAACAAATAAATATTGCTTACAAATAAAGATTTGCTAATTTGACCTATTTTTCTATATTTTCTATATTCATAAAAATTTATTTTCTTATCTTGGTTTACTACAAGCAAAAAACAAACACACAAAAATACCATCTGTGACAAAACAGGAGGCTTTATCTTCACTGCTTTGCATTACTTGCAACTTCTGCTTTTAGACAAGATTTTATTTACCATATTTACCCTCCCACCTTAGGAAACAATATAAGACACAACTTATGAAACAAAGATTTTCAGGCATACAGTTCTCCTTCCCAGTACAACTTTCTTCACAGTTCATGGGTGGTGGATACTCCACCTTTGCAGGCAGTTAACTCTTGCTTTTTGTATCTAACTTCAGGCTAGTTGGTTTAATGGTCAAATGACTTGAATTTGAATTCAAGTTCTACCAAGTGTACAAGCTAGTTAACTTTTCTGTGTTTCCTTTTCTTCATTAGTAAAGTGGAGCTGCCTATCCCTATAGTACAGGGATTAAATAAAATTCTATTTTTAGAATTAAATAAAATTAAATGAAATGAGAGGATACATGTGAAAGTATCTTAGACTTGGCTCCTTTTACTAGCGATATAGTTTGACTCTGTGTCCCCACCTAAATCTCACCTTGAATTGTAATAATCCCCATGTGTCAAGGGCAGGACCAGGTGGAGATAATTGAATCACGGGGGTGATTTCCCCCATGCTGTTTCAGTGATAGTGGGTGAGTTCTCATGAGATCTGATGGTTTTACAAGGGCTTCCCCCTTTGCTGGGCACTCATTCTCTCTCTTGCCACCCTGTAAAGAGGTGCTTTCCACCATGACTGAAAGTTTCCTGAGGCCTCCCCAGCCATGTGGAACTGTGAGTCAATTAAACCTCTTTTCTTTATAAATTACCCAGTCTCAGGTATTTCTTCATAGCAGTATGAGAATGGACTAATACAGTAAATTGGTACTGGGAGTTGGGCTGCACCCTGCAGAGCCACAAGAGTGGAGCTGCCCAAGGCTGTGGGAGCCCACCTATTGTATCAGTGTGACCTGGATGTGAGATATGAAGTCAAAGGAAATCATTTTGGAACTTTAAGGTTTAATGACTGCCCTACTGGATTCTGGACTTGCATGGGAACTGAGTTCCTTTGTTTGGGCCAATTTCTCCCATTTGGAATGGGTGTATTAACCCAATGCCTGTATCTCCATTGTTTCTAGAAGTAACTAAGTTGCTTTCGATTTTACAGGCTCATAGGCAGAAGGGACTTGCCTTATCTCAGATGAGACTTTGGACTTGGACTTAATGCTGGAATGAGTTAAGACTTTGGGGGAATGTTGGAAGGCATGATTGTGTTTTGAAATGTGAGAACATGAGATTTGGGAGGGGCTGGGGGGGAGTGATGTGGTTTGGCTCTGTGTACCCCACCCAAATCTTACCTTGAATTGTAATAATCCCCACGTGTCAAGGGCAGGACCAGGTGGAGATAATTGAATCATAGGGATGATTTCCCCCATGCTGTTCTCATGATAATGAGTGAGTTCTCATGAGATCTGATGATTTTACTAGGGGCTTCCCCCTTCATTTGGCACTCATTCTCTCTCTTGCTGCTCCATGAAGAAGTGCCTTCTGCCATGATTGTAAGTTTCCTGAGGCCTCCCCAGCCATGTGGAACTGTGAGTCAGTCAATCCTCTTTTCGTTATAAATTACCCAGTCTCAGGAATTTCTTCACAGCAGTGTGAGAACAGAGTAATACAACTTGTATTAAGACTTTGGATTTATTTTTACTGTTCTCTGCTTTTGCCTTCCCTCTTAATCTGTCTCAATATTGCCCCATGTGGCTGCTGCTCTGTACCACTCTCTCTGGGGGCTCACACGAGACAGGCTATTCTCTTAAGACACTAAAGAGAGAGAGAAAACAGGATCAGAAGAGGATGCATACCAGGAGAGAGTTGGCCTTGGAAGAAAGTCTTGATTACGTTTTCTATGAGAGACTTGCAAATCTTTTCACTGGTCTCCATACTGATCTTCTGTACAGCTATGAGGAATTGCAATGGGCTTTCAGCCTTCCGTTCTTTGAGGAACTCCCTGAAGAACTCTAAGTGCTGTGTATTTAAGAGGACTTCTGTCAAGTTTCTGGAAAACAAGAAAGCATCTTTGGTAGAGAGGAAGGAATGATGATTCTGGATTCTGTTTCAATTAGAAAATGTGGAAGGGCATTGCCCAGGCTATAGGACCTTTAGCCATATGTGAAGAGCATTGTGGATGGATTGGCTAAATCTGTCTATTTCTTTGGTGATTAACTTGAACTTTTATGTACTGTTTCTAAGCTTGGTCCAATATCTTTCTTCCCAATGGAAGATGAAGGTAGATATTTTAACGGGGACAATTTTTTCAAGGGAATTCTCTTTTTACATTATGGATTCAAAACAACTCCTAATTAGCAGTCATTTCTGTGAGGTGGAGCATGATTAGCAGTTTTCAATTAATGATTCTAAATTTTCTTTGCTGATTTCTTCTTTCACTGCTCCTCAAATAAAGGTGCCCCTAATGTTTCATCCTTAATCCTCTATTCTTTTGCTTTATGGTTTTTCCTGGGTAATCTGTGCCTCCTCTGTGATTTCAATTTTTATTAATATGAGGAAGTGATTTTAAATTTTATTGATATAGTGAATTTATATCTCCAGTTCCCATGAACTCCACTTCTACATTTCAACTGCCCACATCAAACCTCATCTTTATGTTATAGTTATTATTTAAACCTCTCTACATACACCCACATCTTGACCAACAACTTCTTCCTTTATACACCTATTTCATTAAGTATAATGTTAGCCATAGATTTTTAATAGATGCCCTTTATCAGAATGAGATAATTCCCTTCTATTCTAATTTTATTGAGAGTTTTAAAAGTCACACGTGTGTGTTAGATTTTGTAAAAGCCTTTTTTTCTACATCAACTGAGATAATCATGTGAATTTCTCCTCCCCTTATTTTATTAATGTGGTGTATTAACTGGTTTTTGCATTCCTTGTATTCCTAGGATAAATTCCACTTGGTAACCCAGGCTGGAGTACAGTGACATGAATACAGCTCACTGCAGCCTTGACCTCCCAGGCTCAAGTGATCTCCCCACTTAGCCCCCAAGTAGCTGTAACTACAGGCATGCACCACCATTCCCCGCTAATAATGTTTGCTTTTTTTTTTTTTTTTTTTTGGTAGAGATGGAGTTTCACCATGTTGCCCAGGCTTGCGTTAAACTCCTGAGCTCAAGCAATCTGCCCACCTCGGCTTCCCATAGTGCTGAGATTATAGGCATGAGCCACCATGCCTGTCCACTGATCTTTTTTATATATTGCTGGATTTGATTTGCTAATATTGTATTGAAGGTTTTCATTAGAATCTAGAGGGAGTATTGGTCTGTGGTTTTCTTTTCTTATGACGTCTTTGGTCTGGCTTTGGGATCAGGAAAATACTGGCTTCATAGAAAAGTTAGCAAGTGTTCCTTCTTTCTCTGTTTCCTCAAAGAGTTCATGGAATATTGACATTATTTATCCTTTAAATATTTCATCGAGTTCTCCAGTGAAGCTGTCTGTGCCTGAGTGTTTCTATGTGAGAAAATTTTAAATTACTAATTTGATTTTTTTCTTATTATAGATTTATTAACATTTTCTACTTTTCCTTGAAAAGTAGCTAGCTTACTTCAATGATTTGGGTGTTTCTAGAAATTTATATATTGCATCTAAGTTGCCTAGTTTGTTTCTTGCGTTTCCTTACAATCTTATTAATTTCTGCGGGGCAGTGATTATATGCCCTCTTTAAACCCAGATTTTGATTATCTGTGTCATCTTTTTACATGCTATTCTGAGCATCTTCTGATATTCTAACTTTTTCTGATCCTCACTCAAAATTTCTCTCTCCTTTCACTCCCATAGTAATTAGCTAATATTGTATCATGACATTTTAAGGTCAGCCTTGCATTTTCTTTAGTTACATAATTAGATTAAGAGCAAGGACTATGTCTTATTTTTACA